>NW_008339068.1:319337-321680 GCF_000622305.1 Nannospalax galili
TATGGCCCCCTTTGGGGTTTTTTTTTTTTTTTTTTTTAATCTCTTAGCCTCTCTTCTATGGAGGGCTATTAGATCTGTTGATCTCTACCTTCTGTAGAGAGCCTTTCTATAGAGAACAGTGGCTCCAGAAGGCATCTCTAGCAGCCCCCTTGATCCAGCCTCGAATCAGTCACCCTGATAGTGTTTGCACAGCATCACAAATGGGGCAATCTCCACGGGATGCAAAGGGGAATTATGACTGGTTTAGTACTTACCTCTACCAGTGATGTCTGTGTCTAGCTATTTTCCCAGCGCAGGGACAGGCCACAACCACCTCTCCATCACTAGTCGGGATTGCTTAATTCACCTTTTCAATATTTGTGCAAGTTGGAGACAGGAAGGGTGTATGTTAGGTATAAGTTTCCAGTCTAATTGAGGTGTGATATGTTTTTTAAAGTAATGCTGTTCAGACTAGTATAAGAGCCTTGTTATTCAGTGTGGTGGCCCTTGCCTGTAATCCCAGGGAAGTGAAGCCATTGGATTTATGCCCCCCCATGGGCGCTTCTGGCTGACATTGGCTCCCCAGCAAGTGGACCTCTCATCTCACATGCACTGTGGCACATGTGGCTCATATACAAACATGTCCATCATACATACACATACACTCCAAAATAAATATATTTTTAAATGTACCAGAATCTCTCCTGGGCAGATAAACAGGAACCCTGGGGTTTCTGAGAAGCTATAGGAAATCAAACCATAGTGCCACAGGCCTGTCCTAATCCTTTGTACGTGTAGGGCATGTGCTAGGGAATGCCTGTCTTTGTGGGTAAGGCCTTCAGGCATTTAAACATATGGCCCCATACTCTCACCAGAGAGTGATGGCCATGGCTGAGGAGCCTAGGAACTTACTGGCTGAGAAGGAAGGACCAGGAAAGGGTAGTGGTTCTTTGTTTGCTTGATGTCTAGTGAGTGCTCCTTGACAGGTATGGTAGACCTAGACTAGAGCATGGTGGCTTTTGTCACTAGTAGAGCCTGACCCCCCCAACACACACACACACACACACAGACACACACACACACATAGACACACACACACACACACACACACACACACACACACACACACCCTCAGGAGCCTCTGGAAGTGAGAAAACAGGATTTTTTACTAGCTCCTGGCATTTCTGACAGTGCCCTAAAAGAAACTTGACTGCTCCTTGTCACAAGGCAGTAGTCATCTCTGAAGCCCACTTAAGATTTTCAAGCCACTGTCACTGTCCCTGCTGATAAGATAAGCCCCAGGCCTTTCCACAGGGGACATAAACTAGGCTTCAGGACTGATGCAGGTACCATGTGCACATATGTGGTTTAGGACAGACTTGGCTGGCTGTTTCCCCAATGGTGTATTTACTGCCAAAGCAGAGGTGGTCTGCAGAGAGTGAAGGGCTTCAAGACCTCAAATGGAGCCCAAAGCCCCTCTCCCCCAAAGAGGCAAATCTTGCTGCAGCATCTGCTAAAACTGCTGTGCAGAGCTCACCACCCATTAAACCTTGCAGACGCCTGGGCTCTGATCGGGCCACCAACTCACTTCCCTTCAGCACCTCTGTACTGCTTCCCCTCTGTGACGGGAGTTTGCATAGCCTGTGAGCAACACAGCGAGACTTGGGAACTCCTGAGGTCAGGTCCACCGGAAGGGCTTCAGTTCATGCGGGTGCTGCAGGGGGAAGCCAGTGAGCTTATTAATCACTCTGGGTTGCCAGAGGCCAGCAGCTGGGGCCAGACCTTATGTTCTGTTGCACTCCATCACCAAACCCCTAAACAGCCAGTCTCTCTTGTGCAAACTTCCACTGTTCCCTTTCTGAAGGGAAGGAAGATAAAGGACTGATCTTATGATAAACCCATCTGGGAAGGATGAGGCAAAAGCCCCTCAGGGAAATTCCGTGACAGGGTGATGACCCAAGTGAGTGTTTAGCCTGGTCAAAAACAAAGCTTCAGGTCCCTCTCTGTCCATCCATCTTCATAAGGGATGCTGTGACATTTTGCATAGAGTAGGAATGTGGAGGGTATGCTGAGCCAGTGCCTCAAGAATTCAGACAAGTGGAGTGACGGCTCTAGCAGTACTGGTGCAAACAAGTGATTTCCCCAGTGTGCTGGATAGCTTTAGTGTCAACTTGACACACCTGGGTTGAGGGAGCCTCAATTGGGGAATTGCCTCTATTGGACTGGCCTGTGGCCATGTCTGAGGGGCATCTTCTTGATGAGTGATGTGGGAGGGCCCAGCCCACTGTGGGTGGTGCCACCCCTGGACAGGTGGGCCTGTGTTGCATAAGAAAGCAGGCTGAGCAGGGGCCAAGGGAGCAAGCC
>NW_008339068.1:325742-349647 GCF_000622305.1 Nannospalax galili
GCAGAAGGTGGGAAGATGTATTTTTTTTTAAAGTTGGAGTGGGGGAGAGTGGGAGAGCAGGGCTGTTAAAACCCGTCCTCTTTAGAGATCAAAGGGGAAGCCTGCTGTGTTGGCCAAACAGTGGAGAAAAGTCTGCTTCTCTTGACTTCAAAGACCAAGGTGCTTATCAGCAAGATTCCTTTTTCTCAGGAGCTTGAGAAGTCCTTGGGATCCTGTTGGTGAGGGGGCGGGGCTATCTGAACCTTAACAGTAAGGTAAATAAACCCTTTCCTCCCCAAGTTGGTAGTGGTCAGAGTGTTTTGTCACAGCAATGAAGAAACAAACTAGGACACCCAGTAAGTCTGGCTGATCTTCCCAGTAAGTAAACCACAGGGGAAATTCGGAAATGCCCTCTGACAGGAAGTACTAAGTAACAGTGAGTGCAGAGCACTTGGTTCTAACTCTCACAAAGTGTTGCATCTCCTCACAAGCACTGGCTAAAATCACTCAGTTCACTCACGATTCAAAGAGAAAAGAGATATAAAGACAACAGTAGAGTCACACTTGTGTCCTATACCTACCTCTCAACCCTGCTGAAAAGAAATCATCTTGTTAGCCTGGCTCTCAATTAGGGACTCGCAGGACAGACACGTGTATTGAAATAAACTCTGCTTTATTCATATAGCAAAAAATTAAGACTTGAACATGGCTTTTTAAAAACCTAATTTGCACATCATTGAATCCAGGAGGCCAGAATATCCCTAGCCAGGCATCCTTGCCCCTGGCTACATGGACGTCTGTGTGAGGGAATCATTGTCCACCCTATCCTGACCACACTTAGCATGCCTGGGACTCACCCTTTGTGGTTACAGAGAAGCTACAGTGTGGCGATGGCTCTACTCTACAGTGCCTGGCTGGAGAGGCTGAGCTCCCCTACCCACCCCCCACCCCAGTCTCCATGGCTTTTTAAATCAAAGTGCTGAGTACAGTGCTGGTTACTCGGAACCAGCCCTAGTGGGCATCAGTGATCAGGGAAGGGGAGGGACAAGGGCCGGGATGTGCACAAGAAGATGCTGCCAAGAGCCAGGCAGGGAAGAAGGGGGAGACCACAGCCAGGGCTCAGGCTAATGGGGCGGCACTTCCTCCCCCTCCCCTCCTCCTCCCCCTCCCTCTCCCCCTCCTCCTCCCAATGCTCTGGCTTGTTTTCTCCTGGGGTAAAACAAGGATGCCCCCAGGGGTTGAAATGTAGTAGCAACTTCTAAGAGCAAAGCAGGGCCAGCCTGCACACAGAAGCTCTTAGGTAGGGTGCTTGCCATGTGTCCACCTTGGGGACCTAATCAAGAACACTGCTTCCTTCCTTGAGCTGGCCAAGGGGCACGAGAGAGTGCTGACTCTGGCCTAGAAACCTGAACGGGGCCAACACCTAGGCTAAGTAGCATTTTCAGTTGCCCTGCTGCAAGGGGCCCAGATTTCTATCTGAAGCATCAGGAGGAAGCCTCGGGGTGCTGATGTGGAGAAGACAGGGCACCTGGCAGCCACCTCAGCTCTCCAAGCCCCATTCCAGAACCTGTGCCCACATTGCTCATAAGACTGGTGTCTTAATGAAGGGGGTTCCTAAAGAATGGGAGATGCTGTGGTTCCTCTCTGGGTGGAGGCCTATACCCCCTCATCCACCTGACCTGTCAAATCCTGGACTCGGAGGAGACATTGGTGGGTAGGAGACAGAGGCCCAGGCTCTGCCTGGGCTATTTGCTAGAGCTAGAGCCAAAGCCTGCCTGCTTCTTAATGGCAGGGAGAAGGAAAAGGGATTTCTGGCTAGGGCGGGAAGACAGGTACACTACACACTAAGGCTGGGTGCTACAGCTGGGAGCCAGGCTGTCTGTATAATGGTGAGGCACTTGGGTCCTTTCAGCACCTACTGGGAGGGAAATGTGCCTTGGTCAGGGGCTGTGTGTGCTTGCAGCACAGAGCAGGGGTCTGTGTGCAGATGGGCAGCAAACAAGGTTCCTGCCCCCCCGCCTTTTGGAGGCAGGGTCTCCCTGTAGCTCCAGCTGGCCTGGAACTCAGTATGTAGACCAGGCTAGCCTTGAACTCACAGAGATCTGCCTGCCTCTGCCTCCCGAGTGCTGGGATTAAAGGCATGTACCACCCCAGACAGATCATCCTAACCAGACAGGCAGCCACTGGGCCTGCAAGGCCAGGCTGTCCCTGGAAGAAATAGCTCCTCACTTCAGGCTGGAAGGGCAAAAAGGTGAGGGACTCAGGGCCTGGTAGTACCAGAGGCCTTTCCCTGAGCGTGGGAGTGGCTCTGAAGCCAGAGGACACCCACAAAGCTCCTGGGGAGTATCATGAGAAACCACAGCCGCTGAGCCTGGGAAATGTGATTGCATGTGTCCAGGATGGGGCATGTAGCTCTGAGTCGTCCCCAGAGCAGTCTTCAGAAGAGCAGATGCGCCTGTCCTGGGGACAGAACATGTGCACAGCACCTCTTCCTGCAATAGGTCTCTGGTGGCAAAACTGACACCGTACCACTAAGGCCAAGGACAGCAGTAGGAACAGCTAAATGCCCTAGACAAGCCCTTAGTGTGAGGTGCTCCCTGACTATGGCAGACAGGGGCCAGTACGTGGAGAATGAAACTGAGGCACAGGAAAGAGGAAAGCATTCATTACGGGCAGACCACTGTCTGCGCAGAGCTGGGCTGTATTCCAAGCCTCCCAACTCAGCTCAGTCCCCTCCATTCCTTAGGAATCTGCTTAGCAGAACAGTAGCCAATCCAAAGGTCTGAGGTGGGGAGGGGGCACCAGGCTCCTACTGGGGAAGCATGGCTCACTGTGCAGGAGCTGGTGAGACCACCTTTCTCAGGCACACTCTGCAGAGGACTGTGGTCTGTTTCATGCTGAAGGCAGGTCTTGAGGGGAGAGGGTCTCTGAGACTCTACTGCATGAGGCACAGCAATGGTCCAAAACGGCCAATCCTGGGGGCTTCTACACAGGGTCCCAGCTGGGCCAGGGTTGCAGAGAGCTGCTCTTAGCCACATTCCCACTCCGGGAAAGCCTCCTGCCAGCAGAATGTGTGTGGGATGAACTCTCTCATGATAACATTCTTTCTTGGAGAACCTCAAAAATGGACTTGAGGTTAGTATCTCTCTGGCATAGTTTAGGCACTGCTACACCTAGAGGGCCTTGTCCCTCAGATGCCTGCTTCAACTAGTTTGTCACTGTCCACTTTAGGGAGCTCCCCATCAGGATAGTCTAGAATGAGCCTCTCCCCATGATCAAGGGAGTCCCTGCACGTGCGCCTTCTCCAGGCCACCACTCTTCAGAACCACAAGGCCCTTGGACTAGTACAGGGTCCAGGAATCTTCACCTTGTGGTCTTTCAGAACCTCCATGGCTCCCCTCACGGTGTGATGGGCAATTTCTGGGCCACCGATTTCTCCTTGTAGAGTTCTCCCAGCCCCTCCTTCCCGAGTCCTGCATCCATGCAGGAGAGAATGCTATTAGACAGAGCAGGGGTGAGTGGCCCTCCCACCCAACTCTGACGAGTGAGGACAACACGCAGGACAGGTGCAGGGCCAGCACTGCCTCTCACAGCATTCATCTGTGCCTGCTCTGCTTGGTCTTTTCCCCTAGGCCAGAGGAGCTTCAAGGGCAGGGCGGGTCTTCAGGGGACGAGCTGCAGCATTCTCACAGTGCACAGGGGCTTCTAGAAGGAGTTATTTGGCCCCAAATGCCCACGAGTCCTGCCAGCGAGACATCATCACATATACCCTGCGGGCATCTCTATTTAGTTCCCTGCAGGTACCAGTTCCGTTGGCCCCGAGGAAAGAATAGCTTGCCCAAGGGCATACCTGCTGGCAGCTTTTCCTCCATCACCCCACAGGGCTGGACACTGAGAACAACTCCCGCAGTCCATGTGCAGGAGTAAACTCAATGAAGTCCCTTTTGGCTATCAAAGGGAAGGAGTCCCCTCCTACTCCCTGGCCATCTGTGGCTGGCTCCAGGGCCGCCAGGCTTCCTGAAGAGCTTCTGTCGCCCTGAGACCCAAGTCCACTGGGAAGGCAAGCAGCCAGGAGAGGCAGAAGAAGGGAAACTCTGTCCGGCTGAGCGAGCAGGAGAGTCTGAAGGACCCTCACAGGAGTGGCTGCCTTTGGTCTCAGCAAGCACTGGACAGGCGGAACTTTCCTGCTTCAGCTGTCAGTTCTTTGTCTGCCAATAAGATTGTAACCTTATCCTCGGGGCTGTGGCCAACAGAGAGCTTCCGGTGTGTTTTCCGGCTCTGCTGCTCCATGTGATTCCCATAGTCTAAACAAAATGCCCCGATTTCCCTTTACGCCCTCCTTCACAGCCATTCTGACCCACACTGCTCACTTCTGTCCTGAAAAACTCCTGCCTGGCCCAGTCAGAGTCCACTGAGCCCAGCTTGCCCTATGATGCCCTGCCTGACCTCTCCAGCCCTTATTTTCCAGCAGTGGGCTTCATCATAGCAGCATGTATTCTACTGGCCATACTGTTCTAAGTATGTTAACTCATTCCCATATGAAACCACAGTACCAAACCATGACACTGGCTTGTGCCAGGCACACAGCTAGTTGGGCAGCAGAACTAAACCTGGAGGGGCAGACAGGCTCCAAAACTGTGCATTCATTGCACAATGCCTGCTGCCCCCAAGTCTGTGCAGCTGGTCTCTCCAACCAGGTCACATACGCCTGTAGGCTGGCTCTCCTGTCTCCAACCCCCCCACCCCCACTGCAAGTGGCCAGGCATACCGCAGCACTCCATAGGTCCCACCTTTGTGGGTTGATTGCTCAGACTGATTCAGTGTGGGACAGGGCACATAGGAGTCTGTGCTTCGTCTCCCACACCAGGGACTTTGTGTACTTACTTGTGTGGGAACAGGTTGGCACCTGGGTGCAGGTATAGACATGACTGAAGTGCCGGGCTGAAGAGGTCCGGTACCAGTGCTGGATCGCAGGCTGGGGGTCGAATTCTGTGACTGGCACACCATTCACTGCCGTCATCATGAGTGTGTTGAGAACCTCGTTGGAGAGCTTGGTCCTCTCATCAGTCCTGATCCTATTCATGGCCTTGAATCCCCGCTCACAGCAGGAAGTAGAGATGGGCACGCAGACCACCACAGCCATGAGCTTGCTCAGCAAGGGGAAGCGGTAGTGCTGGGTCCGAGCATTCTTATACAGCATGGAGAATGGAAGGTTCTGGGAAGCAGCCTTCAAGCTCTGCCACTCCTCCAGCAGTGCTTCCTCACTGTGGGGAGGGAGAGCTCAAAATGCCTGGCAAGGCTGAGAATGTCATTGTTCCCAAAGCAGGCCAGTTCAACCCCTCCTGGCCAGGCCATGGTGTCTAACACCTCCATATTCTTGAGCTGGGGGGGACGGTCTGAACCAAACCTCTGCTGGAGGTACTCAACCCCAGTCAGGATCATCTTCTCCCTGTCTGTCTGGAACCGCAGCTCTGCTGTCTCCACTTTGTCCAGGGAGATGCCATGGAGCCGCCCATCCTGGAAGCTGGCATTGAACTCTTCTTCTTTGGGCCCTGCCCGGTGGCAGAGTCTCTCCAATGCCACATAGGCATGAACCAGTGTGGAGTTCACCTCTGTGACCAGCACAGGCTCCTTCTGGCACACCTCAGACAAAGGTCTGTAGATGTTCAGGAAGTCCAAAAGGAAGTAGGAGAACTTGATGAAATGGAAGCCCTTCATCAGCTTCAGCATGCCGTTGGCCCTTTGACCAATCTGGCCCCCAGTTTCCACCACACTCTGGAGGTGCCTAGCTAGGGCAGGCCAGCTCACGATGAGTGCATTCAGTGTGCACTTTCTGCTGGCCACCCACCTGACAGCGTTCAAGTCCTTCAGACAGATGATTTCCTGCCCTAGCAGAGATGCACAGTCCCACAGTTCATTTAGCCTCTTGTTAGAGCACTGGTAAAACTTGAAGATGGTTCGGATGTGCCGGTCACACATCCTCACCAGATCGATGCTCCCACAAGCATCCACCACAGCCACATGCAGCTGGTGGGCTATGCTCCCACAAGCATCCACCACAGCCACATGCAGCTGGTGGGCTACACAGTACACAGGCAGCAGCTGAGGAATGATCTCCTGAAACTTTTCCACAAGTCCTCCCTTGCATCTGAGCATGGCAGACCCATCAGTCCCTAGACCCACCACCCAGCCAGGCTTCCAGAAAGGGATGTCCAGCTCATCCAGGGCAGCGATAATGGTTTCAAAGTACCCATCCACTGTCTCACTGGAGAGAGGGGCCAGGGTGATGTACGATTCCTTCACTTCCATCTGCTTGAAATAGCGCATGTATATTCCCACACAGGCCTGGTCAGAGGAGTCCCTACAGCTGTCCAGCAGCATGCTCACACATGGGGAGCTTCGGATGTCAATAAGGAGTCCTTCTTCAGAGTCTCTGAGATGTACTTGAACTGAGTGCATGCAGTGCGATTTCGGACTTGCCTAATATCATGGTCCCAGTGTTCTGCAGGAGTTTCAAGACCTTCTCAAAGTCATTCAGAGGCCTGGAGTGGTAGGCGATGGAGTAGGCAGCATTGAAGAAGTGCTCCATGTTGGCCACGAGGTCGCTGGAGATCTCTGGGGCGAGGGCAGGCTGAGGGCTGTTGTCTTTGACTGCCACAGTGTTGACACAGAGCTTATGTGCCTTGCTGACTTCACGGTATTTTAAAGTCTCTACTTTAAAAGGCCCAGTGTAACCTTGGACTAACCGGGATGATTTGTCATGGAGAGTTGGTCTTTCTTTGCAAACTGAGCAGAACAGCTTGGTCTCTTTGGGATCCATGACTAGCCAGGGGAACTGTCCAAACCAGGACCTCTGAATGGAACGAGGTCTATAAGTCCTCTGGACTTTCCTAGGTCTGTCCACTTCTATTTCACATGTGCTTGGAGGGCAGTCGGAGGTACCTGTCTCTACAGGAGCTGGAAGCGATGGGGGTTCTGTAGCTGCACCCTGGGTTGGGGTTTTGGCCTCTTTTACTGCTGCCATCTTTGTTTTCCCTTTAAACAATTAAACCATGCTTGGTTTTGCTGTCCTGAGCCCTGAGGTCTTCTAGCAGCTACAACACCCACATTGAGTCAGTGCCCCTTGTACAAAGAGAGAAGCTGAGCACGACTCCTCTGTCTAGAAGCCACTGTTGGCTTCTAGGAACGCTTCCCCATCACTACTTCTGAGGGCCAGTTCGGCTCCCCAAGAGTAGAGCGGATCCTTGTTTGTTCTTTCGCCATCCGCCCTCTACTCACCATGCTACTCTGGGATTATAAGAGCCCAGAAGCTGATGAGCTTGATCAGCCAGCTTTGGCCATAGATATTACCAGATGAACAGGTGGCTTGAATCTTGTGAAACTGCACAAATAAATGAGGTTAAACGCCCAAGAGTCTTCTCATGAGTCTCAGAAAGGAGGAAAGATACAGTGGCAATCAGCCATCAGCCAGAGATTGGGATATGCAAAGCATCTAGTGCTCACAAGCCCATAGAGCTGCCACTGTTCCCGGAGAAGGGAAGAGGGGAGGAGAGCCCACTGAGCTGGGCCACCTGACTCCTGGTGGCCACAGCGTCACCCATTTCTCTCCTCCCTGATCAGCTCCACCACAACTCCTTCCAGCACTCCTGGCTGTCAGAGGACTTTATTTCTTCTGCACTGTCCCAGGTTCCTAGACTACTCTAGACTCTTGGGCAGGCTTGGTTTCTTATTCATCTTTGTTTGCCTATTGCCTAGCAATACAATTGTCCAGGGTAAGTGTGGCTGATCTAACAGAGCTACGTGTGTCCCTGATGGTGCCTTTTACAACTTGGTGGGTCTAGACTCACCTAGGGGGTGACTTTTCCCCCACTTTAGCTTAGGGTCCTTGATCCAGGGTGTGGCTGTCTGTTCCAGTTTTAAGATCAAGTCTGGTTTGGTGGCAGCAGGCCCTGTTGCAGAAAGAAAGAGTCACACTATCACCAGACTGGCAGGGCAAGTTGCCCACTACAAGCTAGGCCTGGCCCTGCAATATGCAGGCATGCTTGAGGACAGTTAGCAGGGCAGGCTGAGAACATACTCATCCACAGTACCAAAGAGGAGGCTCTGGGAGAGCGGAGCCCTTAGCCAGGAAGAACCACTCCAATAGCCATTCACAGGAGTCAGGAGCCAGTGAGATGGAGGGACGAGCAGGATAAAACAGGAAGAGAAAGGCGCAGGGATAGAAAGGAAAGCCACACAAGAAGCTGAAGTCCCCACGCACAGCCGCCGTGTGTGAGCCCCACACCTCACAACCCAAACCAATAGAACCTCAGCTGGCTTTCATGCAGGTAGCTAAGTGCACATAATCATAATATCTGAACGAAGGGCCCTTGAAGAGATCTACCATTCACAAAGGATCTTGGAAACTGATCAAGAGACTGTGCCTTGGATTATAACTGCCTTTACTTAAAGTATGAATACAGCCTAGGGACATGCAAAAAATTGCTTCCTTATTTAAAGTAAAATATATTATCTCCTGTTACGCTGTTGTGTGTATATGAAGGTCTGCACAGACTTTCTTAAGAGGGCAAAAAGGCCTGGCGAGATGGCGCATCAGGTAAAGGCGCTTGCCACTAAGCCTGATGATCGGCATCCAATCCCTAGGACCTACATGGTAGAAAGAGAGAAAAGACTCCTGAAAATTGTCCTCTGACCTCCACACACAGGCCTTGGCATACACATTTGCGAATGCACACACACAAACATACATTAATTTTTTTTTTAATTTGTTAGAAGAGGGTGTATGTCTATGAGGGTATAACTAGTGTCTGAGTGCCTCTGGGAAGAGCCAAAGGATGGGAGAAGGGGGATTCATTTTCACTGTTTATCTCTTAGATCATCTGAATACGTTTATATGTACTACACAGATAGTTGTGTGTATCTACATATCTACTACTAATAAAAACTAAGTAAATTATTAAAGTGTGGCAGACTGAACAGATGTCCTTCTTGAAACATCTTTAAAATAAGAGTGACAGAATAACAAAAAAGAACAAGCCCAAGGGAACGTCTGTGCTAGAAACACTAGTACATTTTTGGAAGAAGGAAAGGAGACAGAAGAGTCCACAGAGCTCCACCGAGCACCTGTGGGGAGGTGGCAAGAAGGGGTGGTCGGTCTGTGGCACAGAAGCCCAGACCAATTGAGAAACCAGAGGCCTGGGTGGCTGGTGGGAGGGTGGGAGGTGGAGTCCTGGGTACGGAGTGGGCAGAGCAGGGAGACGATCAAAGTCTGAGCGGAGACCCCGAAGAATTTTGCAGCTATTCCAAGGAAGCCAGGAAACACCATCTCGTGGGAAGGAGAACTGAGATTGGGCCTGCAGGAAAATCTTCCAAGAGCAGCTACAGACCCCAGGACACTGAAAGCTGAAGGACGAGAGGTGCTGGGAGCAGAGGCACATGCTGTGTAGGCTGAGGGCCACAATGCAGGCATCAAGCACCCTGGCTGGGGTTACACCTTCCACGCTGGCCATAGAAGAGCTTTCCTATAGAAATGGAGCTGCCTTCCCTGCCATCCAAAGCACCAATGTGTTTTGTAGGCTCCTCTATGAGACATCCATGTTACAGATGGTCCCACGGGATCACCTGTCCTTTGATGATCCCAGCCACATACAGAGCTTTTAAGGTTTTACTCTTAAATAGGAAGGAAACTAGGGGAAAGTGTTTAAGAAAAGCCTCCAATATGAAAGAGACATCAGAACAAGCTGGAAAAGGTATCAGAGGAACTAGAGATCCTGCAGGGAGCAAAATAAAACTTCAAAATGGGAATTAAGAATCAATATTGAGGGGCTAGAAGGGCAGTTCTGCAGTTAAGAGCACTTCCTGTTTTTCTAGAGGACCTGAGTTCAGTTCCCAGCACCTACTTGGGGCAGCTCACAACCATCTGTAACTAGCTCCACAGAATCTGATTCCCTCTTCTGGCCCCTAAGTATATCAAACACATGCAGCACACACACACACACACACACACACACACACACACACACACATAACAAATACATCTAAGAAAGAGTTTTTATAAAGAACTAGCACTGAGAGTAAGAAAAGTCATGATGGCCGGGCATGGGCAAGTAATGAGTGCTCAGAAATAACAGCAAAAAGAGTAAGTTCTGCAGATCCGATTGTTAGAAAATCAGACTTGGGACTGTAAGAAACCAGCACAAAGAAAGCAGACACAAAAATGGAGAAGAGGGGCTGGAGAGATGGCTCAGCAGTTAAGAGCACTGGCTGCTCTTGCAGAAGACCCAGGTTTGAATCCCAGCACCCACACGGTGGCTAACAATCATCCATAACTCGAGTTCCAGGGGATCCAACGCCCTCTTCTGTCCTCTGAAGGCACTGCATGACATGGGTGCACTTACACACATACAGGCATAACATTCATGAACATAAAAAATTATTTTTTTTAAAAAACAGAGAAAAAGAAGCAAAATAGGCTCAATCCAGGACACCCAACATCAAAATAACAGAGTGCTGAAGAAAGAAAAGAAGGCACCAAGGGGAAGAAGTCACTGGGAGGTTAGATGAGAACTTCTCCCCAACAGGAAAGTGGGGAAGGGAGGCAACAGAACGGACGTTAATCATAAAATATTTCAGGATACCACAATCCATTTTAACAGCCTTCTGAGGAGGAGAATGACTGGGCTGTGTTCAAAGATTTACAAAGAAAAGGGGTATTCTGCTTCTCAGCAGCACCAGTAAAAACCCAACAGAGCAACACTTTCAAAATGCTGAGGAAATGATTTCCATGTGGAATTCTGTGCCCAGCGAACTATCAGTGAGTTGTGTGGATACCATAAAGGTCTCTTCAAATCTGTAGTGTCTAAAATAAAGTCCTTCCATCTACCCTTTATTAGTAAGTTAACAGACATCTCCACCTAAATGAAGATGGCAGGTCCAGGAAGAAAGAGCGTCTAAGGCCACAGCTGTGTGACTAGTTTGGTAACCGGTTGAGACAAAGCAGAGGAGAGGCAGGCCCAAGAGGGAAGCCTCCAGAAAAAGAATGAAGTCAGTAGAGCTCATGATATTTGTCCACAGGGAAAGACATCAGACAAGTTTCATAACTCTGCTGGAGAGTTTGGGAAGAAAAAGGGCAAGCACCAAAAAATAGAAAAATGAAAAGAAGTAAGAAAAAATCCATTTCCAGAGTGAAAAAGTTCTTCAACGAAGGAAGTATCACAATATAACTCAGCCATAAATAATACATAATCACAATTAGGCCGATAGCTTACACTGATGCTACCATAAAATCATGCTATACCTGTTCAAGAGGATGGAGGGAAGAAAAGTGGGTAAGGAGCAAATCCTCACCCTCCACAGTACAAATCACTAGCCAACATCTAAAACCAAAGCAGGAAGAGCAACAAACGCACACAGCAGGGCGTTCAAGTGTGATTCTGTCTGCCTGGTACCAGGGAGGTGGCTCAGCAGGTAAAGGTGATGGCCACCAATCATGATGACCTGAGTTCAGTCCCAATCTTGATGCCCTGAGTTCAATCCCAATCTTGATGCCCTGAGTTCAATCCCAATCTTGATGACCCGAGTTCAGTCCCAATCTTGATGATGACCTGAGTTCAGTCCTAATCTTGATGACCTGAGTTCAATCCCCAATCATGATGACCTGAGTTCAATCCCTGGGACCTACATGGTAGAAGGAGAGAACCCACTCCCACAGGGTGTCCTGTAACTGGCACATAAATGCCCACACGCATGCACACACACAAAATTAATAAATGTAATTTTTAAAAAAGTGACATCAGGGAGCCAGAGAGATGGCTCAGCAGTTAAGAGCACTGGCTGCTCTTGCAGAGGACTTGGGTTCAAATCCCAGCACCCACATGGTGGTTAACAACCATCTGTAATTCCAGTTCCAGGGAATCTGAGACCTTCTTCTGTCCTCTGCAGGCATTGCATGACACAGTGCACCTACATACATGCAGGCAATACACTCACACACATAAAATAAAAATAAATAATTTCAAATTATTAAAAAAGAGGCACCAGATAGTCCTCATTCTGATGTAGGACCATGGAGCACCTGGTGGGACAAGATACTGTCATTTTGCATTGCAAATCTCACTGAGACTACTTTGATAAAATCATAATTATGAAGCTAAAGCTTTAAAAACTGGTAGGATGGGTGTGGTGGCCCATACCTTTAGTCTCAGCACTTGGGAGGTAAAGACAGGCAGATCTCTGTGAGATGGAGGGAAACCATCCTGGTCTACACAGTGAGTTCCAGGCCAGCTAGGGCTATAGAGAGATGACTCTGCCTCAAAACCCAAATAAACAAAAACGTGTGTGTGTGTGTGTGTGTGTGTGTGTGTGTGTGTGTGTGTACAATGTGATTCTTTCTGTGTGTACATGAGTGCATCCAGGTATGTGAATACATACGTGCAAAGGTTAGAGACAACTTCATGTGTGAGTTCTCACCTTGAGACAGGGTCTCTTGTTTTTCCACTGCTTACACCAGCTAGCAGGTCAGAAAGCATCTAGGGGTTCCTGTCTCCATCTCCCAACTCCCTGTAGGAGCACTGGGATCACAGATGTGCATTACAGCATCCAATAGCATTCTAGGGATTCAAACTCAGGTCCTCAAACTTTCGTGACAAGCTTGGTCCAAGTATATATTACTGAACTTTCCTGGCTCCCCTCATCCCCAGGCTGCCAGGCCCACACCAAGAATCAGTTCTAAAAGGCTGCTGTGGTCCTTGGCTAGTTCTCCCTCTAGTGCTAGGCTGCCCCACCTGGAGGCACAATCACATGATCAGCCATGAGAAGCTGGCCTTCTGGATGTCCCTCAGGTGATTCTGACATTCCTGTCTCCTTGGCAGATCATCTTCCTGGTTTTGTTTTCCATTTAGTGATATAACTTCTCCCTGACCTACATGCAGCCAGGCTGTAGTTAAGAACCTCTCTCATAGACAGGCACTACTCACTTGAAGTGAATGACCCAATAGCTTAGCACATGATTCCTACTTTACTAGTAAAAATCCTTGGCTAAGGGGCTGGAGAGATGGTTCAGTGGTTAAGACCACTGGCTGCTCTTCTAGAGGACCTGGGTTCAGTTCCCAGTACCCGTAAGGTGGCTAATGATTGTAACTCCAGGTCCAGGAGATCCAATGCCCTCTTCTCATCTCCATGGGTATTGCATGCATGTGGTACACTTACATACATGCAGGCAAAACACTCATATACATAAAATAAAAATAAATAAATCGGGGCTGGAGAGATGGCTCAGTAGTTAAGAGCACTGGCTGCTCATGCAGAGGACCCAGGTTCGATTCCCAGCGCCCACATGACAGCTAACTACTGCCCATAACTCCAATTTCAGAAGAGTTCAATGCCTTCTTCTGACCACCTCAGGCATTGCACAACACAGGTGCACTTACACACGTGCAGGCAATACACTCATACACATAAAATAAAAATAAAATAGTTTTTTAAATAAATCAAAAAATTTTTAATCCTTGATTAGGGAGTTGGGGGTGACTCGGTTGGTAGAGTGCTTGCCTAGTACGCACAAAGCCCTGGGTTCCATCCTTAGCACCATATAACCTGGGCATGGAGTATGCCTGTAATTTGCACCTGGAACTTGGAGGAGATAAGAGCATCAGAAGTGCAAAGTCATCCTCAGCTACACAGCCTGGAAACTTCTCGAAACAAACAACAAAACGGTCAAGGAGAACAACAGGAAGAGAAACAAAAGAACACCGTGGGTCAGCCTGGCTGCTTCTGTTACTGACAAATATCCCTCCCTCCCCTCTCCCCTCTCTCCCTCTCTTCTCTCCCTTTCTCCTTCCCCTGCTCCAACTCTCCCTATGTAGCCCAGGCTGGTCTCAAACTCCTGATCCTTCAGCCTCTTGAGTGCTGGGATTACAGGCATACACCACCATGCTCAGTGATAAATGTTTCTTAACTTAGAATGTAATTTTGATTTTTTTTTTTTGGTCTTTTTGAGACAGGGTCTCTCTGTAGCCCCAGCTGACCTGGAACTCACTATGTAGACCAGGCTGGCCTTGAACTCACAGAGATCCACCTGCCTCTGCCTCCCAAGTACTAGGATTAAAGGCATGCGCCACCATGTCCAGCATAATTTTGATATTTTTTGGCAAGAAGCAAGAGACCTCATCGAACTTGGTCAAAGTGTGAAACTGGAGTTGAAAATATGGAAATAATAGAATAAAAGAGTGACTGGAAATTATACAGAGTGGTAAAATACTTCTAAATGAGTAAATCCATAAAGGAAAGACTAAAACAGGAAATGCTAAAGATAAAACAAGCTGTGGACGTAGCCAAGCAGTAGAGTACTTGCTCAGCATGCAGCGGGTCAGGGCTCCATCCCAAACACCAAAAAATAAAAAAATAAAAAACAAATAAAGGGGCTGGAGAGATGGCTCAGCAGCTGAGAGCACTGACTGCTCTTGCAGAGGAACTGGATTCAAGTCCCAGCACCCACATGGCGGCTACAAACCATCCTTAACTCCAGTTCCAGGGGATGGTGGTGCATGCCTTTAATCCCAGCATTCAGGAAGCAGAGGCAGGTGAATCTCTGTGAAATTGAAGCCAGCCTGGTCTACATAGCAAGTTCCAGATCAGCTAGGGCTATAGGAAGACAATAAATAAAAATAAAAATAATAAATAAAATAAATAAATAAATAATAGAATAATATAAAATAAAACAAAACCAAAATCTCTTCTCTATGAGAAGATGAATGTCCTTCATGGGTTCAGCCTGGTTAGCAAGGAAGCAAGGACTGTCAGGTACATGTGACAGGTGGGGGGATATAACCAGAAGTCTGCCGAAAAGCTTCAGTGTACGTCATTCAACTGCTAAAGGAATGAAAATTAATCTGACTTAAATCTGACTACATCAACTGAGATGCCTGTTTGAAAACAGGCTCAAGGGTTGGGGACGCAGCTTAGTGGTAAAGCAACTGCCTAGCCTGACCGCCCTGGGCCCTGATTTCCATCCCCAGCACTCCAAAAAAAAAAAAAAAACCAGATTCACTAATAATAAACGTTGAGAGGTGACAGGATCAACAGCGATGTGGGGAAGGTGTGAAAGAGCCAGACCAGACTATTAGCACCTTGCAAGGCACTGGCAGACCAAAAGCTGCAGTTCTAAACTCTCCGAAGTTTAAACTGATCTTATTTTACACATGGCACTACCTTTTTTTTTTTTTTTTTTTGGTCTTTTTGAGACAGAGTCTCCCTGTAGCCCCAGCTGTTCTGGAACTCACTATGTAGACCAGGCTGGCCTCTGCCTCCCGAGTGCTGGGATTAAAGGCGTGTGCTACCATGCCCGGCGGCACTACCATTTTAATATCAACACAAATGTGTCAACTAAGAGAAAAGGATTCCAGTTGGTAACCAACACAGAAAAGCAGGGATCTTAGAGTCCAATGCACATTCTGTGCACAGAAGAGCAGGATTTATTTTGGTCATTTACCAGCTAAACAATGAGGATTTGGGAGCTGTTTGCTCATCTGAAAACTATTACTGCTGACTTTCAGGACTGGTTTAAATGTTACACAGAACACACAGAAGGCTTTTGACACAGGACCAGCCCTTGGCAGACATTCAGGCCACAGTAAAAGCCACTCTAGTATTTCCAGACATAAGAATTAAAAAACAAAAACAAAAGAAACTTACCAATAAGAAACAGGAAGAACTCCTAGCTGTGCTTGGTATAAGCAGATCAGAGTGTTCTGAGGTAAGATACAAATCACTTTTAAAAAATCTAAAGATAATTTAAAAATTATCTGGGCAAAACTACCTCAGCACTGTGTGCTACTTTAAAAGGGAAACCCCAGCTTTTTGTACGTGGGTATGTAATTTGTTTGTGTGTTTGTTTGAGACAGGGTCTCACTCTGCACCCTGGGCTGGCCTGGAACTCACTATGTAGCCCACAGTGGGTTTGAACTCATGGTGGGTTTGAGCTTCCTGCCTCAGTCTCCCACCCAATTTATGTGCATTTTTTTCAAACGAATTTCCCCTGGTTCTTGCTGCTTTGCAGCATGGTAGTGTCTCTCTGAGGGCACACTGTATTCACATGCACCTGGGCCTAGGGGACAAATGTAAGACCTCTGTCACCACAAAAATGGTTACTTAAGTCACTTTTGAATGTCTGGGAGCCAGTTAGACAGTGTGAACAAATGGACTGGGGTATAGCACAGCGGCCGAGCACTTGCTTAGCAACATGCTAGCTCCTGGGTTTAAACTTCAGCACCACACATACATAGAAAGAATCATGGAACTGGCCCGGTATGGTGGCACACACCATTAATCCCAGCACTCAGGAAGCAGAGGCAGATGGATCACTGGGAGTTCGAGGCCAGCCTGGTCTATATAATGAGCTCCACGTCATCCAGGGCTACCTCGTGAGATCTTCTCCAAAAATTATGGAATTATGAATAGTAATAAAAACAAGTATCTAGAGCAAGAAATTGGTGATCCAGACTATAAGTTCAGTGTAAACAAAGGGACATGCCATCGAGGAGCCATAAGACTTCCTACCTTTCATTCTGCAAAAATCATTACTCCCACAAGTCATGAGAGAAGCTGCTGCATTCCCCAGGTGTGCATGCAACCTGCTCTGTGTTCCCCAGGTGTGCATGCAGCCTGCTCTGCGTTCCCCAGGTGTGCATGCAGCCTGCTCTGCGTTCCCCAGGTGTGCATGCAGCCTGCTCTGCGTTCCCCAGGTGTGCATGCAGCCTGCTCTGCGTTCCCCAGGTGTGCATGCAGCCTGCTCTGTGTTCCCCAGGGGTTCGTGCAGCCTGCTCTTCCAGCTTTGGTTACAGTATGCACCAGTAAAACCAAGACACACCAGTTCCAGAACATCCACAACTGCCTCCCATCTGGTACTGCAAGGAAGCTTCTATTCGCCCCCAAGACCTGAAGCGGAGAGCAAGAAACAGATGCAGGAGACATCAGAAAGCTACTGTTACCGTCATAATTCTCCAAGGCCCAGACCCGGTGGCCAAGATGGAGGCCAAGATGGAGGTGCCTCAGCACCAGCTGTACAGTGGAATGAGAACCCTTGAGGGGGTCTGTTTCCAGGCTTTGCTCATGCTACTCCGCCCTCTGTCCTGTCTAGGTGCCCTTCTTCCTCCAGGACACCTGGATTTGTGTCCCTTCCAACATTTCTCTGAAGATTCTTGACTCTTCCCTAGCACACCCAGCAGATTTCCCTGGTCCTACATCAGAGGCCCCAGAGCACTCTTTGGAAGCCTTCTTACGAACTCGGGTGTTTGACAGCTTCTCATCCAAAGGCCTGCTGCTGCCACAAGTCCACTAGTCCTGAAAAGCAGAGACCTTGGCTCATGCATGCTCACCCGGCATGTGGTAGGTATTTAGTGTGTGTGGAGGGTGGGTAGATGGACCAACAGGAAGATGAAGAGGCGATAGGACACAGTAACCCAAAGCAGGAGGAGTTCTGAGGGACAGAAAACAGGCTTACTCTGCCCACAACAAGGAAAGGGCAGAATTGAGAAGAAGGCTACGGTCACAGCTGCTTTGAGGTCCTGATGTCAAGTGACAGTGGCATCTAAAAGCCTACAGGAAGCATTTCCCAGGGAAGCCAAGAGCTCATAGTTCATCCTCATCACATCTCTGTACAGCTCCTTCTGCCGCTTGTCCAGCAGGCCCCACTCCTCGCCGGTGAAGTACACTGCCACATCCTCAAACACTGCAGGGAGCTCCCCAAACACCCGCGAATCTTCCAGCTGCCTCTCGTCAGGAGGTTCCTGTAACATAAATCAGTACCACCCAGCTCACCTCTGGAGTTAAGACACCATTTTACTTCTGTGGCTGTCTGGAAGCCTTTCTCCTGGGAAGCACCTAGATGTCTCGGTGCGTGCTGAGGAATGGATCCTCCACTGAAAGTCAAAGAATCAAATGCACGAGGCCCAGAATTAGTAAGTAAACCAAACGGGCTCAGTCGGATCCAAGGATCTTCAGGGAAGATATAAAACTCCACAGAGCTGCACTGTCATCTGGAGTCCCAGGATGACCCTGTACTTGGGTGACTGCAGTGGGGACCTCCTGCCTCCAGAAGCACCTGCCAGGATCTCCCAGGAGGACATGAAGGAAGGAGCAGCTGAAAAGAACTGAAGACCCTTAGAATCAGAAGTCAGCTCACACACGCCTCAGTGACCCTGTACTTGGGTGACTGCAGTGGGGACCTCCTGCCTCTAGAAGCACCTGCTAGGATCTCCCAGAAGGACATGAAGGAAGGAGCCCTGAAAAGAACTGAAGACCCTTAGAATCAGAAGTCAGCTCACACACGCCTCACCACTAAAAGACTGAGGCTGGAACTCACTATGCAGATGAGCTGGCCTTGAACTCACAGAGATCTGCCTGCCTCAGCCTCCTGAGTGTTTATTACCTTCTAATACTAAAAATTGACAAGAAGAGGGCATGAAAAGAAACTCTTGTTTCTCTGAATTCTGGAAAGCTCAAGCTTACTACCTTGTGCAGCCTCCTTAGGATAGTCACCATGAGGAACATCTGAGCTATTCACTGACCTCCCAAAGAGGCACAAATAGGATTTCTTGTAAAACTCTCCTTGCTTGCAATAGTTGAGAACTGGGGAAAGTTCTAGTGACTCAAAGATTCCAATGGACAGTTTCCTTAGCTTACCAACTTTCCAGAAACTTAGGAAATTGAAAAATAAACTTAAGGTGAGCACTAAGAGCTTAATGGGACCAGCAGAGTGGTAGGGAATGGAGGGAAAGCACCAGGCTGGTGGCCAGGGCTCTGGACAGAGGCCAGCACCAGTCCACAACAGTTGTGGACTCTGGACTCCAGGAAGTTCACTCCTTCTGAGTCTCAGTTTTCTCCCAACGTGGTGATTTAGTAGCTCTCACCCTCATAGCAACACTAGACACAGCACAGCACTGGCTATACATGTGAAAAACTTTCATTGTTAAAAAGTGCCACATGACTCCCAAAGCTAAAGCCATTTTTTTTTTTTTTTCGTCTTTTGGAGACAGGGTCTCCCTGTAACTCCAGCTGTCCTAGAACTCACTAGGCAGACCAGGCTGGTCTCAAACTCACAGAGACCCACCTGCCTCTGCCTCCTAAAGTGCTGGGATTAAAGGCATGCGCCACCACACCCAGCTTAAAGTCAAAAATTGTTAAACACTGATTATTAACATGGTCTGTGCTGAGTTTGCGATGGTGGATCATTTCTTGAGTTCTGTGGCTGTTTTGAATTCTGGATAATGACTATTCTTCCTTATGTCAGAAGTTAGGTTGATCTGTCCCATGAATTATGCTTTGCTGTCTACAAAAAAGCAGAAGACAATCAGGTGGGACAATATCTGCAAACGTGCAGTAACACCCACTGTGTTGAAAGCGTGTGAGCTTTCAACTCACATGGTAACACTACCACGTGAGTGCTAAGCACTGCTATGATGCCTTTCTGTTTTTGCACTCATTCTGCAATATAGGTTATAGTGGAGAGCTACCACAATTCAGCAGTGCCTGAACAAACACAGCCTTGCTCCTGGCATCGGTAAAAACCAAGAGTGAGCCCAATCCGTTCTCAGAACGTGTTCCTTCTGAGTTCTCATAGAACTGTTTCCCCTAAAAAAGAACTTTCTGTTTAATGAAACAGCACATCCAGTAAGAGGAACATGTCTTATCAGAGAAGAATTTTCCCTTTCTGACCCTTACTGACCCAGAACAGCACATGCAACCACAAACAGATGTTATCAATATAATCCCACCCGTTGCTTGCAACATACACTGGGGATACTTCATTGCTTCCAATGATATTTGCTGCTTTCAGCACTGACACACACACACACACACACACACACACGCACACACACACACACACACATGCACACACACACACACAAACACATTATTCTGGGTCAGGGACAAGGAAGAGTCATAGGAATTAAAGTTGTATGTTCAGTTTATAAGAGGAGCCCAAGGACTATTAAGATTGTTTACACCATAAACAGAGTGTTAAGCAATCTCAAAATGTCAGATTAACTTTGTTTACAAGGTTAGGTAAGATTCCCATTTTTAACAGGGAGCACTCTCAGAAAAGCCATTCCCACAATACATCACTTTCAGTATGTACCCGTTCTTTTTAAGATACAGAAATCACTACAAACACATTACCTGGCTGCAGAATTCAAGAGTGTCCTGGCATAGCATGCTGTTGCCTGAGTGACCGAGGATGTCACCAGCACGTCCTGTTTGTCTCAAATCTGACATGCAGTCTAGATACAACGCAGGCACGGCTCTACTCCTCACAGGGTCCTCCAGTTCAGCTCCTGGCGGTGACAGAAGCTTGGCCCCACCATCAAAGTCTCTCAGAGACTCCGGGGGATAGAACATGGGTTAGTGTGCAGTGAAGAGGGGCTCAGGACTGTCTGGGTCCTCTGCAGAACGCTCCCTGATGCTCTGGAGATGGGTTGCCCAGACGAGGTCCCTGGCAGCCAAGGCATTGACACAGGACATGTGGGCTTTGCTCTTGGCATGGTATTTGAGAGTGTCCACCTTGAATGTCCCTGTGTAGCCTTCTATTAATCTTGACCGCTTGTCCCTGACAGATGGGTATTCTTGGCAGGCAGAGCAAAACAGAGCTGTCCGTTCCTCATTCATGATCAACCAGGGAAATTGGGTAAACCATGACTTCTGGATAGACTGAGGCTTTGGGGGTTTCTTGTTTCTTCCCATCCAGTCTCCCTCAACGGTGCCACTCTCTGTACTGCAGCGGGCAAGGCAAACTTTCTTCTGAGGTGGTGGGTACCATCCACTCTCCTTGGCAGGACCCTGCATGTCCATTTCTTCCATGTAACCCACCTGAGCTTTTCCTCAAGAGGAAAGAGACAGATGGAATTTGAAATCCTATGGTCTGACAGCCAGCAAGTCTACAAAAGGTAGGATGCACTCAGTCCAGCATGACACTGCCCTGCTTCCTCTGAAGTATATCAGAGTTGAATTCTTGACTTTCACTCCCCTCAAACTTCCCAGGCCCATCTTGCTTAACCCAGAAGGAAATCAAAGACATGCTTTAAGCAAATCTTGCCTTTCAAAAAAATTTAAAGGGCAGATACACTGAACCAAAAGGACATCTTTGCACTTTGATCAAGGCCACCTGAGGCAGTGGCACCATATCAAGTTCAAAACTCACTTAGGATAAAACACTGAGGGCATGGAACTATACGTTAAGAGATCCTGAAAGCCAGAAAATGCAACTCTTACTCTGTAGGAACCTCTGTCTGGGGTAGGCCTGACAGAGAGGCCTCTGCTTAAATACCATAAGGCAAGGGAGCCAACCATCCCCTGGGGACAGCTACAGTCCCCAGATAGCTTTTGGTAAACTGCAATCTGTCTCCGAGGACAACAGTTCCCACTTGTCTTCAGGAAATGTGCTCCAAGGCCCCCAGTGATGCCTGGGCCCTGAACAGTACCAAACTCTCCATAGGCTATATCCTTTGCTATCTATACATACATGTGATAAATAATTTATAAATTAGGCATAGTACACAAATGACAATAACAAATAACCAAATAGAACAATGCGATAATATTGTAATTAAAGTTATGTGAATGTGATCTCTCCCTTCAAAATAGCTCATTGTACTATATGAAGTGTGGCTGACAGTGGAGGGGGTTGACTGAGACTGTGGAGAGACACTGTGGATTAAGCGGGCTACACACCATGGATAGAGCACTTCTATCTGGTGATGTGGATAGAGCATTCTGGACTCAACGTTCCTCTCTTATACCATGACACTTCAGAGCTGAAAACTCCCAGGACCTCAGGAAGATTTTTCTTCTTCAAGCTAAACTAGAAGTTTCTCTCTTTACCCCTCACAGGAAATGAAACAGACAACTTTAACTCCCTAGAGCTACTTCTCTTTTTTTAAATATTTTATTATTTTTATTTTATGTGGATGAGTGTATTGCTTGCATGTAGGTAGGTACACCCATGTCATGCAGTGCCCACGGAGGTCAGAAGAAGGTGTTGGATTCCCTGGAACTGGAGTTACTGACAGTTGTTAGCTGCCATGTGTGTTCTGAGAATTGAACCTGGGTCTTCTGGAGAGCAGCCAGTGCTCTTAACCGCTGATCCAGTTCTCTAGCCTCTGGAGCCACTTCTTATGCACCGATCTAAGTTTAGATGCTCAGTGGTCAAGGACTCAACATTTGTGTTCCAAGTCAGTAGACCAGTCTATAAAATCAAGCACAAGGCAGTTAACAGTCTGTAGGCCCAAAATGAGGAGCCACGCGAGGAGAGACGAAAGAAAACAAATAGAGCTCTGTGTCTCTTTGCAGTCACAGAAGTCCAGGGATTCTTGTGGTCCATCTGAGAAAACCACAGAAGAAAGCAAACTTTGTGGCTCTGATTCATATAGGATCTTGTTCCCTACCTCCCTCTCTTCATGGTGGGAGGCTCTGGGTTAACTCTGTCATCTGGCCTGGAGAACAGGCAACACAGATGAGATTGGTTCCTATTGTTCCTGCCCTGCTCCCTGTAGTAGGTACCGCCTCTAAGCACAGACCACACTCACCAGGGTGATGGTTCAGACTCCTCTGGCCCTGGATGTTGTCTAGCCATGTCTCATTCCCTTGCCCAAACCCACAGAACAGTTCAGGATTGGCAGGAGTTGGTCCTGAGTTAGAAACAGAGAAAAACAGTGTGAGGGCCTGGTTCCAGGTCAAAGCACTAAGAGTAGGGAAGGGGCTCTGCCTGGGAGTCCTCAGTGTTGTGAGACTGTAGGTGGTTCAGGAAAGTGGCAACCAGGTGGTTTGGAAAGTTAGTTATCTGTGAGAACTGTGCCCCCAAGAGACGAGGGTGTAAAACCAAGGCGGGTACAAGCAAAACTAGAGTAGTAGTAACATGTCAATTCGCACAGAGGCAATCTGATGACTTAACCAAGGAAAGCAGAGCTGGCATGGGGGCTGTGCCACATGGAGGGCTCAATCCTGTCGGTCTGGCTGCTCACCTCCAGAACTGCCACACAGCCCCATTTGTCAAGAGATGCCAGAGATTCACACTTATATGTGGAAACTCCCTGTGGCTCAGTGCTGGCAACTTAAGCATCTTTAAGGAGCCAAACTAAAACACTGAAGGGTAAAACAGCAGAGCACAGTGAACGGAAGAGAGCCAATCTTGGAGCCAAATCTGGTCATGAACTACTGCTTTGCAACTTGAAGCTGCAGGAAATCTGTGGTTTTCAAACATTATTTAGCAGCTATAGAGAAGACCCAGCCCAGCTACAATACCTCCACCCACCAAACACTGAGATCGTAGCTCCCACACTTTCATCCTTCCCTCCTGGAGTAAGAAGGCCATGGGAAACAGTCATTAAATTGCAGTCAACAAACACAAGTTAATTACCCTTCATCCAAAAAGCTCGGGACCATGGGGCGACAGACATAGCTCAGTTGGTAGAGCACTTTCCTAGAATGCACAAGGCCCTAAATTCAACACTGCATAAACTGGGTGTGGCAGCACACACCTGTAATACCACCTCCCAGGGAAATGGAGGCAGGAGGATCAGGAGTTCAAGGTCATTCTTGGCTACACAGGGAATTTGAGGCCAGCCTGAGCTGCAAAAGACTCTAACAGATTTTGGAATTTTTTCAGAGTTCTAAATAATTCCACTTTACTAGTAGAATACCCCAAACCTGAAATATTCCCGAATCTAAAATCTTTGAATGTAGGTGACTGTCTAAAAGTTTCAGACTTTGAAGCATTTCAGATTTTAGATTTGGGGGTTATGGATATTTAGCATATGTGTGCACATACATGTTGAACATAAACACTTCTGTCTTTGGTACAGAAGGGACCACAGTAGTGGAGAAAAGTGAGGTTTACCCATTAAACACACACACACACACATACACACACACACAC
>NW_008339068.1:349708-358405 GCF_000622305.1 Nannospalax galili
TGATGGTTTTTTGTTTTTTGTTTTTTGTTTTTGTCTTTTTGAGACAGGGTCTTCCTGTAGTCCCAGCTGACCTGAACTCACTATGTAAACCAGGCTGGCCTTGAACTCACAAAGATCTGCCTGCCTCTACCTCCCAAGTGCTGGGACTAAAGGCTTGTGCCACCACGCCCAGCTGTACAAAGTTTTAAACTATTTCATCTCATTAAATCTTTATAACCCTAAGAAGAAAATCAAGGTTTAAATGCACTCAAGTATCCGTCAGTGGATTCACAGATCAAATGCACTCAAGCATCCATCAGTGGAGCTGGGAGAGAAGACGAGATTTGCACATTGCATTGCGAATCTGATGCTCTGGCCAACACTGTGGACTCCCTTGTGGGTCCTGAGGGTTCCACAGATCCACAGACTATTTCTCACCTGACACTGTGGAATATCCCAAGATATTGTAGGGACAGACATTCCCTCCAGTGCTGGCCAATTAATTTATAAATAGAAGAGATAGGGTGGTATTGAACAGATGGGAAATGATACCTAGAGAAACCAAAGAATTCTAGAAAAATTTCCAGTATGTCCTGACCCAGATGAGGACAGGGAGGCTGCTCCAGACCAGCAGTGAAGCAATGGGGATGTGCGGGAATTCATACCTAGAGGGGCCATCAACTTGTCAGAAACACGTAAGTCCTTCTGCTGACTCAGCAGCATCCATTCCTCCTGGAGCAAGTGCAGTGTTATATCATCAAAAGTCACAGGAGCCTGAAAGGAAAATGACACCTGCTAGGTACCAACTTTCTCCAAGACAAATCCTTCCACTCTAGGTGCGTGGGAGGCATTATCAATTTCCATAGTCAACCCGCACCCCATCTCCCTGGACACCTAAGTGCAGATCACAGAGGAATGAAATGAGGGAGTGCCAGGAATTTTGTTTTCCCTTTTGTTTACTGTGTGTGTGTGTGTGTGTTGTGTGTGTGTGTGTGTATTTATGTGTGAGTGTGCATGCACATGTGTGTAATGCAGGTCAGAGGTCAACATCGGGTACCTCCTCACTTGCTTTTCAACCTTGTTGAGACAGGGTCTTTCCCTGAACCTGGAATCACCAATTTGGCTAGACTGGCTGGGCAGCGAGCCCCAGGAATCATCTGTGTACATCTCTAGCACCACGCCTGAGGTGCTGAGGTTTGAACCCAGTTCCTCGAGCTTGTGCAGTAGGCACCTTACTGACTGAGCCACCTCTCCAGGACCCTGAGTGCTTTTCATAGGAGTCAATACTCAAAAAAAAAGACACTATAAATAAGTAGAAAAGGCATTTTAAGATCACTCCCAATCCCGACACTGAAGCAGAATTACCGTTATCTGGTATATGACCTCCCAATGTTCTGTCTATGAAAATGCAAACATGAACAGCTTTAGAAACAGTAGTGGGGGCACTACTACTTTAGTGGATAAAGGCACTTGCTGCCAAGCCTAATGACTTAAGTTCAATCCCTGGGACCCACATGGTGGAAGGAAAAAACAAACTCCTTCAAGTTGTCCTCTGACCTCCTTCCACACTTGGCCATGACATGTGCCTACCTGCCCACCCACCCCTCCACATACACAATAAATAGTGGGATTGTATTGCAAAACACGTGCTTTAAACAACTATTTGTGCTTACAGAGTCTTCCGAGGAGAATATGACTGGGTTTCCAAATGCTACTGGAAAGTGGAATCCACCAAAAGGAGGGGTCAGGCATATGCAAGGACAGCCTAAGAGCTTAGTGTGAAGTGGGGGAGACGGCCTGATCAGGTGGATGGCAGATCCCAGGGTGAATGCTGTACACCAGGACCAGAGGACAGTATGTTCCTATCTGTGTAGGTTTAAAAAAACTTGTGGCCAGTATGGTACAGCATACCTGTAAACTGAGGCAGGAAGATCCAAAGTTCAGGGCCATCTGGGCTACATAGCAAGGCCCTGTCTCTAAAAACCAAACAACCAAATAAACAAACAAACAACCCAAAACTTGTGACCAGGGACATACAAGGTTTCCTAGTCCCTCCGAATGAGCAGGTGGGCATGATGAAGACCAATGGGCCCATCCCCTAAGCTGCACCATGGGGAGGAGAGTGACTAAGACTGAATGTTGGAATCGTAAAGAGGGTCTTCTCAACCAGAGCGATTCCATGAACACCTGGCATCCCTATTTCAAGCTGCATCATGGAAACACCTCGTTTCTTTATCTAGGTAGAGTGCAGAAGAGTACCTGGATATTTTTAATAGTTCCCACTATTCGGCACCCAAAGCCCCTCAACGCGTCACTTGTCTGCTCCTCACTCCGGCTGTCCCACCACACTGAAGTCTTTCTTCTGGCCAGATTAGTGTCACTGCCATCACTCAACCCAACTTGTGTCTTTCCTCCTTCCACACTCCCAGACCTAAATTCCAACTGCCCTCTTCCTCCCACTACGTACAGTCCACGGCCCCTCAAGGTCTTAGTCACAGCTCATTTTTTGTGAGGGACTTCATAACCTCTGAGCACCACTGTGCCTTCTACCCTTGAGTTAGGAATGCCCCATTTCTCTTCTAGGGTCTGGCACTCAGGAAACCTGTGCTGATGGCTACTTTATAAGCCTCATCACCAGTACCAGGCCCTCTCTACCACCATTATCACACAGAAAGAATTTCAACGCCAATTATTTCAGTGTTCTCCCAACATACATTTATTAAGTGCTTTTACATGCTTACTGAACAGCGATATGCAAATATGGAAAGAGATTAAAATCTATCAGGTAGTGACAGAGAACTAGGACATAAAGGCAATGCTAGAACTGGGTTGGGAGACAAATGAGAAAGGCTGATCACTACTGTAGGAAATAAGAGATGACCAGGGCGGGCTGGAGAGATGGCTCAGCGGTTAAGAATCCTGGCTGCTCCTGAAGAGGATCCAGTGTTCGGTTCCCAGCACCCACATGGCAGCTAACAACCATCCGTAACTCCACTTCTGGGGGAATTGATACTGTCTTCTGGCCTTTTGAGCCCTGAATACATGGGTGCATTTACATACATGAAGGCAAAACACTCATACACATAAAATAGAAATAAAATTTTTTTAAAGATATGGCTAGGAAACACATGTGGAAGCAATAAACACATATAGAAGTACATACGCGGTCGATCACACGTGTCCAGCAGCAGCTGGACACACCCTTCTAGGCCAGAATATCAGACCAGTGCTCCATTTTTTCAAAGGAACACTACCTGAGGGCCTATCACACACAAGGTCCTGTTCTACAATTCTAACTGGGGATACTGAGAGTAAAGTCAGAAAAATATAAATCTTAGAATTTTCCAGTGATCAGGACTGAGAAGAAAATAAAACAGCATGATTGGGTGAAGGGTGATAGGATAAGTCTTTGACCTCTATCCATTATTCTGTCAACAGTAGGCAAGGTATCCCACAGGCAATCCATTGGCCCTGGATTGCTTTTAGTTACTACTTGTCACAAAACAGCACCTAAGAAATATTCTGGCAAAGAGATCATGTCATCACAAAGAGGACTCCCAATCTCCCAGCTTTTTGCTCAAAATCTGAGTCCACATTTTACCCATGTTTTATCAGTTGTTCACAATATATCTGAAACTGCTGCTGGTTTCACGGTTTCATTTTGGATAATGTTCTCATGTCCCAAGGTAGAAAACACACACACACACACACACACACACACACACACACACACACAAAAAAAGTCATTTCCCAAGATAGAAAACATATAGTGGATAAGAACCTTTATGAGACACTCTGCAATCAAGATTAGAATAAGGATGAATTTTCTGAGACTCAGGGCTTCAATTAGTGGTTGGAACTAGAAAAGAAATTAAATCCCTTTGCTACCTTCAAAATGTTTGAATTCCTCTTCTGTTGTCACAAGTTAATAAAAAAACAAAACTACTTCCTAGTAACAGAATCAATTGGAAATTAACCTTAAATCACTAATCCCAATCTCTGTGCCATTTTTCGATGCATTTAATCCATTTCCTCAAGTTCAATCTAAGCCAACCTGGAGATACTCCCCAGGGGTAAGGGCCATTTCTTTTACTCTGCGTGTCTGTCTGTCTCTCCTAGTGCTTAATATGGGCTGGCAAACAGCTTTCAGTCCTAATAGGTCTGGTGAAGCTTGTCTTGGCCCAGGTATCCGTAGGTTGCTGGATCTGGAAAATGCATCTCTGTAGCTAGTGGAGTGGATGGGAGGGTGGAAGAGATGCTTAAAGAGCAACAGCTTTTCATGGGGCTGGAGAGATGGCTCAGAGGTTAAGAGCACTGGCTGCTCTTGCAGAGGACCCAGGTTTGGTTCCCATCACCCACATGGCAGCTAAACTATTCATAACTCCAGTTCCAAGGGAATCTGCTGCCATCTTCTGACCTCCATGGGCATTGCATGACATGGGTGCACTTACATACATGCAAGAATAATACTCATACATATAAAATAAAAATAATACAAAATATTGTTTTAAAAAGAGTAACTGCAGGCTGAAGAGATGGCTCAGCAGTTAAGAGCACTGGCTGCTCTTGCAGAGGACCCAGGTTCAATTCCCAGCACCCACATGGCAGCTAACAACCATCAGTAACTCCAATTCCAAGGGAATCCAACTCCTGACCTTCGTGGGCATTGCACAACATGTGCATGTGTGCACAACACACATGCAGGCAATACACTCATACACATAAAATAAAAATAAATAAAATATTAAAAAATAAATAAAATAAAATGTTTTTAAAAACAACTGCTTTTCTAAGTCAGAAGTCTTCCCAGGCAAAACTACAGCCCCCAAACACCATCCCCATCTTGCCTCTCTGGTGTGTGGGTTAACCTTTCCAGGTTTATCCAAGTTACTCATGTGGGAACTGCAGGAGAGCTCCTTGGAACACAGTGCCTTCCAATTTATTCTTGTACTTTTCAGTATCTTATTCAATACAAATAAATCAAGAGCACAAATGTTTATTAATTGGGGGAGGGAGAGGGACACAGCAGACCACACGGGAGAGAGAAGAAAGACGGAGACAGAGACTTGAAAACATTTGTGGAGAGAATTCCCTCAGTGTTAAAAAATAAAAGAAACAATCCTCATAGGCTGAGGATGTGGGTCAGTGGGTAGAGTGCTTGCCTAGCACACCCAAGGCCCAGAGTCTGATTCCCAGCACCCCCACCCCAGTAAATGAGTTGGCCGCCAAGTACATCCTTAAGGACCTTAATTCCAAGTGCTTGCCACTGTCTGTAAACCAATGTACACGCAATGCCCTGGAGCTCTAGCTACCCCATCAAAGCACGGTAACTGCTCCCAAGCACTTTCTTACCCACCCCATCTCCGGTCTCAAAGCCTCTTCTTACTCAAAGCCTGTCGCAAATCTGAGAATGTTTCCTAGCAAAGACCACATGCTCCATGAAGGAGACACCCTAAAGGAAAAGTGTGCAAGAAATAAATATGCCAGATGTCTTTTCTTTCTTGGGAAGGAGGATCTAGGTCTGGCCCTCAATCCCCACCCTTTGAGAACCAATGCGTCCTATTCCGCCTCCATGTCTTACAGCAAGTGGGGCCTCTAGAAAATGCCAAAGGCGGGGAAGGGAGCTGAGAAGCACTTTGGCATCCCTAAGCTTAGCGGGTCCCCACCCCCGGCACCATCAGCAGAGCGGCCACAAGCAAGAGGAGCGGCTGGCCAGAGGAGGGCAGGGAGGGTGCGGGATGCTGGGGCCTGGAGGGATGCATGCCTCAGGGGGAGGAAGGTGAGGCGGGCGGGCGCAGCGAAGGCCGGCGGGCGGGCGGACACTTCCCTGCAAGCCTAGCTCATCGGCCGCCAGCCCAGGCACGGATGCATGGCAGCAGAGCGGCGGCCGTGCCCTTCAGTCCTACCTTCCCCGACTCCCCCGGCTCCATGGCCCCGCTCTCGCGACCCGTGCAGACCCCCTCCCCCAGAGGCCCGTTGCTGGCCACTCGGGAACCGGGTCCGGGAGGACGCAAACTTGCCTCTCCCACGTTGGGGGGGCGGTAGTGCTCGCGGAGGTGCAGAGCAGGGACTGGTGTAGTGATAACCGAAAGCTTTAGGGCTACCGCTTCTCAGGGGCGTGTGGCATCACGGGAAGTGTAGTCCAGCCTAGCTAAGCGGTCCTCAAAGCTCCTGTAGACTCCTGAAATTCCGAGCTGTGATTGGACCAGCTCTTCTCTACGCACCATCCCTGGGGAGCGTTCTCCAGACCTGCAGTACAAGCCGAGCAAGCATACTGGGTTAATGAGGGGGATACTTTTTCTTACATTCTTTCTTTTTCTTTATTTGTTAAAGACAGTATCTCACAAGGTAGCCCAAGTTGGTCTTGAACTCCTGATTCTTGCGTGTTGAGTGGTGTTGATTATAGGCTGGGCTGTCATTCAGGGTTGACTTGTGTGTGTGTGTGTGTGTGTGTGTGTGTGTGTGTGTGTGTGTGTTTGATTTCTGAAAATGAAGCCTAGGGCTTTGCAGACATGGTGCCTTTGCTGCATCCTTGCATGACAAAAGAGACAGATAAGGCTCTTGAGGTCTCTTTATAAGAGCACTGATCTCCGAGTGTGGAGGAGCTAGGGGGAAATACTATGGTGTGGATCTATGTGTCTTGTGATTTGAATCTGAAATGTCCCCCACAGGCTCATATTTTGAATGCCAGGGCCCAGCTACTAACTCTAATGCCACCACTGATGGTGCCACTTCTGCCACCCTGCCTCTCCCACATGATGAGCTGAAATCCCCTCTAAAACCAAGAGCTAAAATAAACCTTTCTTCCCTGCACTTGTTATGTCAAGTAGTGTGTCACAGTGACAAGAAAAGAAATTAACATGGTGCTCTTCTAAAATTCACACTAGAAATTTAATATCCAAAGCAATAGTGTTACAAAGTGGGACCTTTAAGAGCTGATTAGATCATGTGTGTTCCATCAAGAATAGGTTAATGCCCTGATGCAGGGACTCAAAAAGTGCCCTTCCATCCCTTCCACCCCTCAACGATGCTGCAACAAGGTGCAGAGGCCAGGTCTCGCTAGACAAAGAACCTGACCTGCTGTCACTTTTATATTAGACGTCTTAGCCTCGAGCACTCTGAGAAGTAAAGATCTATTATTTATAAATTATCTGGTATTGGGTATTTCGTTATAGCAGCGCAAATAGCCTAAGAAAAATACCCAAATCATTAAAATATGTACATAATTTCATTTCCTTCAAAAGATGTAAAATTATATAAAGTAAGAATTAAAATAATTTACTGATTGTTATATAGAGGTAATATCTATAATAATAATAGCATAAATAATGTGTTCACATGAATCTCTGTGTGTGTGTGTGTGTGTGTGTGTGTGTGTGTGTGCGTTACTAGAGATCAAACCCAGGACCCCCACATATGCCAGGCTAGTGTTTTCACCACTGATCTACATTCCCAATCCTCTTTTGAATTTTTTTTTTTTTTTTAGTCTTTTTGAGACAGGGTCTCCCTGTAGCCCCAGCTGTCCTGGAACTCTCTATGTAGACCAGGTTGGCCTTTAACTCACAGGGATCTGTATGCCTCTGCCTCCTGAGTGCTGGGATTAAAGGCATGCACCACCACTCCTGGCGTTTGACTTTTTAAAAAATTGTTTAAGGTCTTTATTAAGGAGTGCTTGCAATTTGTTGACTTTTTGAAAAAATAAAGTTGTAAACTCTTATTACATATTAAAATTAAGTTCTTAAAAATATAGGCTACATATAAAACTATTTTAAAACCTTTAAAGGTGAATTGAGAAAAACCAGGCTTTTTAAAAAAGCGTTCGTGGAGATCCTAGCAGACAGCCTGAGAGGGTGGGTTCGGACCTCCATCGGGGTAGTGGCTGGGAGCTTAGCAGACCGCCAGAGTGTGCTGGGTTCTGGCCTCCCTCTGACCTCCAAATACCAGAGGGCCTGAGAACCCAGGGGACAGCCTGACAGCCCCCAATCTTGCTTCCTTGTGGTGGTCCTTTTAATAAGAAGATGCTATACAGCAGTCCCTTCTGCATGAAATAACTACCATCATCACGATTTCGGCTGAGCCTGATCGCTAAACATAGTCACAATTGGGCTTGTTGATGGTTGTGCTCATTCATTAAAGGAGTGCCAAGCAGGGTCACTGGACCCTCACCTGAGTATCCAGCCACTCTTCCCAGCCAACTAGTCCAGCCTTGGAAGACAAAAGAAAAATGAGGAGGAACCCAATAGAGGGATGCTTTTGGAAGCCCTTGTCAAGAAACTCCAATGGACTTTCATATGAGCATTTGAAAATTGCCCTGTTCTGACTTTTTTCTAGTTCCCTGTCTAGAAGTTGTAATGCTAATTACTCTTGCCTTTACTTCTCCTTCACATCTCCTATTCATGATTCAAGGAGTTTCTTCTTCCCTTAAACACAAGAGTTATGCAATTTTGGAGTCTTTTAGATAGACCCACTGAAGGGGTACTCCAATTGCCTCACCCTACATCCCTGTTCAGCATGGAAGAAGTCAGAGTGGTTGGCGCCCCTATTCCCTATTGGCAATTTGGGTAACCCCTTCAGAGGATGGTGTGATAAGAATAGGAGGCTAAGCAGTTAGGGTACAAAGACCCCAAATAAATGTAGCCAGCTTCTTGGCTAAAAGTCAAAATGTCCTTGGGCCTCTTAGCAACATACTCTGTTCCAAGGCCAAAAATGTCAAAAGTA
>NW_008339068.1:358522-374303 GCF_000622305.1 Nannospalax galili
GAATGAAATTTTTTTGCAAAAAATAAAAAAAGTGTTTGTCATAAAAATAATGATAACCCCATGCTGCACAAACAACTGCATAAAAAAAATAAAAAACCCATGCTGCAGATAGTTCTAGTGTATCTTGTCAATAGACAAAAGATCTTAAGGTCTTCAGCTCCATTTTTTTTCAATGTGTATGAGTGTATTGCCTGCATGTGTGTAAGTGCACCTGTGTCGTGTGATGCCTGTAGAGGTCAGAAAAAGGCATCAGGTCTCCTGGAACTGGAGCTACAGATGATTGTTAACCACCATGTGGATGCTGGGAATTGAACTCGGGTCCTCTGCAAGAGCAGTCACTGCTCTTAACCACTGAACCATCTCTCCAGCCCCAGCTCCAATCTTTTATTCCTTTCTTACTGATGGAATTTTGTATTCATTTCTCTTTGCTGGATGACTCAACTGGATCAGGGTGGGGATGGTAAGAAAGCTTCAGGAATGGTTGAATTCTCAGCTGATGGATCCACTGCTTTTGTCTGTCATCTTGTGGTTTAGGGTTCTCTGGGCATCTGCACTGGTAATTGAAGTTGCTGCCATACCAACGTTGAGGTGGCTGCTCACCTTGGGTCTCATCCCCTTGATTTTCCTTGACTTCTTCATTGCGATCCTCTCTAGGCTGTTCTTGGTGAGGAGGGCCCCCACGGAATTGTGGTCTATACCTATACATACTCTGCCTCACTGATCTCCCTAGCTCTCCTGCACCCTGCTTGTCAGCACCCTCCATCACTTCTCCCTGAACAGGAGGGTTGGCATATTGTGGTTGACATCCATAGGATCTCTGCATGTAGTAAGACTGGAAATTTCACCTGAGTTGTTGGGCCTGGCCTTTCAGGAGCACTCTCCAATCCCTCATTCTTTTCCTCAGTCTCATTATTCTGGTCATTCTGCTGATAATTGCGTGGAGGGCCCCTACAATGTGGACAGTGTCTGTAATGGTTATGGTCCACTGTGCATTTATTGCCCTGACCTGGAACTCCACCAGGGCCTGTAATACTTGCTGCCTCTGCACCCTTTTCTCCTACTGCACACTCCACAGTCTCCCTATCTCCTACACTGCGAAGGTGCTTCCTGGGGCCGTTCTTCCTTATGGCAGTCTGGTGTACACATACGTCTTCTTTGGTGTCACTCCTGTTGAAACCATATCCGTCTCTTACATTGAACCATCTGACTTTTCCCCAAACCTTCCTTGTGATGACCTTTTTATTCCCACCTGCAGGATGCCTGCGTGACTGCCCATTGTGCCAGACTTGGTGTAGGCGGCACTGAGGGTAGGGTGGGGGTGGAGGGGCAGGTGGCTGTGGATCCTGACCTCACTGCTTGCTCATGGTTGTAGTGATGGTGACTGGGGGAGGTGGGAGGAGGTCTGAATGTGATCAAAATACCTCATACGAAATTCTGGAATCAAAGGAACTTAAAAAAAAAAAAAAAAAACAACTGGGGCTGGAGAGATGGCTCAGTGGTTGAAAGCATTGGCTGCTCTTGCAGAGGATCTGTGTTTGGTTCCCAGCACCCACGTGTTGGCTAACAATCATTTTTAATTCCAGTTCCAGGGGTCCATCACCCTCTTCTGGCTTCCACAAGCACTGCATGACATATGTGTGCTTATATCATGTATGCAAAACACTCACACATAAAATAAAAATAAGTAAACCAAAAAAAATTAAAAAGAAATAAAGAAAACTAATAGAGAAATTGGTACCAGGAGTGGGGTGTTGTTGTGAAGAATTTGACCATGTTGTTTTTTTGTAGGACTGTGGAACACTTTGGAATTTTGGAATAGGAAGCAGTTTAATGCTATAATCAGAGCTTAATGGGCTGTTCTGGTATGAGTCAGGATTGTAGAGGCCAGGTTCAGAATATTCCAGAAGGAGAGGATAACAAGGACTTAAACAGCATTTGGGATATTTTGGCAAAGAATCTGGCTACCTTCTGCCCACAGCCTAGGAATTTGCCTATAGCTACTTAAAAAGTAATGGTGGTGGTGAGGGCTGGAGAGAAAACTCGGTGATTAAGAACACTGGCTGCTCTTGCAGAGGACCCAGGTTTCGTTCTCAGCACCCTCATGGTGGCTAATAACTCTCTGAAACTCCAGTTCTAGTGGGTCAAACACCTTCTCCTGATCTCTGGGGGCATTGGTCACACATAGTGCACTTACATACATGCAGGAAAAATACTCATAGCCATAAAAAAAATCAAAAAATAATTTAAGTAATGGACTAATTTCTTTGGTGAAGGAAATTTCAAGACAGCATAATTTTGAATCTGTGGGTTGGTTATTACTAATAAATGTTATGCAAGTTTACAATGAATAAGAAGTAGGGCAGAAGGAAATATAAAATGTACAGTCTGGAGAGAAAGAGAGTACTGGGAAGGCCAAGACATGTTATGGGAGAGGCTGTAACTGATAAGGATATTAACTGCATTAAGAAGAGGTGTCCTGCTCTTCACTAGAACAATGGAAAGAGTGCCCTTAAGCTTCCAACTTGTGAAAGAGAGCCTAAGGTGTTTTCTGTTCCTAGAAAATCACTACGTACAAATGCTCCTGGTAATGTGGATGAAGTAGGCCAAGGTCCAGCCCAAGCCAGCAGCTGAATTTGGCAGTGTTGTCTTCATAGTACTGATTTTAGAGAAATGAAAGATTCAAGAATGAAGGGATCATTGGTTCTTTCTCTGTGGTTTCAGAGACCCACTGACGCCAGGCAGTGTGTTGCAGGGGAGTCTCTACATGATGAAGGCCCTGGGAGGCCGTTGCATGAAGCTGTGAAGGTGAAGCCTGGGTTGCAGTGGAGACCTCAAGATGTTGCGGATGCCAGAGCCATGAGACATCTGCCAAGGAGAGCTGCATACAGGGAGCAGAACCAGCCCAAGAGAGAGTACATGTTGCAGACAGCAAAGTTGGAGGGGTGGAGCCATCTAAGTCTTTTGGAATTAAAGTCCCAAGGACATGGAACTACAGGATTTAGTGTTTTCCCTGCTGGGTTTCAGTCCAGTTTTGGTCCCATATTTTCTCTCTGTGCCTGCATTCCTCCATTTTGAAATGGAAATGCATATTCTGTGCCAGTGTATGTTAGAAGTATGTAATTTGCTTTTTTTTTTATTTCACAGAGAGTAACAGTTAAGAGATGGTCTTGTGTCTCAGAAGAGACTTTGGACTTCTGAACAGTGTTCATATTGTTAAAGATGATGGAAACTTTTAACGTTGGACTAAATGCATTGTGTTTTATGATATGGTCATGGGTCTATGAGGACCAGAGTGTGGAATATGGTGGTTTGAATGAGAAGTGTCCCCCATAGGCTCAAGTATTTGAATACTTCGTCAGTTTGGGGAGGGTCATGGAAAATGTAGGTGGTATAAAGGAAGCACATGCCTGGGGGTGAGCTTCGAAAGTTCATAGCCTAGTCCCACTTTCAGTTGCTGTGTTTCCTGTTTGCTGTTGGAGATGTGAACTCTCTGCCTCTTGTTCTGGCCACCATGCCTGCAGCTTGCTGCCAAGCTTCCCTGCCATGGACTCATCCCTCTGGAATGATAAACCCAAAGAAACTTCCTTTTGTAAGTTACCTTGATCAAGGTGTTTTATCATAACAACAGAAAAGTAACTAATACACTGTATAAATTACACTTCAATAAGACTGTTGTCAGAAGGAAGCCTGAATGTCCATGGAATTCTCTGTTGTGTTGTAATAGAATCACAATGGGTTGATGAATATGATCTTGGACACTTATGATGCCTAATATGAGAGATCTTCAGGCTTTATATTTAACCTTGTCCTACTACAGCTGAGGAAACTGAGGCAGTGATGGGAAGTGACTTGTCTAGAGTCACCAGCCATGGTATACTGTGGTGAATGATGGTGGCCTCACAAGGCCTTTGCACAGGTCCAGGCTGTGCCCTTCCTCCAAACCCCTGTTGAGGCCAAGAATAGAGACTACACACAAGTTTGTTGTTTTGTTGCCAGTGTCACTTTATTTGGGATATGCTAAGGCCAGGGCATGGATCCTAGGTCTGAGTTGGGGGAGTGGGCACTGAAGGAAGTGGTGAGTTCCACGGAGCCCTTTGTGGGGGGATGAAAATGGACAACATCCAGTAGAGCCTGTTAACGCTTCGAGAAATCACCACCTGTGGATGGATGAGAGAACTGGGCCAGTGAGAGGGAGCATGCTCAGGCCAGGAGGAGCTGGGGCAAGGGCAGTGGAAGAGGAGGTGGAGCTGCCTGGAAGGAGCCCTGTGAAGCCAGTTCTCTACTGCCCTCCACCCAGGTTGCCTTGGCTCCCTGCCTGCTGTTTTTTCCCCCACACCTGGCAAACAGTGTGACCTCAGTACACATTAGGTACAGTAATAAGAACTAAGCACGGCCAGATACTTCATACGCATGCTTTTCCGAAGTCCCTCCAGCAAAGCCTATTTAAAGGATGGGCTTAGGGGTACCCAACAATTAAAAAAATGAACTGGGATGTGAACAAGGTATGATTTACTCCGAACATCCAAACAAGATTGGAGGAAAAATAAATAGAATGTGAGATGGAGTAAGGATCAGATCAGATCAGAACTAAAGGAAAAGAATGGGGCGTGTCTGTGCAGGGCCTGAGGCCCTCCAGAGTCCAGGCCCCATCCATGCGGAGCCCCGCCCCTTCATCTAGACCCTACCCCGCCCACCAGAAGCCCCGCTCCTCCGTCTCCGCCCTACCCAACCCAGACCCACCCTGGCAGGCGCTGCACTGGCAGCTGTGGATGACCGGAAGGACCACAGGCTCTGTGTGGCCGCCGGGGCAGCGCAGGTTCAGGATCCGCACCGGGGTCCAGGCGGTAGCTACAGCATTCGCACTGGCTCTGCAGGTATGGCTCCTGAGCGAGAGAGCCAAATGGTTTCCCTCCCTTTCTCCCTGCCTTTCCATTCTAGAGAGAGGGCCGAATCCCAAGGTAGCTTGGGGTGGGGAGTGTTACCACTAAGCCCCCTTCCCCAAGAAGCCCAATTTCTGCACTCCAGCCCCCGCCCATCTGAACATCCAACCACCTACAGGTTAATGCAGGTAAAGACATGGCTTCCACCCTAAGGGGCTCTGGGTCTAGATGGGTAATATATGAAACTGCAAACAATTGAGTTGACGTGCACAGTTGTGACCCTAAGCACAGTTGCCTTTCCAGAGCACACCCTCTTGCATCGCAGAACACATGACTTAATTTATAATTCTATTTTGAGACATTCAAATAATATCAAGTTCAAAAATTGCAGAAGTTGTATCTCCTAACTACTTTCTTCACTCTGTATTTTAAAAGTTCTTTAATGCCAGCACTTGGAGGCAGAGGCAGGCAGAGCTCTTTGAGATTGAGGCCAACCTGGTTTGCATAGTGAGTTCCAAGCCTGCTGTAGCCACAGGGAGAGCCCGTCTCAAAAACAAACAAACAAAAAAACAAAACAAAGTTCCAAAAGTGGTTTGGGAAAGCATTCCTGGGAAGCACAGGGGGAGGAACAGCATCTTTGGGGACAGACCGGGAACTAAGCACAGTTGTCTTCCAGCACTAACAAACCCGGGTGAATGGACACAAAAGAGAATGGCCTCAGAGCAGATGTGAGGCTCTGGGAGCCAGGAGCTGGGTCTCCATTCAAAGAGAATGCAGGTGGCCTGAGTCACAGCTCTTCAGGTTCTAAGCTAAGGGAGTCAGGGTATGAGGCACCTAAGGAGTTCCTGATGACAGGCAGGGCTCCACTTCTAGGTCCAAGCCCGGCAAGCAGAAAGAACTGACTCTGGGCCTGCTCAGGTATCTTACAGGGAAAGCCAGGGAGTATTTATCAGTAAAAAGCCAACCCTGGGCTCCCTCCAGCTGTCAGTATGACGGGTATGGGTGTCTGGACTGTTTGCCAGGTGACACAGTGGGCTTAGCATGCTCTGGCGATGAGTGCGGCCCCAGCTCTGTCAGCTCTGTGATCCAGGTGGCAGGGATCTCTAGTGAAGTTTTGGAGTTCTGTGAGGTGCCTGCAGGAGGCTGGCTCTGACTCTGAGCCAGCAAGTGTTGGCAGGAGGTAACAAGATATAGAAATAGGTTGTGACTGAGGGGACTTTAGGCAAGGGCACAACCTGGGAGAAATGGAGACACTCTAATCCCGATGCAAGCAGGCTTGGGGAAGGTAGGAACATGGCAGGCTGAAAGGCTGGGTGTAAGATGGTGGGGCAGAAAAGTCCAGACCAGAGACAGGCATAATAGGGGTACCCATACCCTTCATATCCAAAGTGTCCTGTTGGCAAGTGGGACAACAGCTCCCTGGCTCCTGTACCATCACTTCACCCTACAGGGAACCATCCATGATCCACTCAGGAGGACGGCCCATTTCCCCACATTGCCTGCCCAGAGATCCTAAGACCATCTGTGGAGGGAAGGAGCTATGGAGCTGCCCAGAGGGCTGTAGGTCACTGGGTACCTGAGCACAGGTGAGACCTGGGCAGTGCCATGTGCAGACACTCCTCCCACTGAGGCAGCGGCACCTCTCACAGGCCTCCTGTCATTCAGATCCAGGCTGTGGGGAGGGCAGAACTTCCAGTTAGTTTCTCCCAGATTTTCTTTATTTTATAATATTTTGTTTATTATCTTTATGTGTATGAGTGTATTGCCTGCATGCGTGTAAGGGCGCCCATGTCATGCAATGCCCCTGGAGATTAGAAGAGGGCATTAGATTCCCCTGGAACTGGAGTTAGCCACCATGTGGGTGCTGGGACTCAAACACGAGTCCTCTGTAAGAGCAGTCAGTGCTCTTAGCCACTGAGCCATCTCTCCAGCCCCAGAATTTTTTTTTAAAGATTTTATTTTTATTTTTAAATTGTGTGTGTGTGTGTGTGTGTGTGTGTGTGTGTGCGCGCGCATGTGAGTGCATGTGCCCATGAAGGCCAGAAGAAGATATAAGGTACTTTAGAGCTGGAGTTATAGGCAGTTATGAGCCACCAGACATGGGTGCTGGGAACTGAACTTTGTTCTTCTTTAAGAACAGCATGTGCTCTTAACTGCTGAGCCACCTCTCCAGCCCTCCAGATTTTCTAGGAGAACACTTCAGTCCTAAACCCAGTCTGGGAGTTCCAGTCAGAGCAGTGGACTAGCACTGGAACCTGGCTGGGGAATTCGCAGGAGTTCAATGCACTAGAGCCAGGCGGGTTGAATTTCAACCCAGGGCCAGTTGAGGCTAGACAAGGCAGAGTCTGCCCACTGCTGCAGGCCCAGGAGTCGGGGAGCCCAGAGAGGTAGAGATACAGATCAATAGGTGGGGCGTCCTTGGGCAAGGAGGGGCAGCTGGTGTCTCACCAAGTGGCGCCGTGACTCACAGTGGTCTTCAAGGACGCAGGAACCTGCCTGGCTGTGGAAGTGCCCCGGCTGGCACACACAGCCTGGAGCCTGTACTGCAGTGCAGTTCCCATGAGCCAGTGTTGTGTTCAGCTCTGGGCATGTCTGTTCACAGAGCCCAAGTTCCCCAGGGCTCACTTGCTGCCACATTTCTCCAGGAGGACATTTGGCAGGAAGACCATCCGCCCATTGTCTCTGGTCAGCCCTGCATTGGACCTAGATGGCCCGCTCCACCAGGCACCCCTCAGGTACCGCAGCTGTCCCCTTCCTATGCCACCTCATGGCTCCAGCAGCCATTAGCTGTGCCTCTCAGATCCCTTCAAATACGGGGCCCAGACAGGTCTCACCCTCTGACCAATCCTGTCCACCTGATTTCTACATTCTTGGCACTCTGTACCATCCTGAGGGTGCTGCTTACTTGTCAGAAACTCGAAGACTGTTCTGGTGGGTAGCCCACCTTCAGCAGCTAGGCAGAGTGCTGGGGACGTTGCCAGACCTGTGGGCAACACCACAGGTGGAATGCTGAGGGCCTGGGGTTTTGTCAGTCCAGGTCCCTCTTTTCCACTCATCCCTCTGGACCTCAATTTCATCATTAGCAGGAAGCAAGCCTTGCTGGCCTCACTCACAGCTTGGCTCAATGTCCACGCACTGTACTTAGGGATTACCCCCACGAGTAGACATGTGCAGTACCCAAGGAGTGCAGGGTAGGGAGTGCTGGGCCTCAGAGCAGGAGGCGGCCCATGTGGACAGGGAGAAGACACTTCCTGAAGGAAGTAGCTCGGCCTGGGTTGTAGGCAGGGCCCCCTTCCCTTGGCTTTGGACTGGGTTGTAGGCTGGGCCCCTTTCCCTTGGCTTTGGACTGGCAAAAGCAGCTGTGTCTCACCCTGACAGTCAGTGAGGTTGCAGCTGAAGACTCCACCTTGGCAGATGCTGGGAAGACAGAAGCAACTGCTCAGAGGCCCCCTGGCCCCAATCCCCCCCACCCCATTCTCAGAACCCTGCCCTCCACCCGGGGCCCCTTCTTGGCCTTTGGCCCTCACCAGTGTGTGCAGTTCCATGTGAGCACAGTCCCTGGGGGCAGCTCCTGGGCCTGCTCTTCAAAGGGCAGGGTGAGGCCCCAGGGCAGAGAAAGCTGGGTGCAGGGGCCGGCAGCAGGGGCCACACACAAACCGTTGTGTAGCAGCTAAGGTGGGCAGATCAGTTACACTTGGATTCCTGCCCTATGCCTTCACACCAGCCTGCTTCCCCCACAGAGAAATCAGAACCCACACCAGACTCGCCCGTCCCCCAGGGCAGCCACAGCCAAGCTGGCAGGGTTCCCGAATGCAGATGCTGCCAGGCTGCAAGTGGGAGCAGAGGCTCGGGCACATTGTGGCACAGGTACTGAGCACCTGCACTCTAGGGAGCATAATGAGGTGGAAGCGCCCGGGTTATAGACTGCCTCTTCTCCCTGCCTGCCTGGGCCAGCAGCAGTGGAAGACTGGACCAGCCACAGGTGCAGGCAGGGCACTCACCAGGGCAGGGTTTCGGGCTGCACGCTTGCTGTGGCTGCAAGTCCAGGGCCTGACAGGGCGCTCCCCCAGGACGCTCCTCACAGCTTCGATGTCGTTCCATGATGCCCCCACCACAGGCAGCTGAGCACTGGCTCCAAGCTGACCAAGGTCCCAGGACTGGACACTCAAGGTGTGGACACACCAGGGATCCACTGATGCATGTGCTGTGGACGAGGCTCAGGCCCCAAGTTGGGACAAAGCAGCACCCATAGCCTTGGCCTGGCCCCATGCCAGCCACCCAAAGCCCCTAGTGTGATTCGACACCATGGCAGCATACCAATTATAGCAGTCCAGTTGGGCCACCTGGATTGGGGCCAGCTCCCAGGAGGCATTGGCCCTGGGAAGGCCACAGCAGCAAGAGGAGATGGACACACAGCGTCCGTCCTGCACCAGCTGACCAGGGGGACATCTGCAGCCTGTGGAGGACGACTAAGATTCAGTGCTTGAAAAAGGTTTGGGAGTGTAGAAGGATGACTATTAGGGAAGAGGAAGAGGATCAGGAGGAAGACTGGGAGAATGAAGGGGTGCGGGAGAGTATGATCAAAGTAGAGTCTATGCGTGCATGAAAACGTGGCAACAAAACCCATCATTTTGTACAGTTAATACGTGCTAATGAAAAGGCTAAAAAATTTTTAGTGCTTGGGGAAATGTCTGTATAATGGATCCCTCCAGCAGCCAGACTGGGTTCAAAGCATGGTCTTCATGCATGGAGGTACCCCCGGGAACCCTTTTAGCCATATGTGACATCCTCCTAAATACAGCAGATCTTGTTTATTTTGAGAAAGGATCTTGCTATATAGCCTAGTTTGGCCTTGAACTCATAATGTATCCCAGCCTCCTGCCTTAGGCTCCAGAGTACTGAGATGTACAGATGCGACCCGCATGGCCGGAGACTCAGCAGGTTTTGATGGAGTCTCAAGGAAGGACTCAAAGTGGCTAAAAGTGGCTAACTTTCTTGTCCTCTCATGCTAAACAGTCTGACGTTTCCCTACTCCACCCCTACACCTACAGTTAAGAGCACCCAGGCATCCCAGAATCCCTAGGCCAGGCCATGATGTGGCCAGCTACCTGGGCTGCAGGGTCCCTGTAGACACTGCACACCATCCCAGAGGTCGATACAGCTTCGAGGACATTGGTTGGCACAGTCAAGGGTAAACACGGTGCCCTGGCTCTCGCAGCTCTCCCCTGGGGTCCAGAAGTAGGAGTCTGTGCTGGGATACTCCTGACCCCCCCAGAGCAGCTCCTCCCTTCCACTGCGCACCTCCAGAGCAGAGGCACCAAGCCCTTTTGGGGGCCATTTCCAGTGTTCAATTTCAGCCCCCTCAGGATGGTGGTTACCTGGGCAGGACCCCATGTTACAGCTCTCTGTCTGAGCCCAGGGTCCCTTGCAGTCTTCTCCAGGGGGACCTCCTGCCTCTCTCCAGCACAGCCGGAATCGGCCACTGCAGGGCACCTGGCAGGAGCTCCAGGGTCCCCAAGGACTCCATTGGCATATATCTAGTGAAGAATGGAAATCTTTGCCTCAGATCCCACCTTCCTACATCCACCCCAGGCCTTGGCTCCACCCCTGGAGACCTGTCTTGAGATCCCCAAGTTCCCTTTCTTCTAGCAGGTACTGGCACTCCACCACAGCTCAAACCCAGACCCCTGGAGTGAACCTGTGGCCAGCCCCACCTGGGCCCTGACCTGCCACCAGTATGCCAGGCCTCTTTTGCCTGCTGGCCTGAACCCTCCCTTACCACTCCAGGATCAGGGCAGAGGCGTTGTTGGCTGAGAGCCACAGTACAGAGGTCAGGGTCTCTGGCCCAGGGTCTCCCTGTCTCAGGGTCCAAGCAGAGCCAGGGTCGGTGTTGCTCTGAAGCCAGCAGAGGAACCGAGGTTGGAGGGAAGCCTATTGGGTCCAGAGGCCAGCGCCCCTCAAGGGCTGTCCTGGAGGTAGGGCCAAGGTGCTTCGGGGCAGGCAGGGCCCATAGGGTGACCACTCCGACCAGCCATTCAGAGGCAGAAGACCTAGAGGAGCAAAGGACTTATGCTGGTCTCAGGGACTACTCAATTCAGAGAGCCCAGTGGGCAGGCAGGAAGGGCTCAGGATCACACCCAGGAAAGGTAGCAAATAGGAAAGGCTGAGGGAGGCGTGGGGTTAGGGATGCCATTTGTCTAGGATTGTCTTGACTTTAGCAATGAGAGTTCCATATTCTGAAGTCCCCGCCCTGAGCACAGACGGGTCTCCCAAGGCCAGAATTACCTTCGCAGCCCCAGCTGGAACACTGCAGCTCTCCATGCTGGCACTCACTATGAGAGGGGGACATCAGGGTAGGATGTGGGAAGCTTAGGAACAAGCCCAGCTGGGGGTATGTGTCATCTAGTCCCAGGGCTGGGCACCCTGGGGCACATTTTCCCAGGCTGAGCTGGGCCTGGGGGGCTTAGGTCGGACTCTACTGGGTCAGGGTATCCCTTGCTCACCCTACTTCTGGCTTCAGCTTGCTACCTTTTCTCCCCACGTTACTCACCGTTCCTTACAGCCCAGCTACAGGTGGTCCCCAGGGGCCAGGGTCACTCTAGCTCCCTCTCCTGAGGTATGGGAGCAGTTACACTGCTCTGGGAGAATGCAGTCCCCACCTTGCTCCAGCAGAAGGAAAAATGAAGGCAGTTTGCAGCTGGGAAGAGACCACCGTCACCCAAGTGCCCAGCACCATGTTGGCTTCTAGCAGTACACAGGTGCTGAGCCCATGTTTGGGGTGGTGAACACCAGGTGGATATGGCTCCCAGCACAGGAATGTCTCCCCAGCTTCTAGTTCTCACCTTGGGGCAGTAGCAGCCAGGCTGACAAGGTGGCAGGTCCTGGCAGAGCCGATGGCTCAGGTATGTGGCACAGAGCGCAGCGCAAGGGGAGCCACAAGACTGGAACTCAAAGGGAGATGGGTAGCTGTCCTCTGAGGGGAGAGGGAGGGAGGCTGGTAGAGGAGCAGCCCAGAGACACTGCCCCCCGCCAACCACAGCACATGCTGCATGGTCCCACTGCTGAGGATCACCCGTTGGTAAGTACAAGACTGTCCCTCTGTTGTCTGTCAAGAAAGACTAGCACCCTCCAACCCCTTCTCCTTAATCTAGCACCTGCACAGCTCATGTGCCCCAGGGAAGGATTAGGACAGCTGGACCTCAAGATCCAGGACGATGCATGGAGGAGGGTCTGAGGGAGCGAGGGCTCTGGTGGGTGCTCTAGGGATTGGGAGATAGGGGACAGAGGGACAAGATGTAGGACAGCTCCAATAGATGCTAGGCAAGACACATTGCATCTGAGGCAGTTACATGGGACAAAGCGCAGTGGCACTAGCAGCTACAAAGTGGGTGAAATGCGAGACACTATGAGGTGTATAACTAGTGGGGTGGGATGGAGGGGGCGTGACTGTAACCAAGGAAGGGGTCAGTGCAAACCCTGGTTCATTGCACTGTGGTCCTGGGGGAGGTGGGTCTGCATGAGGGCAGCTGCCCCTCCTCAGCTCCCTGGCCTCTCCCTCCTGTGCCTCACCAGAGCAGTTGGCAGCGGGGCATGGCCGGAAATGGCCATCCAGACGCATGAAGGGGGGGCCTTCCCTGGCCCGGCCAGGCACTGGCCCCTGGTGTCGGTAGCGCTGCTGCAACAGCACCTTGCATGAGCAGTGAGTCCAGCTGCTCCACTCACTCCATATACGGTCCTCTAGAGATGGGCAGGGATGTCAGCTGGGAGCTCTCAGAGCTCCCACAGCTTCTCCCATGCCCCCCACCCCTGCCCTATCTGGGACCCAGCACAGGAAAAGGGCAAGAGGCAGCCATGGATTCTGAAAGGCCCTACTGACTGGGTTCTCTCTCGATGGGCAAAGAGGGCACGTAGCAAAGGGCTTTGATGGGCACAAAGCACAATGCTGCAGGGGAGGTGGAGGGACATTTCAGAAAGATAGTCTAAAGTTGGGAAAATATTTATTCCCTGGAATTTCCCAAGGTGAGAAAGCGGGAGAGCTTTGCTCCTGGGCACACTTACCCAGGCAGGGCCCTGGGTAGCAGGCCTGAGTGTCCAGGCGTGAGAAGGTGTCATTGCACAAGGGATCTGCTTTGGTCAGCAGGCAGGGGCAGGACTCAGAGCAGGAGGCCAGGCCTGGGCCACAGCTGCGGAACAGGGTCCCCAGGGGCCCCAGGAGCAGGTCTCCAACAGCTGCAGGCATGGTTGCTGCCCGCAATACTGAGTCTGGATGTCAGGGCCCTGGCAGGGTGGGCTCCCATGCTGAGGGGCTGGCACCAAGCAGGCTCGAGTGCGGACCTGGTTTCCACCTCCACAGGAGACAGAACAGTGGGACCAGGAGGACCACAGCATCCAGCCCCTGGGCACTGTGGGAAGGCACAGATGAGATTAGAGTGCCAAAGACCCAGACGTAAGGTGGGGACCCTCATGACCCAGAGGGTAGAACTGGGTGTGTGTTGAGGGATATGGGACATAGAGCAGATGGCCGTCAAGACACAAGGTCAGTAAGGTGGGCTGAGTTGGGGGACAGATGAAGCCCAAACCTGCACACTCGGTGTCTTCACAGACCACACCCTCCAGGGTGCCGGAGCTGGAAAGAACCTGGACTCAGGAACCTGCTCTCCAAAAGGAGAGTGGGTCACCCTTCCCTGGCCTACACTTACCACTGCTGGCACTCTCCCTGCAGCCAGTTGTCCCCCAAGGTGCAGGGGTGGGCGTCCTGTAGGCACAGGGGCGGGCAGGGGGCCTCAGAGCAGGACTGACTCTGCGACTGTTCCTCCTGACACTCTGGGGCCCATAAGCCTGACATGGAGGACCTGAGCAGGGCCGAGCAGAGGAAGGAACAAATGCCTAGTGTTCTACATAGTCCTTCTGCCATCAAGGGGAAACTCTGGGGTGGGCATGAGGGTAGCTACAGAAAGGCCTGAGTGATCAGCACAAACTGGTCCAGAATATGGGGTGGAGCAAAGTCACTGATGAAAGAAGGACCTGGGAATGCTCTGTTAGAGAGGGGACAGGTCAGACAGAAGGACACCCAGCCCCATACCTGAAGCGGCTCTGCTGCCCTCCAGGCCCACATGAAGGACTGCAGGGACTCCAGGCAGACCAGCGACTCCAGGCACAGCGGGCAGGAGGCGGGCAGAGCTGAGAAATGCAGGAGAGCCACCCAGCCTGGCAGGAGCAGTTGTTGTAGGAGTCTTGATGTTGGCTCCCTGGGGCCCAGCTATGGCCCTGGGCATCTGTGCACTCACAGTGCTCCACTGGCACGCAGCCACCATCCTGCTCCAGAGACCCTGTGGAGAGATGGCCCTCAAAGGCTGATGCTGGTATCCAGACCACACCTGCCTTCTCACTGAGTGTTAACCTGAGGTGCCTAAAGGACCTCTGGCACGTACCTTCAGAGCGGCGACAGCCTGGCTGGCAGACCTGGCCTTCCTGACACACGACTCCCTCCTGCAAATCTGAGCATTGGTGGGGGCAGCGGTTAGCACAGCTCACTAGCTCCATGCCTGATGGGCAGCCTTCCTCTGAATGGGGAGGGAGAAGGCCCAGTGTCAAGAGGACCTGGAGCTTCAGGACCCTTCTCCTTCCTTATCAGGGACTCCTAGAGGCTCCAGGTCCTTTGCTCCACATTTGTGTCTGTTGAGACATGGGAGGTTTGGGGAAGTCCTAGGATGGGTCCACTCTAAGTGCACAGTAAGCTCTTTCTACCTCCAGTGAGTTATCAGCACCTAGCTAGGCACCCAATAAGTGTTTGCTGAGCTGGACTGAATTTGTGCATCTCAGAAGCTAGGAGAGAGCCCTGATGTGATGAGCAGGGCAGTGTGCAGAGTGAATGGGGAATCTCGCAGTAGAGAGGGTGAGCTCTGGAGTAGCCAAGGCTCTTGAGGTTAGGGAGCTTGGGAGAAGCAAGAGGATGAATATGGGAGAGGGTGGGGCTCACTTATAGTCTCTGATTCAGTTTACATCTGGAAGGACGAGGCACACCTCTGACCTCACCCCTCAACCCGTCAGAAACCTTGCCAGAGCTGGATGGTTCTCCAACAGCTAAAGGGCAGAGAAAGCTGGGCAGGTGACAGATCTTTGCAGCTCAACTCTAGGCCACGAAGGACCCAGACACACACAATATGTCCCTGCCCAGTACTCAGATCAGCCATCCCTGCCCCAGGTCAGCGAGGTAGCAGCCTGTCTTCTATAGCCCATTACGTACAGTGAGGATGAAATTAGAAGTAGGGTGAAGAGGGCTTTGCAGAAGGAAGCTCAGTAGGCAGGAAGTGGCTGTTTCCACTGAAGTACCACACGGCATGGGATTGCAGAGTCGGGCATGGTGCCTTTCCCCGACACAGGGTGCTCCCCCATTCTGGGGAGGTGGGCTCGAGCAGCTTCTGCCTCTCAGGGATTGGCCCCCTCCACAGCTGCGATCACACCAGGACCAGGGGCTCCAGGCGAGACCAGCCCCCAGGCACTGTTAGGAAAAGAATAGCTCCATCAGGGGTCAGCTCAAGCAGTGGAGTCCCACATGTCCCATGGGCCTAGGAGAGGGGTGGTGGCATGATCAGGTAGGCTGGGTTCCTGGGAGTGAGCAAAGCCTCAGAGCTCTTCTCTTGGATAGTATCAGGGAGATCCTGAAGCACACTGCTGTCCTTAGCTCCCCTCACCTGGACAAGCACGCAGGTTGCAGAAGCGGAGTTCCTGGTATGTGGTAAGTATGTCAGGGCACCAGGGCCGGCCAGGCCCAGGGGGATGGAATGCTCGCAGGCAGTGCTGCTGGCCCACCCCGCAGCTGCGGGAGTAGGACTCCCATGGGGCCCAGGACATCCAGGAACAGTTCCCCCGTCCACAGTCAGAGCCAGAGCACGGCGGGG
>NW_008339068.1:374627-400144 GCF_000622305.1 Nannospalax galili
AAGCAAACCTGGAGCAGGCAAAACCAGCCCCAGGCTCTCCCCAGCTCAAGTGAAGACTTCCTCTACTGGGCCAGCAGTGACCTCATCCACACCCTCAGGCTCCTGTTCTGGATCTGATACTGAAGGGTGTGTGACTTTGGCAACTGAATCTCTGTGAGTTTTTTCCCACAGGGGATAGAAATTCCTGACTCACAGGGCTGCTGAGGGCCTGGGGCATGCATGAGGACTGAGGGAACTGATGACCTTGGCAGAATACATTGCAGCTACAGGGGCTGGTAAAGTGAGCAAGAGACCTGGCATCAGATACTAGTCTGAGATTAGATGATAGTAATAATTGTTCCAAGAGAACTGGATATTGAGGTCTGGATGTGAAATTAGATGAGTTGGTTTAAGACTGTGATTAAATAGGGTCCAAGGTTGAGCCTGGGAGTCATACCTATGCACAAGGGCAGGTTGCACGGGCGCTCCTGTGAGGAGTCTCCTGCTGTGCAGTTGGCCAGGCAGAGGCTTGTGCGGCTGCGCCATGCAGGGTGAGCAGGGTCTGTGCAGCTGTGGGAGCAGGGAGACCACAGCGACTAGGGACCCCAGCCACCTGTGGGGAGGAGAGATGGAAGAAAGAGTGTGCGCACTTCCTGATTACTCAGCTTAGGCTCCCTCTTCTCCAAGTAACAGGGCTGGGGAAGGAGACCCAGGGCTTGCTCTTCCCAAAGGGAGACTCCAGCTACCTGGAAGGCCTGTCATTGGCTCCATCATGGACCCTGCAGTACCTGTGTGAAAGGAGACCCTGTTTGAAAATGTTCTGGTAACTTCAGAGCTCCTGGACCATGTCTAATGCTGGTGATCATTGCTCCAAACTATTGCTATCTAGCCCAGCACTCTACAGCTATCCCCTGGAAATACTGCAGATTTCTCCAGGATTAAATTCTTTGCTTACTTAAGCTGCTCCTGCCCTTCCAATGCTCAGCATTCTCTCCATCCCTCAAAACCCATCATAGGCCTTCTCCTCCAGGAAGCCCCCCAAAACTATTCTATTCTCAGAGAATTCCCTCCCCTCTGCACACACATCAATCTGCAGGGTTCAGCACATGCTGAAATGGGTTATCTGAGCCCTTGGATTCTGACACAGGGGTATTCGGCCCTCACCAGCTCCACACAGTGTAATGCATCTGGCAAGATCTCCAGAAGTGCTGGTTAGAGGCCCAAACAGAAGTCTAGAGCTATTAGGTAAGAGGAAGGAAGGCCCAGAGAAAGTAAGAGGGATGAACAGACACAGGAGGGCACAAAAGGCAACTGAGCCATCCTTGACCAGGCAGGTGTCTGCCCAGCACCTTCCTGCTTCCCTTACCAGGGCATTCCTGGCTGGGGCAGTACTCAAGGTCCTGAAGGGGCCCATGGCAGCCCAGGCCACCAGGAGCAGGTGTGGGAAGCATACAGTGGCGGGTGCGGGTGCCCAGTCCACCACAGGAGTGGGAGCATGGGCCCCACATGCCCCAGGGACTGAAGCTGCCATGGGCTCTGGAGCAGTCCTCCATGGAGCAAGACAGTTTCCCATGCACACAGGAGCTGGGAAGAGGGCACAGGCATGAGGGGCAGGGCAGGGTTCCTGAGGAGAAGGGCCTTCGGCCCCAAAGCGTGGGAAGACACAGCCAGGCAAAGGCAGTGGCCAGACCCCTGGGTTCCATATCCTCGCATATCTTTAGGCCCTCCCCTACAAGTCATAGCCCAGTCCCCACCTTGGTGTTTCCTTTACCAGTTTCGGCAGCCTGTTTGAAGCATCTGGCCTGGGAGCAGCTCATCTCTAGGTCCAAGGGGTGGGCCTTCCCTTCCCAGAAAGGCTGGGTGAGCCCCAGGGGCAGTGCTGGCCATCCCCAGCTCATGCAGCAGCAAGGCTGTCAGCACACAGGGACACTCCTGGATGGATGGGCAGGAGACAATGAAAGGTACAGGAAGCCTCCTACCAGGCACCTGTGTGCAGCTTCCCAGAGACTTGGGGAAGGAGAAGGAATGGGAGCAGGAGTAGGGACTTGAAGGAGGGCTCTGGGCCTCAGGGGGCCTTTTCCAGTGCACATGGGACCGGGGGCCTATGTGAGGGGCATACATGGTCCATGAGAGGCTTACAGGTTATGTGGCCTGGCCTGAGGGTCAACTGTCTTCCTGCAAGGAACACTTAGAGGGATGCAAGCAGACACAGAGGCTCTGAGAGGACAGGACTTGGCAGAGGCAGAAGGTGTCTAGCCAAGAACCAGAGGGATCTGGTTGTCTGAGTGTGAGTCTAACACTGGTGTTCAGTGTCCTCCTGACCTTCCTCTCTCTGGCTAAGTGTCACCCTAAGTCAAGGAGGTAGGACCAGGCAGCAGCTCAGGTCCCTTAAGGCCTTGACATTCTGCCTGACGGAGGCCACCGGGATTAGAAAAGGAATCTCTGAGCAGCTGCTGGTTTCAGCAGAGCAGAGGGGGAGCCTGCCTGTCATCTGTACCCACACCTGGAGATGGATCTGGGGCCAGATAAAGAGAAGGTGTGGGGTTTCTTTCCTCACGAGGGCATTGTAGGGAAGAGAGGGGCAATAAGGACCCACAGTCCCTGCAGTGGAGGACAGGGTGGGGAACATGGGAGGGGACACTGAGCCAGGTACCATAGGAGCTATAGGGATCAGCCAGAAAGACTGAGTGTCAGAGCCAGAGGGACATACAGAAGTATATGACTAGGGTGGCCTCAAAGCCCCTGTGGGCAGCCTGGTACTGGGAGCTGGGAGCCGGTGGGGAGTACAGGCCCAGGCACTGCCCTGGGAGGCCGGTGGCCTCCAGTCCCAGAGAGCTAGGGACACCCTAGGAGGCTGCCTCACCTCCACCTTCCCTTCTGAGTCCCCTAATCTCCCAGCCCCAATACTGACAGCAAAGGCTCCAGGTGGCTATCTAAGAGGCCACAGACTTCTTGGCGCTGATAAGCTGCCAGGTGCCAGGGAGGGAGGGCAGGGTCCTGGACTCTTGGCCAGCTCAGTTCTCACCTGGACACAGGCCGACTGGTGCTGGAAGGTACCCTCAGGACAGTGGCAGCCTTCCTCACAGCTCTCAGAGAAACAGGCCACCTGTCCTGACACGTGGACACAAGAGAAGGGGCATCCCCCGCTGGGCTGGCATTCACGGTACAGACGGCCAGCCGGGCAGCCTGTCTCTGAGGCAACACCAGAGTCAGTGCAAAGCTCTCACCGTTCTCACTGCCTACCTTTGTGCCCACCTTTTCTATGACCTGAAAGTCACAGTGTCCTCCCCTTGTAATGTCCCCTCCTCACAGCCCTCTTCATGACTTGGATGCTTCCTCCTTCACTTGCTAATCACTGGCCAGGGAGGAAGGTAGAAATGGAGGAGCCTATAAGCACTCAGAGTCAGGGTCAAGGGCCGTGATGGGACTCAAGGCTGAGTGGGATTATTGGATAGAGGCCGGCTTACCTCTGCAGACCTGAGTGTGGCAGGTGTGGCTTTGCCGAGCCAGTCCTGGACAGGGGGGTCGGGCACAGTGCCTGGAGCGCAGCTGTTCCCCTCCCCCACAGGAAACACTGCATTCCTCCGAGGGGCCCCAGGAACTCCACATGCCAGGGCCAGGGCAGCTGGGCACCTCGTGGCACTGCAGGATGCCTGCCATACAGGTGCTGGGGACCAGGAAAGGAGCTGCAGCCACAGGGCCTGGCCCACTTCCCCCCGGGGCACTGCTGCCCAGCTCCACAAACCTCCTTTGCTTACCAGTTGTCACATGGCCTAGTCACCACCTCTCCAGGTTCCAGGCTCTCCCAGGAGCTGAGTGTGGACCCTACTGACCGGCTCTGGTTCTCAGGGATTCCTGAAGGACACAGAAGTGAGAGCGGGGACTCGAGACAACATGGCAGCCCTGTCTAGCCCTCAGCCTACACGCCACTCTATAGCACGCATGTCTTGGAGGAAGGAGATGGCAGATGGCAGCTCCAACCTGGACCAGCCCAGATGTAGGAGATGCAAGGCTTCCAGTTCCCATCCTACAGCCTAGGGCTGGGCCCCATGAACAGGAATGCAGAGCCAGGCAGAGGGTGCTGCCGTGTTCAGTGGGCTACTGGGCAAGGGTGAGGGCGAGGGAGGTACTAACCCATGGCTCCAGGCTGGAACTGGCAGCAACAGTCAGTTGGAAGCACACAGAGCCCATCCTGGGAGAGCTGGCCTGGGGGACACCCACAGCTGGGCTGGCAGCCTGCCCACCCTTGCTGGCAGACACTGCCAAGGGACAGGTCCCGGCAGGAGCGGGGACAGGATGGCCCACAGAGCAGCAGATCCTGGCCCCCTCCACAGTCTACGGAAGGAAGGAAACTGAGAATGTGGTTGCCGAGGAACCATCCTAAGGGGTAAGTCCCTCCTATGACACCAGCGCCTGCTCTGACCTACCACTTTGTAAGAACATTGGATGAGGAGCTTGGGGTTGCCCTCTGCAGAGAGCTGTGTGTGAGCACGTGGTGGTCAGAGTCACAACCAGCATTTGTTTAAACCTACAAAGAGCTCTCCCACACTCCCCACCCCAAAGCCTTCACCTGTGCACACTGTGGAATTGTCCTGACAAGGGCGACTCTGCTCATGGCCCCCAGGGCAAGGCCTGCCTCCGTCAGAGGTGGGGGGCTGGTTGCACACCCGGCTCCGATGGGACTGTCCCAGGCATGTGTCACAGAGACCACCGTCCCATGGACTCCAGGCTCCATCCACTGCACCAAGGAGACAGAATTATCTATCTTGGGAGGCCTAAAAGGTCATTAGGTTTGGAACGAACATTTGGGGCCTCTAGGGGAGGAGCACAGACCTCTTGGGAGTATCATACCTGGGCATGCAGTGGGGTTAGGACAGGCCTCCCTCTGATTCTGGACGCCTGTCTCCCCTGCCTCCCCTGGGCATGGGCCACCACCATGCTGGGGAGCAGGGCAGACACAGGCCCTGGAGCGAATTCTCATCTGGCCCCTGCAGGGCTGGGAGCATGCTGTCCACTCTGACCATGGGCACCAGCCTCCAGGCACTGTGAGGGGCAGAGTGAACATTGTGTATGGTTGACATGACCCTGGGCCACTCTTCTTATCCCTTCCCACGAGCTGGCACGTACCGGGACAGGGCAGGTCTGTACAGTTAAGCCTCCCCTCCATGCAGGGGCTAGGCAAGTGCAGACCCAGGAAAAAGAGATGGAGGCTAGTGTGGCCTGGGGCCCCACAAAGCTACCTGGTTGCCACTTCCCTCCCCTCCTTCTTTGCCTCCTTCATGGTTTGGGGCTGTGCCCCATCTTCCTGTTCTCCAGTACCCCTGCTCCTGAAATCCATTCCCTATCCCATCACCTTCTGGGATGTCAAAGATGGTGTGCTGTTCTAGAGAGTGACCATGGATAACCTGCAACTGAGTGTGAAGCGGGGGGTAGTGGGAGCAAACATCCTGACTGTTCCTTTGTAGCCAAGCCCCTTTCCTCCCCAGGGGTACACACTCAGCCCTCAGCAGACAGAAACTGACTGCCTCAGTTTCCCCACCTATTAGATAAGGGTCATGGGGCCTTCTCTGTATCCTCTCTGGAACAGGAGGTGTCTAATATACTGCTGTCTAGGTTCCAGAGTTCAAGTGCATAGACACCAGGCAAGCCGTGCTTGCCAGCATCCTACCTCCTGCCTCAGTCACACAGCACAGCCTCTCACTAGTGGTTTACAGCCATCAGGCCTTGCCAGCTGAGTGCCTGGATGGTGATGCTTCCCAGTCAGCAGGTCCAGGCAGCTGCAGTGCCCAGGCTTCAAACAGAAAGCCCCATCAGCACTCAGCACCTGCCCTGGGGGACAGTAGCAGCCAGGCTGACAGCGCCATACACAGTGCTGGGAGGACAGCAAGAAGGGGCTCTAGTCAGCGGGACATGAAGATTGAGGAAGGGGAGAGTTGGCAAGAGTCAGAGACCAAGCTGGAAGGATTGTGTGATGGTTGTCAACCTGATGGGATTTAAAATCACCATGGAAACAAATCTCCGAGCTTGACTGCGAGAGACTTTCATAGATTGGGTTGAGTTAGGAAGACCCACCCTAAATATGGCTGGAACCATTCGATGGGCTGTGGTCTTAGACTGAATAAAAGGAAGAAAGAGCTGAGCAGCAGCATCCACTCTGCTTCCTGGCTGTGGCCATGTGACCAGATGCCTCATGTTCCTGCCTCTATACCTTCCCTACTATGATGAACTGCATCCTCTAACTGTGAGACAAAATAAATCCTTCCTTCCTTAAGTTGCTTTTGTTAAGTATTTTGTCCTATCAACACAGTGAAGAAGGAGGGTGAGGAGGGGAGAACGAGGCCAGAGGGAGAGAGACGTGTGACCTTACAACTATAGATTTTGTGCTTTAAGCACTATCTGCCTTGAAGTTTTGCTGAGAAGAGCAGGAAAGGAACTAGCCTGTCACTGAGTCCTCTGCCACTGAGAAGAGGACTAGGGGCAGGCCTGTGGGCAAACCCTTCCACTCCCCTGGACACATCTGGAACCTGGAGCCCTGCAAATGTGACTTGCCAGCTCTTAAGGGGCTCAGTGGGAGACCTGCACTGATGATGATGACCTGGGAACTGAGGCATGCCCAGGCCTCCACAGAACTCAGAGAACAGGGACCTCGGAAAGCTGACTGGCATGGGGGACTGTACCGGAAAGCTAGAGACAGGCTTTGCGTGTGGTGACCTGTGGTGACTGTGACATCTTAGGTGTATTCTCTTGCTCCTCTTCCTCCTCCTTCATCTGTCTGGAGCCGTCCCTGACCTCTTATATATTACTCTCCACATTCAGGCCTCAAAGCACCATCTTCAGAGCTCTTATCATGTTGTCCAATCTTTAATTCATGTCTCTCCCCACCCCCAAGATTGTGGGACCACAGAGAAGAGTTTTGCCTCTATCTGTGTCTATGGTGCCTGCACAGATGCACAGGAAACACACACATACAGACACACACACACATACACACACACGGCCAAGATTTGTACACCAAAATATTTATGGCACTTAAGATGATATGGTGGGATGACTCCCTCTTCCCACATGTTTGTGCTGTGTTTGCAATAGCATTTTAATTTGAGAAACATTGGCTGTACTGAATCCAAGGGCTGCTGGGTGAGGCTGGCTCTCTCAGTGACAAGGGGGAGCAAGCCTGCTGTGCACTGTCATAGACTGTCATAGACTGTCAGAGCCTCATCCATCCCACCAGGCCTGCTGCACAGCACCAGGGAAAAGGCCATGAGCCCAAGCCACACCCTGCTTCCCACAAGATGATTCTCTGGTGTCAGTTAGAAGTCAGATGGGTGTCAGTTAGAAGTCAGTTCACCAAGGGGACCCAGACTCACCACGAGGTCCTCACAGGAACAGGGACAGGGAGGGCCACAGGAGCTATATTTGGCCCCTTCAATGGCACTGCAGTTGGTCACTGACAGGACAGGATGGGTTGAGAATAGAGTTAGTCCCTGGCCTGCATCTCAGCCTGCTTCCCAGCTTCTCACCCTCTGCTCCTGGGCCCACCCCATCCTTGGCAGGTACCTGGGCATGGCCGAGCTTGGCATGCCTCCCCCTTGGGCCTGAGGTCCCTCGCAGAAACCCCCCAGGCCCTGGGGTGGAAGCTGGTTACAGTCTCGGGTACGGCTGCACAGGCCTCCCCCACAGCTCTGACTACAACTAGACCAGGGTTCCCAAGGTCCCCAGCCCCCTGCTCCTGAGGGAACAGAAGAAAAAGGAGTGTGAAAGAGTTTGAGGGTACTGGATGCAGTTAGTGCAAGGCTGAGAGATGGCCCCACCCTGGGCTTCAGGCCCCACAGGGCCACTCACGGTCAAAGCCTGGCAGGAGGCACAGGTGTGGTGGCATCTTGCAGGGCCGCAGGAGGCTGAACACATGCTCCATGGGGTCCATGGGGACCATGCAGGCTGGCCTTGGGAGTGCATGGGGGGCAGAGAGAAGATGAGCGGATGGTGACACAATACAGGGAGGTCCCACGTCACCACCTGCTTCATCTCTCCTGAGGCCTGTCTCCTCCCCACAGCCCAGGTCCATCACAGCCTAGGGAGGAGGCATCAGAAGTTGGGATCCTTTCTTACCCTCCTCACAAGGCCAGGAGCTGCAGTTGGTGATGAGTCCAGAGGTGCAGGAGCTGCAAGGCAAAGAGCAGAGGCTTGGGCACTCCAGGGGGCTGCATGTGGCCCACACAGCCTATGCTCAAACTAGCCCTCAGAACCTGCAAAGGTGACCTTATTTGGAGATGGGGTCTTTCAGAAGCAACCAAGTTAGTAAAGTTGTGACCTGCATCCTTATAAGAGGGAGTGATTTGGACCCCCACATGCACAGGGGGAAGGTGATAGAAGGAGGGAGAAGACAGCCATCTGCATGCTAGAAAATGCCAGACTGCTATCAAAAAGGGGAGGTGGGAACAGATGCTCCAACTTAGTAGGCACCTTGATCTTGGACATGTGTGGCCTGCACTACTACGACCATCAATGAAATGGTTGTGTTTATCAAACCCCTACCTCTACAATGTGTGTGTGTGTGTGTGTGTGTGTGTGTGTGTTATACTTTGCTACAACAGCCATGGAAATTAACATAAGAGACAGCTGATATTTTTTCACTGCTGGAGACTGAACCCACATGCCAGACAAGTGCTCTACAAGAATCACATGCCCAGCCTCTGAAAGAAGTCAGTCAGGGATGGGGGGCTGGAGGGGTACAGATGAGTTCAGCCATCCAGCCTGGATGGTTGTGCCTGAGGGAGGGGACGAGCATCTCTGTGGCTGACTGAGCAAACATCCCCTGCTGCTGAGCACAGGTCACTGCACAGCTGGGTCTTCAGGGGTCACAGGCCTGCTACGGCAGTGGGGTTCTCACCAGTTCTCACATGGACGAAACACAGCACGTCCTGGGGGCTGGAGCCACCCCTGTGAGTGCAGAGGCAGTCCTGGGTGGGGACACGCACGCTGTTCTGGAATTGAAAGTCCTTTGTCATCCTGGCTCCAGCCTGCTCTTCATCAGTCAAAGCCAGCACTCAGTTCCCAGTCTACATCAAGTGCCACCCAGGCACCTCCACAGACAGCTCTATCCTGGCCCTCCCATTGGGTAGAAGCAGACCCTTAGCTGTGGGTGGCATGGGGATATGGCCTCCCTCCCTCTGGAAGAAAATGACCCTCTTCCATTGCAAGACATGAAACTGAATTGTCAAGTAAAATCAACTACATGAAACACATACATATTCGATATGAACTATGTGATTTGTTAACAGTGTAATACCCCACCCACCCCACACACCATTTTCTTTAAGGTTCTGGTCTAGCCAGAATCAGCGGATGACTCAAGTGTGTCTCACTTGTCTCTTCCACCCACAGGATTGCCCAGTCTAAGACTGAGCACACAGTAGGTGCTCAGCATGTAGCTGACAATAAGTATGAGGGCCCTGCGCTTGAGCAAGGAGCCACCGAGGGTGCCTTCAACTCAGTAGAGTCTGTTTCCAGCTCCAAACCTTTGGCTCTGCCTTTGCTTAGTTTCCTGTCTGTCTCTTCTCTGTCAACCCAGGGTCCCAAGCCATGAGGAGGTCCCAGCTGTGGCCAGGCAGGGGGCATACTTACCAGCAGGAGCATCCCGGCGGGGCAGTAGCAGCCAGGGCGGCATGTGTGATTAGTATCTCTAGAGATGCTGAGATCGGCACAAGAGGCCGGTCCCTGGGCACACTCCAGCCATTGCTGGCCCCTGGGACACACACCAGGTACTGACCCTGGAGACACACATGACAAAGCGGCAGGAGGGCTGTGCACTCAGCTCTCCCCCGGGTTCCCAACCTGGGAGAGACACTAACTCTGGGTATGGCTGGGGTTGTCAGGAGAGCTATACAGTGCTAAGGGACAGGGCTGCAGGGAGGGGGTTGGTAATGTCCTGGGTTGGTGGGAATAACCACTAGGGTATCCCTCACCTGTACAGGGCTGCAGGCTGCAGGTGGAGAACTCAATGGGGCTGTGTGGGCCAATTCCTTGGGTGCGGTTTCTGTAGCCACCACCACAGGACACAAAACATGGAGTCCAGGGACCCCACTCTGCACCAGGGCCTATGGGTAGCGTTCAGATAACTGTTAGGCTCCCCTCCCATGCCCAGCATACTCCCCCCACCCCCCACCCTCGCCGCAGGACCCAGATATTCTTCTAACCCTCCCCCTTCACCTGCAGTATCATCTCCACCTCAGGAGATCCTGTGCCTTCAGGAGGAAGTGGGCTGGCCTCCAGGAGGGTCTCTCTTAGGAAATGGACTAGTAGAGTCTCTGGGGACCATCTCTTAATGGCATCCCTTAGGGAAGTCCCTTGTACTTCTCATGGGGTCCTGGAAGGGTATTCTTGGCCTCTCTCTGGAAGGTTCTTTAAGGAGGTCTCCGGTAGCCACTCTTACCTCAGCATGGCCTCAAACTGCAGAATTCATGTTGGGACCCTGGCACTCAGCACCCCCAAAGGCAGCTGGAGGTGCAGTGCCTGCTCAGAAGTGTCATCAAATGCCTACATTACAACTGCGGCTGCAGGGAGTCCATGGAGTCCAGGGGCTCCAGCCATAGGCCACTGTCAGGATGAGGGAACAAGATGCATGAAACTCAGTCAAGTCATCCTGAACCCTGAGTTCCCCAGGCACCACCAACACTCCCAGGAGACTATCTCTGAAGGGCCCAAAGCCCCCCACCATGGTCCCCAAGCACTGACAGTCACAAGAAGGGATTACCTGGGCAGAGTGCTGTGGTACATATCATCTCACCAGAGATACAGGTGCTGCCGAGAGAGGGACCACTGAATCCCAATCCAGGCCACCCAGTCACTGCCAGCTCCGTGACGGCCCAGGCATGGTGCTGTCCCTTAGTCAGTTTCATTAAGAGACATCTTTATATACTTTTTATTTCGTGTATACTTATTAAATAATTTGTACATGAACTGAGGGAGACCAGGAGACAGAGAGGAAGAGGAAATAAGAAGAAATGAGGTGAAGGAGGGGCGGGGAGAGGATGGTTAAAGTGCCCTCTGCTGGCAGGAGGTGGCGTCAGCTCTGAGCTTTGGGCACTTCAAAGAGCTGAACCCAAGGGATTCCAGGTAGAGAATTACACCCAGGAGAGAGAAACGGGAAGCTGGGAGACAGCAGAAGCTCCTCTCCAGAGGCACCATTAATAGTTGATGACTGCTGGGGGCTGCTGGGGGCTGGTAGAGTCGGTTTTCTTTAAGGGTGTGGTCCGATGGTCCGACACCCATGATTACACAGGCAGCACAAACTGGACTTGATGGTTTTTTGGGGTTTTTTTTGTTTTTTTTTTTTTAAGAACATGAAGTTGGGAGGGTGTGGGGTGGTTCTGCAGAGAGTTATAGGTGGATAGGATCAAAATACATTGTATGCATGTGTGAAACCTACATAACCCCACCTGTCTGAAACCTAGTCTTCCCACAGTCAAATGGGGTGAATATTCTTCACGGGTACCTGTCTCATTCACTGGAGTTTTCTCAGGAGCCATGCCTGGTATGTTTGTCTGCTAGCATGTTTGGCATATTGAATCCCCACAAGTGAGTGAGTATGTGTGAGTCCATGCCTGCTCCCCTCTGGAGCGCAGCCCCTCTCTAGGTACCGCCCCTCCCCTGCCCTTCCCCACCTTCCTCCACTGTAGCCTACCAGTTGTTGCAGGAGTCCAGGCGAACCACTGCTCCTGGTGCATAGAGCACACCGTGCAGTCGACAGGGGCACCAGCTCCAGGGCAGGCAGCTAGTGTTGTGCAGGAAGAGGCCAGGGTGTCTGGTGTGCCCAAAGGACTGGACACACAGAGGGTCTGGATTTCCCTAGGCGGGTGCTGCTCCCCGAGCTTTGTCCTGTAAATGGACTCACCTAAGGCAGGTCAGTGTGACTTCCTCCAAAGAGCCTGTCCTCGAAGGTCATATGTCCTTAGTCAGCAGGAGTGAGGAACCTTAGCCAAGTGTCTGAGAGAGGGAAGAGTCTTAGAGAGACGCTGGGAATTCTGGAAGTTTCCCTAGCTCAAAATGTGGCCTGTCCTGAAGCCAGAGGTCAGCAAAGTGAGAAGATAAAGGTGGGAAAAGTAAAAACTCCAGGACCTGGGCTGGGCAAGGCCACCTGGAGACTGCAGAAGGGAGCTGGTACCTGCACAGGAGTGCATGTTGCAATCTCTGGTCTGTGTATGGGGTCCTGGGCATACAGGGTTCCCAGGAGTCAAGCCAGAGCAGCTACGCCTATGGGTCTGGATGCCGCCATTGCAGGAGGCCGAGCAGGTAGACCAGGAAGCCCATAAACCCCAGTCACTTGGCACTGTCAGGAAGAGTTGAATCTATAGTCACAGGTGGCAAGATGGGGGTAGGCAGAGGGAGGGAGGGAGGGATGCAAGATGGTTCAAAACAATGTCAACGATGTGCTAGCCTCCTAGGAAGACTTGGGGTAGGGGCTGAAGGACAGCAGCCAGGTTTGCTCTTTCCCATTCTCAGTTCTTGGGGGTCATACCAGGTCAAGGGGTCATTCTGTTTTGTTCCATGTCCCACTCAAGTGCTCAGCCATACAAGGAAGGTGGGGCTGTACCTGGGCACACAGGGGAGCTGCAGGGCTCCTCCTGGGTGGCTTCTCCAGGACAGAATGTGTCACTGGGGCAGAGCCAAGAACGCTGCCACCAGCTGGGGTCCCCTCCAGGGACAAGGCAGCTTTGGGAACAGGAGGACCAGGACATCCAGGGTGTCCAGCCTGGTGTCTCTGGAGGAAAAGACAGGACCAGCCTGTTATATTAGAGGCCCTGGCTGTGCTAGAAAAGGTTGGGGACCTGGGTCATGTCTGAAAAGCTGAGGCCATGAAGGGTAAGGGTTACTCCTCTGAGCCCCTTTGCTGTTAGGAACCCCCCATTCCAAGGCCCTAATTCTCACCCTTGGGGGCAGAGGTCTGATCAAGCTCTGTGCCTGGGACTCCCCATGGTTTAGCAACTAGCTCACAATACTTTGCCCATTGTCATGGTTCCTCAGGTCAACTCTTCTAAATTTCTCTCTGTGTGACACCTGCCAGCGGTCACCACCCACTCTCTACTGACCCTTCCTTTCTTTCTGCAGCATGACCCTGGCCCAGACCCTGTGCTGCCACCTCCTCCTCTCCTTCCCCATCTTCACTCACTCTGCTCGCATATCAGTGGTGTTTCGCCTACTCTGTAGAGATCACCCCGACACCTGCACAGCCTGAGGGTCACTCAGTCCATGCAAAGGGAAGAAACTAGCACCTTGATCTGGTCTCTAAGTGCTCCTATCTGTCTTGCCTTCTGATGCACACAGCCAGACCTGCCTCAGTCTTCTGGGCTCTGCAGAAACCCATTTCACCCAGGCCAGCCTCCCCAGGTACCCAGAATATCTGCATGAAGACCTGTGTCTTTCCCACCCTAAAGCTCACTATCCTAGACCAGTTCCAGAGCCATATGCCAGAATGGAGAGGCCTTGCCCACCACCCATCCCGACTGCCAGCTGGTCTCATCCTGCCATGCTCACAGGACAGGGAATTGGGAGGAAGAAGGCAGGTTCCTGCCATACAGTACCTGTCCCACATTCTGTGTGGCAGGATTGCAGTTCCTGCCTGTCACCCTCACATGGGGCACCTCCAAAAGCTGCAGGAGGGTTGGAGGGAGACCTGGGGAGAGAGGCAGCCCTGGGCACCTGCTCTCCTCCCTTATCGTCCAGTACTCTTGCCTTCCTCGTCTTTCTGTCTTCCATCCACTGCCCTCCCAACCAGGGTGGCCTGGCTCTGATCCCTTCTCCCCATCCCTTCCATTCCCTCCCCATCTCCATACCTGAACCCAACCCTTACTCCAGAGCCACAAGAGTGGTCACAAGGAGCCCAAGGTGACCAGGCAGACCAGCCACAGGGTTGGGGGCACCCTCCTGGCTCACACAGCAGTGCCCCCTTCTCACATGCACTGCAGGCAACAGAGGGGCAGAGGAGCCGTTAAGAGCTAGAAGGCTCTGGTTAGTACCTTTCCTCCATCTAGTGCCCTCCCTGGCCAGTGCCCTCCCTCTGAGCAGAGCCCTCCCCTGACCCAGCACCCTCCCTCAGCCCAGCATGTTCACCGTTCTGTGCAGTTATCCAGCAGGAAGGCCAGCCCTGGCTGCCTCAGCTCTTGGCCCACCAGGCATGGGCAGTCAGAGAGGGGCAAGCAGTGAGAGTCCTGAAGGAGGAGTCCTGGAGGGCAACAGCATCCTGGGTATGAGGGAAGGAGGGCACTTAGCCTACAGACAGAAGGGAAAGGGCTGAGGACAGTGCTGGGGGCTCCGCTGGGCACTTCTCAGTTCTACTTTCTGGCTCTACCTCACCTTCCGCACGTTCCACACTGCAGCTTCTGTTGGCCTCAGGGTCTAGGCAGGAGGGGGGACATGGAGGCACCAGTCCCTTCTGGCACAGTTCAGCATTTATATAAACACAGTCCATCCCGCAGTCTGGGGAAGAGGGGCACCAAGTAGGGTGGGCCCCAGGGGCCCCAGAGATATAACCTTGGGATTCCACTGTGAGGTACCTCCCCCAGCCAGCTTCCCTTTACCTGTGTCACCTGGGCAGAGCTGCAAATCGCAGGGTGCCCTCTCTTGGGAGTCCCCAGGGCAGGGGGCACCTCCATTCTTGGGTCGGGGGGGTCCATACAGCCTCTCTGGCGACTCTGGTAGCCACCCCCACAGGAGACACTGCAGGGTCCCCAGGGCTCCCACTCTGCCCACACCCCAGCCACTATGGAGGAAGAACAGGGTCCACCAGAAAGACTCCAAGGAGACAGGCTATGTTAGGGAGGGGAGGGCAAAGCCAGAGAGCCTCCCTAGCCAGGGACCCATCAGCTAAGGGTAGCACCCTGTGAGTTTTACAATCCCTTCTGTTCTGGAAAAACACCCACAGGTGAGAACCCTGCAGTGGGATGCATCTGGTGGCAGTGACAAGAGCTAACCACCAAAGCCAGGGTTGGGGACCTGAGGAAAGCCTGTTACCAGGGGAGGGGTTCTCAGGAGCACAAAGAGCAGGCTGGGGAGCCTCTCTCTCGGATTCATAGAACAAAATGTCTACAAAGCCTTCCATGTGGAGCCCAGGGATAAGTGAGTGGCACAGCCAGGTGACACTGGAGAGTCAGTTTCAAACAGTCTTGGGTATTATCTCCCTTCATCTTCACAGACAGACAGACAGGTGGGTCCATGGGAGGTGAGAGGGTGGAGGTTGGAAAGACTGTCACTCCCAGTTCACATCATGAGAACGCTGAGTGAAGAGACTCCCTCGGGCCACTTACACAGGCAAGGAGGGGCAGAGCCAGGGGAGTGGGTGTCCTGACAAACCTTTTTGGGGATCAAGGCTGTGCTGATAGAGATATAACTGTCCTAGAGTCCCAGAGAGACAGGCTAGACACTGGGGTCCCAGAGGAAAGCATGCCACTTCCCCGGGAGAATCTTTGGTGGGTACTAGCCCAGGTCTCCCACCTGAAGTGGCTAATCTCTACTTCCTTCTGGGTGCTAGGCTACCTGGGCAAGCCTGTACAAAGCACGACCTGCTGCAGAGCTGGTCCACCAGGCAGCCGCCCCCTGCCAAAGGATGTCTCAGCAATCCCCGGGGCTGGAAGGCGAGGCCTGGACCACAACTGTGGCTGCAGCCACTCCAGCCAGATCAGGGTGCAGGGCTGTACCTCAAGCCAGCACATACCACAGCCATCCTCATCAGAACCATCCTGGCAGTTCGGCTGAGGGTCCCCCTCGCAGTGCTGCTCAGGGGGCAGGCACTCCCCACTGCCACAGCTCAGCTGGCTTGGGGAGCAGAGGGTCCTTGAAGCTGGCAACCCAGGCAAGGCAGTGGTAGGGACAGTAAAGGGCCCACTTGCTGCCCATACATAATGTGAAGAGAGAGGAGGAAGCCATGCAAATGATTTCTGGCTGGATGAGAAACTGGACTTCAACTTCAGGGTAAGATCAGGACAGAGCTGGCTGACCAGAGCCCCTGGCCTTCCTCTCCTCCCAGTGCCTCTCGCAGCCTTCACCAGGATGAGGCCTACATAGGGTCTTTGTTCTATACCACTCTCATAGTTTCTCTACCTGTGAGTATCCAGAGAGAAATCAGAGCATGAAGAGAGTGTGTTTCCTTGGTTATTCTCGTTCTGAGTGGGCTCCCCTGGGGTACCCCTTTCTGTGATTTGTTAACACTTTCTTTTCTCCTGATTGGAGGACCAAACTTTGATCAGAATGATTTACTTTGGATGGATGGATGGATGGATGGATGGAAAATATATGAATAGATGGGTAGATGGATAGATGGGTGGATGGATGTAAGGGTCAACAGATTAATGAATGAATGGATGAAAAGATGGGTGTGTGAATGGGATGCTGAAAAGCTTGAATGGCAAGCAAATGGATAGATGGGTAGACAGGTAAGTGGGTGGGCAGATGGAAGGGTCAATAGATGAGTGGATAGATGGATAGGCAGATGGGTAGATAAAATGGGCAGATACATGGGTAGATCAACGGGTAGGCAGATAGATGGGTCAATAGATCAGCAGATGGATAGATGGATGGATGGGTAGATGGCTGGATCGATTGGATAGATGATCAGGTAGATGAATGGGTGGGCAAATAGATGGATGGATGGGTTGGTTGATGAGTGGGTAGATGGATAAGTAGGTGGATGGATCAATGGATAAGTAGGTGGCTGAGTGGGTGGATAGATGGGTGGATGGATGGCTATATGAGAAGATGTATCAACAGAAAACTGGGAAGGTAGGTGGATGGATAGATGAGTATCCTCAGTGATCAGACAGGCCAGAGCCCGATGCCTATTCCATTCCCCTCTTCATCTCCAGACTGGAGTCTGTGCACAGACCTGTGGTAGGCATGGATGGTTCCTGCTTGGGATGCTGGTGCTTAGTGTCTGCCAGACACTGATTGCTTTTACAATTTCTCTTCATTTCCTGCTGCCCCATCTCCCATCCCCAGATCCTTCCCACATGAGTTCTCCAGACTGGAAGCCCTCTTGTCGTTCCCACTGAATGATGCGGTCTCTACAGCTCACCACAGTTCTGTTCATCGGAGCCGTCAAGACAGTCCTCTCTCCCATCACACAGCTGCTCCTGTTCCACACAGCCCGACACATCACAGGGCACCTGTCCAGGGCCACACTGCATGGGTGGGAAGGGCTTGGGGGTGACACTTTGACCTATGGGCAGGGCACCATGACAGTCAGCTAACTATGGACCCAGCCTGCATTTTCCCTTGGGTACCTCTCTTTCTGCCTTTCTTGAGATACTGAAAAAGGCTTAGGCTGGGTCCAGAAGCTGTCCATTAAAAATGACTTTGAAGCATGTGGCCTTTAACCAAGTGATCAACCTCTCAGGGCTTCTTCCCCTAGAGAAGTTGGGGACACACTGGTTTTGCAGGCAGGCAGAAAGGTACAGAATCTTACCAATAGGAGTCACAGGAGTGGCTGGGTGTCAGGGGAGCATGGTCACGGCTGCCATTCCTGGGTATAGGCTCTTGGTGCCAGAAAGGGATGTGGGGGTGGTGGCAAGCATCTGTATGGATTGCCCTGAAATGGAGAGGAGCTTCAGACACTCAGATGGCACCTCATATCTTCCCTAGGGGAGGAGGAGGGAGTGAGATGCCACTGGCTCAGCTCCTTGTCCCAGGAGAGATGGTGAGACAGACCCTGAAGAGGATATCCCTGGTTTCTGGGTGGTACAGGGTAATCACAGATATCACAGTCAATAGTCCACTTTGGGAGGACCCCAGATAAAAAAATAAGGTACAGAAGACGAGATTTAAGTAAAAGTAGAAAAAAAAAAAACTTGTTTAAATCTAAAGTTTGTACTCCAGTTGCAAGAAGACAGCAACTTCCAAGTTCAAGTTCACTGTATGATAAGGGGAAAGAAAGAACTGAGGTCACTTAAACACAGCAGCAGAAGCAAACTAGTTTTGAGCTTCCTGGCAGCTACAGTGAAAAGGATATCAAGAGACTCATTTTTTACTAAAATATTCATCTTCAAATGCAGTCATTTTTAGAACCAGATTTAGAATGAGATTAGAATGCATCCCATGAGTCCAAATGCTCTGGATATGATTTTCATAAAAGACACAAAGACATGGTCTAGTCAGACTGCTGAGTGGCTTCCATCAGAGCTCACCATGAGGAGCCTCCTAATCTCACAGATGGGGAGATGGAGGTCCAGGCAGGTGGTATGGCATGTCTAATACCTCCCAGGGTGGAGTCAAGGCAAGTTTGCTGCTCTGATGGTTCATGTTCCCTGAGACTATGGTGCAAGTGGCTAATCAGCAGCCCTGGGGAAGCTGGCATATGCCAGGCAGGGAGTTCCTTCCTTTCCCTGCTTCTGAGCATGCTAAGCCGGGGACCCGCCCACTTTCATCCCCACTTAGGACATTTTCTGCCAGCAAATACTTCAGAAAAAATGCCTGGCAACATGCCTGAGTGAGTAGAGGGGGCACAGATGGCACTAGGTGGCTCCCAACTCCATAGAGAAAACCCATACAGGCTAGGGTCTGGGGGCTACCTTTCAGGACAATTGTACAGCCCTAAGAACTGTCCCCATCCTCTGGTCTCTCAAACCCTGGATCCAGTAGGCTGAGCAGGGCAAGACCTGGCCATGACCAATATCTCTCAACCCTGCAGGTCTGTAGTCTTGGAAGAAGCCAGAGATGGGGACATGGGAGTGGTGAGCCTCTAGGATGTCACTGCCTTTTGCTTTGAAAGGGCAGATGATAACAGGGACAGGGGTTGGGGGAGGGGACAGGAGTCTGTGTACAGACCTGTGGTAGGCATGGATGGTTCCTGCTTGGGATGCTGGTGCTCAGTGTCTGCCAGACCCTGCAGAGGGAGAGAGCTCAGTCATCCTGCTCAGTGCAGGCCTGGAGAGCAGTTTCACCTGATCCATCCCTTCCCTCCCACTTCCGTCTCCTGAAGCACAGAGTTGAGGACAGAGCTGACTCTCATGTAAGATGGGCAGACTGGGCACCCCTGGACACTGGCCCACACCCTTAAGGGGTTCCTTGGTCCTGGTCTCATTGGTCTACTGTGCATTCACTTGAGCTCTTCTCCCCCAGATTCCTAGACTTCCTCAATAACCTGGTCAAGCTGTTCCTGGCATGTGACAGATACCCTCATCTTTCAAGCTTTGTCCCAGATGCCTCTGGGCACTCTGAAGCACAGAGCTCTTTCAGATTCTAAGAGCAGATGCCCTGGTGCCTCCCAACCTATGACAGAACTCTTGTCTCCAAAACTGCATCAGGTCAGTGCCCTGCCCTGTACCTCACTGCACCTGCCTGTCCCTTCATCCCCCAGACCTCCACCCAGCACCAAGCTGGCCCCAGATGGCTCACAGGCCAAAGGCTTGGCAGAGCAGCATCAGGAAATACAAGTTGGAAGAAATGCCACTGAATGTGTGGAGAAGGAGGAAAAAGTGGGCGTGGGAACAGCGAGATGAGGCAGTGAAGCCGATTCCCACTCACCTCCCTGGGCTGGGAAGGCAGCTGTCCATGGTGAGGGGAAGAGAGGGCTCGGGTGCTGGCTGTGAAATGAACTCTGGGAAGAAAAACCATCAAGAGAGCTCCAGGGAACCTGCCATGCCAGCCCCAGAGCCCACCCATCCTGAAGGGGTCAGGTAGGGCATGCAGGAGAGGCACTGCCCACTGAGGTCAGACAGACATGAGCTCTGACAGTGATTCTCAGCTTGATGGTGTCAAGATCACTGGAGGATGAGGACACCTCCCCGTCTACCCTACAAGACTAGGTAGAACCAGAGAATCTCCTCTCAAGTTTTGGGTGGTGGTGGTACTGCTGGCTCAGGGGCCACCTTTCAACACACCAGGAAAAGGCACAAAACTTTAGTCTCCCATGGTTGGCCAGGACTCTGGGGCACCCAGCTGAGACTCCTGGGACTCCTTAGCATGCAGGGTTTGTGAGCCCCCTGGAGAGTGAAGACAGGGCAAGTCTCCTTCCACATGGCTCCCCATCCACATTCAGACCAAAGCCAGGCCATACCTGCTAGTGCTTCCAGGCAGGGGTCCACACCCCTCTTCATCAGAGCCGTCCTCACAGTCCACAGTACCATCGCATGATCCTCCCTTTGGGGCACACTCACCACTGGCACAACGGTGCCTGGCCTCTGGGCACAGGGGTGCCAGTGGGGACACTGTGGAGGATATGTTACTAAGGGCTCCTGATGTCCCACTGCCCACTCCTGTCCCTCCTGCTCCTAGCCCAGTCCATACCTGGCTCACAGCCCAGTAGCTCCACCCACTGGAAGATGCTGTGTTGGATGTTGTCACTGTGGTGACCATCTTGTGGCCACACCCTGATGTGCCTTGCCTCCACCATCTGGCCAGATGTCCATACCTCAGGGGCCACATGGTTCCAGCTCCCAGGAAAAGGCTGTGGAAGAGGGTACCTGCTGCCTGAGTCTCACCTTTTGCTCAAGCTGCCACTGTGACCCTGCTTTGGTGCCCCCTTGAGTCCCGCAACCCTCACAGCATGGACACTGCACTTAAGGTAAGAGTGAACACCTGTGTAGACTGAGTCTTATGCCTTCAAGGGACCTGTCTCCCTGGGGGGATTGCCAACCCATTCCCCGAAGGGGACAGAGATGTGCCCAGGCTACTCCATGGGGACCTCCAAGGCCCTCTGTGAACTTGGTGTGTTGCTATCCCATTCCAGGCTGCTACAAAGCTTTGCATACTTAGGTCTGTTTTCCACTTCCCTGTTTTCTGCCATCCCTGGACCCTCGGCTTCATAGAGCACAGTCTATACATCCACAAGCATCGAATGCAGGGACCGCCCCTTGTAGGGGGAAGGACGAAGGACTGAAAGTCCTTTGAGGATAGACTGTGGGATTCACAAAGGGACGTACTAGACCACGCAGGGGCCTGAAGAGCTTGGTACCTTAGGTGGGGGCAAGACACTGGGCAGGATCTTTTGATAGTCATGCCACTGTAGACCATCACTGCTAATCTGGAGAGAGAAGCTGGTGATGTAAGCATCAGAAGAGCCAGTCCCCTGTACTATGATGCCTGAGGAGGGGCCAGGATGAGGCAGCCGCCCCATCACCCATGCCTTCCTCCTTACTGACCAGTTAGATTCCGAGGCCGAAGTAGGTCCAGCTGAAGGTAGAGCGGTTGGGTGTGCCACTCAGCATCCTCTCCAGGACCAGGCCCTGCAGTGGGGATCCCCAGAAGGGCTTCCCAGGTGGGGTGCTCCAGGTGGTGGGATGGTGTCTGCAGGCTCATCTTGGGCAGTCGATAAAAGCCCAAGGGAGAATAGCAGGGATCTAGGTGTGGGAGATGGGGGCGGGCAAGCTGGAGCAGGCAGGACAGAGGCTAATAGGGACATAGTCACAAGGGGAGCTGAGGGTGTGAAGGACAGAGAAATGGGGCAGGGAGGGCAGAGCTGGGGAGGGCAACTTGGGATTCGGAACTTCAGGGCCTCCATCGTGTAGGGCAATCCAGCTATCCTCTTTCCCTCACTGGTAGGGCAACCCCTCTCCCCCTGCCTGGCACGGTGGCCCTCTCATCATCCACTATAACTAACAGCACATATATTACCTCCCAGATGGGGAAGAACATAGGTATCCAGAGGGGCTACAATCTGAGGACTGGGGGCAGAGGCAGGAGTGGCCATGGAGACCACAGTTTGGTTCTCTCCTGTGGGGGAAACTGAAGGTTCAGGAGGAAGAGAGCAAAAGAGATACTCCAGTCCCCCGACGCCCCACACACTTTCTGGAGCAAAACTTTCTCTCCCAGGACTTCCCAGGGACAACCCCCAGCGGGAAGGGCCCCGCCTTCCCTTTGCGTGAATTTTGTGGCTTTTTCACTTCCATTGACTAGAAAACAGAATAAAACTACCAGTCCAAAGCAACTTTAGGACAGGCGCTGCTCCTAACCTCTGTGGGTATTAGAAAGGGACTGTGTCACTGTGCAACTAACAACTGTGTAACTGTGTGAACCGTGTGCTGGCTGAGTCCCAGCCTCATCAATCTGTAGATATGCTTTTAGGATACGGAAACTGACCCATTCCTCCCTGCCATGGTCCCCACTGGATCCTTCTCCCCTCGGGGCTCTTCCACCACCCCTCAAACCCACTCACCAGGCAGCACACAATGGCAACATGATTCTCCCTTTCCCTCTACCAGGACCCAGCTCTGTGGGGTCCATCCCTGACCCATTCCACAAGTTTCTCCAAGCATAGCCAGTCCAAGTCCACACTGCCCTCCAGATTGCCCATTCCATACTCCCAGATAACTCACCTGGGGGCAGCTGCCCAGTGGGCAATAGAGGGAGCAGCATGTAGTGCCCCTGGGAAAACACTCACACACCCTGAAGGGACCCTCACGCCCGCGCTTCCCAACATGATGAATGTGGCCCAGATGCTCATGGCTCTCACAGGGCTCTGTCTCGCACCTGGAAAGGGAAGAATGACCCAGCCTCACCCAAAGTCATCCTCCCTCCCCCATTTCCTGGGATCAAGGATATTCCTAGAATTGAGATTGTCAGTAATAAGACTGGGGAAGTCCTGAGTGAATGCCTGGTCTCCCTACTCTACTCCTCCTCCTAAGAGACCGACCACAATAGGCCCAAAAGAGAGGTGGAGAAGCAATTTGTGCCAGATAGAAGGTTAGCCTGGCTAGCTCCAGAAGGGCTGAAATAGCTATGCCCCTGCAAGCCTCACCAGAGGTACCCACTGCTGCCCCTGGATCTGTCAAGCTGAATAATCTGCAGGCTCTGTCTGCTGGCTCTTGGACCTGGCAGGCACAAAACTGAAGCAGGAAGAGGTGGCTGGGGTGTCAACTGGGGTATCACAGAACAGGTTGCTAATCTGGGGTACATAGTAAATGTGAAGGGCCCAACTTGGGGAGGGACACAGAGTTGACTTCCTAAGTAGGGGTAAATAGGATGTCAGATCCCTGTCCTGTACCTGCGGGCCTTGCGGTAGATACCACAGCACTGGCAACCCCGGCCAGAGAGTCTTGGGTTGCTGGGACTCCGGAAAGACCACTGGAGGCTTTGGTTACTGCAGGGTCCCAGGCAGTTGGCCCAGAGGGACCAGGAAGACCATCCACAATCCACTGAGAAAGGATAGCTGTCAGGGCTGGGAGGGCTGGGAAGGTTCCAGCCCCCCCCCCTCAGGGAAGGGCCTGGGGCAGAGGCTCACCAGCACATTCCGGGTTGGGTCTACAGTGACGTAGCCGCCCATCTTGGCAGAAGCAGAGCTGGCAGTCTGCCTTGACACGTTGCCCAGGCCAGTAGTAGGTGCCATACACTAGGCAGGGACACTGCCCAGGCCTCACACACCTCCCCTCTTTGCTCAGCACCTGCCCTTCTGGGCACCAGCAAACTGGGGAAAACACAGGGTAAGGTGTCAAGCAGTACGAGACCTCCACAGACCCAGTCCAGCTTCCCCTCACCTGGGCTGCTGCAGGGCTTGTCAGATGAGCAGGAGGCCTGGCCAGAGATGTCATCACAAGTCAGAGGGCAGGGGGCACAGAGCTGGAATACCAGGTCCCCGAAGCAGGTGGCATTGGGGCAGCCCTCCTGAGAACAAGGTTCTGGAAGAGGACCAGAACAAAGGTTAGAGGTCAGGGAGGGGGATTTGCATCAGAGACCAGTGTCCTACCAGTTCCCTTCATCCCCCCTGGTAACCAGTCCCCAATTCCCCCAATATCTCACCAACAAGCCCCCCTTCCTGCATTGTCCCCCCACTCTTGCAATGTCCCACCAGAGACCCTCTTGCCTAGTGTCCCACTAGTCTCCACATCTTCCTTCCCTAGTGTCCCACCAACAGTCCCCTCAATACCCCTACTTGTGCCCCCTTCCCCTTTACTCACTGGTTTGGTGGGTGCTGGGAGGGGGCCCAGGCAGCAGGGCACAGGCCCAGCCCCCATTCTGGGGTGGGTGATGCTGCTGATGTCGCGTCATGGTACCCCCACAGGGCTCAGAACACAGAGACTAGGGGTCCAAGAGCTCCATTCACTGTCCACTGAGAAGGAAGAATCAGGACAGGCAGGGTGGTAGGGACTGTGAGGCAGAGCTGGGACCCAATAGTCTCTGCCTCTCTCTAAGACCTGCTTCTCCACAGCCCCTCCCTGATCATGGTACCCCCACAGGGCTCAGAACACAGAGACTAGGGGGTCCAAGAGCTCCATTCACTGTCCACTGAGAAGGGAGAATCAGGACAGGCAGGGTGGTAGGGACTGTGAGGCAGAGCTGGGGCCCAATAGTCTCTGCCTCTCTCTAAGACCTGCTTCTCCACAGCCCCTCCCTGGTGTCCATACTCCTCACCTGCACAGGCCTCCATGAAGCAGGCCTATGACCGGTGCTCTGGGCCTAGGCAGTGCTGTAACACCAGGAGACTAGATGGGGAGGAGCATCTGCTCCTACTCTGTACCCCAGGCCTGCAGGTTTGGCTGCATGGTCCCCACGGGCCCCAGTGACTCCAGGCCCCACAGCCCTGCTCTTCCATGGAGGGCTCGGTTTCATCTGCCAATTCACAGTCGGGCTTCCCGTCACACACCTGGTAAAGAAATAGGCTCAGTATTCTGGTTGAGTGTACAAACTCTGGGCCTGCCCATTCCTACTCCCAAGCCTCACCAGCTGGAAATCAATGCAGGTGCCATTTGGGCAAGAGAATTCTGGGCAGGGACCCCCTGTCCCATTGGGGCCTCCTGAGGTCAGCATTCCTTCTGGGTAAGAAAGAACAGTTAGCCAGAAGTGAAAGCCACCTCCTAGCCCACGAGAGTACAGCCCCATTAAGAAAACAATCCATACTGTAGCCCAACTCATCTTTGCCCTGGGGACAGTGAGGGATTCCATCACAGAGTCGTTCAGAGTTCAGATACAGCCAGGGAGCCAAACCACAGGAGAAGAGGCCATGGCAAGATGGCAGCTGGGTAGAGCCTGTGGGCGAGAAGTGTCCTCCACCATGCTCCTGTCCTTCCCATCCCATCCCGGCAGAAGGACCAGCAGAGAAAACCAGGGCACAGGAAGAGGAGGTGTGAGAAGGCATGGCGCTGTCCTGGATTGAAGGAACCTTTGGGAGGCGGTGAATGGCAGGTCCTGGGGAGGAGTCAGGGTCTGATCCACTCGCCGGGGAGGTGGTGAGGACATGAGGGACTGACTTGCAAAGGCACAAAGAGTTCCACTCCAGTGAATGGGGAGAAGTTGGGAATGGTGGAGCCCTCCAAACAGACCCGCTCCCCACACCCTCAGCCACCACCCACTGTCCTGTCCCTTCTTTCTCAAATGGGAGCAAAAGACCTTTCCCATGTTCCCATAGGCCTGCCTGGAAAAGCAAAAAATTCTAAAGAAAATTTCATTGAAAAGATCAAAGGCACACAAAAGCCACTCAGCCTCTGATGCCCCCAGACCTAAGTCACTGTCTAGCTGTGCATGCCTGCCACTGCAGGGTCAACGGTGGCAGATGCCTGGGAAGAGGCTGGTCCAGCCTACTAGATTTGCCCACGGTGGGGGGGGGGGGGGCACAGGGG
>NW_008339068.1:400209-416466 GCF_000622305.1 Nannospalax galili
GGGTGCACAGGGTAAAGCATGTGACTCTCACCGCAAGTGTCAGGGTCCTCACCTGAGCCATCAGGGCACTGGGGCACACCATCACATAGCTGTCCTGGGGACACACAGTGAGGGCCACGGGTGCAGGGCACATGGTGCATCATGCAGGGTCCACCACAGCCAAGCTCATTGCTGCCATCTGCGCAGTCCTCCTCCTGGTCGTAGCGCCAGCCCCCCGGGGTGCACTCTCCACTGCCACACAGGAAATCAAAGAGGCCGCATGGGGTTGCTGCGGTGGGCTTGGGTATTAGACTCAGCTAGAGTGAGCCTGGCTCCCACAGGCCTGGCTTGCCTCAGCATTCCTTCTGGTGATGCCCTTCTATTCAGCACCTTCCCAACCCAGTTCTGCCCCTCTTGCATTCTGCTACCCTCTTGGTTTTCCACAAGCTTTTCCCTGGTCCCAGAATGTCCATTAGATTCTCCTCCGCTTATTCAAAGGGAGGCCCTGACACCAGGAAATAAGTTTAGACCCTCCAGCCCTCTCAAATGTTGGCCACTTCATTCCAGAGCCTTCAGGCCAAATGTTTCTGTTTGAGACACTCTCCCATCCCTTTCTGGCAGCTCAGGCTTCCAGCTTTCAGAGACTCACCAGGGCTGGTGCTGCCCAGCAGACTTGGTACTGCATCCAGGGAGACAGTGGAGGGGCCTTGCCTGATGCCAGCATGGGGTGTAGGGAGAGAAAGTGGAGGGCAGTGACCAGGCCCCTCATCAGCTCCATCTGGGCAGTCCCAAGCCCCATCACACAGCTGGATGGTCCCAATGCAAGTGCCATCAACACAAGACACCTCCCCAGGGATGCAGTTCACCTGCCCTGCAGTCAGAGGAAAAGAGGTGATTGTGGGGCTGCCCCTTATTCTATCTGTTTTGGGGTGTCTCCACCAAGTCACTGGCTGGTATCAACTTCACATGTGGGGACCAGGAGAGGAAAGGGTGGGTGAATCCCTTGGGAAGGAGTACCTAGTAGACTGGAGCCCAAAGCACAGGTTTCTCACCCAGACAGGACTCCTCATCTGAGGCATCTGGACAGTCTGGATGCCCATTGCACAGCGGGGCGAGTGGCAGCCAGCTGCCATCAGTGCAGGCCAGAGTGCCATGGGGACACAGGCAGCCCTGCTCATCTGTGCCATCTCCACAGTCATCCTGGCCATCACAGAACAGGGCCAGGGGCAGGCAGTGGCCAGATTGGCAAGACATCTGTCCCTCCCCACAGCGTGGGGTGGCACAACCTGGCACAAGGCAAGCAGGCAGGTTCGGGACACTGCACTGCCAAAGAAGGACTGGAAGATCCTCCCTGCTCCTCCCTCCACCCATCTACCCAAGCCATAGCTCTTGGCAGTGGAGGCGGCAGCTCAGGAAACCACCCTGGGGACAGCTGCTGCAGCCCCAGTCAACTCAGCTCCCTGGCCCATCACCGCCACTGCCACACACACTCACCCTCCTCATCTGAGCCATCGCCACAGTCGTCTTGGTTGTCACAAAGCCATTCATGTGGCACACAGTGCCCGCTCTCCCTGCATGGAGCCTCTCCCTCTGCACAGCCAGGCTCCAGCTCCTCACAAGGAGCACTGTCACCTTCACAGTGCCACTGACTTTCCTGGCACGTGCTGAGCACACAGGGTCCTGACATGAGTCATGGCTATGCTTGGTTAGACTAGGGCTACAGGCTCCTCCTGTGTCCTCTACTCACCAGTTCCCACAGTCCTTCTGCAGCACAGTCCCTGGAGGCAAGAAGCTGCTGCTCAACTTGCAGGGACAGGCAGCCAGCTGCATGCAGACTCCTCCTGAGAGCACAGAGCCCAGGACTCTCGACAAAAGGAGGCCCAGTGCCCCTGGCCCAGTCCACACCTATGGCATTTTCCCCTCCCCTCCCCTCCCCTCTGCCTGTTCTAACTACACACCATGCAGCAGTGTCCCCCTCAGGACGAAAGCAGCCCTCCACACAGGTGGCAGCCTGGCAGTGCCATCCAGGCTCAGGGTGACGATGGTGACGACACATGGGAGGGCATGTAGGGCCACAGGCTTCGTATACCTGACCTCCTTCACACTGCACAGCTGGGTGGAGAGGAGAGACACCCAATTCGCTGAGGCTTAAGGGCACCAGGAAGCAATGGCACAGGTGAGCCAGCTTCAGGTGATACAAGACCTTCACCGAGACCTTCCAAAGATGAAGCATGCCAGTCTTATGGGGCAGCCATTCCCATGGCCCATCAGGAAAAGTGTCTGGGGCTGGAGAGATGGCTCTGAGGTTAAGAACCCTGGCTGTTCTTGCAGAAGACCTGGGTTCGAATCCCAGCACCCACATGGCAGCTGACAATTGTCTATTACTCCAGTTCCAGGGGATCTGATGCCCTCTTCTGCCCTTCATGGGTATTGTGTGACACAGGTACACTTACACACAAGCAGGCAATACAATTATACACATAAAATAAATAAAAATAATAAATAAAATTTTAAAAAAGAAAAGTATCTGGCACAGGGTAAGCACTCAGCACATATTTGAACTTGAGTGAACAAACACCAGCTGGTGGAACAGAAGACGCTCCCTTCAAGGGACTGAGTGCGTAGCAGGATTGAGAAAATGCGGCACACGACAGAGCTCCTGGCTTCGCCAGTGCACGTGGTGTCTATGCCAGGCACACTCATCAGCATAGGTGGCAATGGCCGAACAGAGACACTCACAGTCATCCCCTGAGTCACAGCTATGGGAGGAAACTGTCAGTCCAGTATACCCCCACACACACCTTGGCGTGCCCACTGTGCCCAGCCTGTGGGCCTCCTCACCCACAGGCATTGTACACACACCACTCGTAGTGCTGCTGTGGGGACACCTCCATGTGACATGAGGCAAAGATTGGCTGCAGCATTACCCTGCAGCAAGCCGGGCCCAGCCTGCCTGATGGGCGTTCACCTGCAACACAGGGCGTATCTCCAGCACAGTGGGGGGGTGGGGGAGGGAGAGAAAGAGAGAGGAGAGAGAGAGAGAGAGAGAGAGAGAGAGAGAGAGAGAGAGAGAGTGCGAGTGCTCTGGCACCCCTACTTCCCTTCTGACTGTCCTGCCCATGCTCACTGTGCAGGGGTATGGCATGTCTCCTGGCTCAGGGCACAGGGGGTTGATGCTCTGGCACCCCTACTTCCCTTCTGACTGTCCTGCCCATGTTCACTGTGCAGGGGTATGGCATGTCTCCTGGCTCAGGGCACAGGGGGTTGAGGCTCCAGGAATGAGCAGCCAGCTCTGCCGTGGGTTCCAGAACTCCTTGGCGGCTCTGCAGGTCATTACTAGCATCACCATCAAAGTCTCCACACAGTCCAGCCACCAGACCATGGAAGTGGGGGGACAGCTGTACCAGGACTCGGGTGCCTGGTGGCATCATTATAGAAAATAACCCTCAGCCAGGGCAGGAAAACATGTGGGTATAATAGGCTCTGTATGGGAGTGTTCTGGTTCACTTTCTTGGGGATGACTGAGGAGACCAACATTTGGGGAGCCAAGCAGGAGCCTAACTTCCTAACTAAAACTAGGCTGAGAGAACAAAATACTGCACCAAGCAGGGTACTGAATAGGAACAGCCTCCAGAATGGGCCGAAACCCCCAGTTACTAGTGCCTTCATGGTGGGAAACTCCAGGGTAGCCCAGCTGCACAGGACCAAGTTCATGTGGGGTATTTTTGTTTCCCTCAGTTTCCCACTAACATATTTCTAAAACGCCAACTGCTTGTGTTTGGGTGGTAGGATGTTAGCAGATTTCATTTCTTCTTCCTAAAACTTGGTGGTTTCTAAATGTTTCTTGTGTGAGGCAGTAGTGCTTTCAGAATGAAGAAAACCAGAATTATGCAAACATCATTTGGAAGCTCTAATTGCTTTGAAGGGCTGTGAGTTGGGGGTGATTCCTGGGCTGTGGGGGTGGGGGCACTGGACAAAGGCTGGGAGGGTTTGGGATAGCAGACATCCTGGGCTGGCTGTCACACTGGAAATCTACCTTGAGATAACTGCCAGGGGTCAGCCCTGACCTCAGATCTGGGCAGGCACTGGGAGGAAGTGTTTTGGGGGTCCAGCCACCAGTGTTAAGGCCTGGTATGGGTTAGGTGCTTGAGAGCAGGGCCTAACCTCCATCCCAGAGCAGGGTGAGACCCAGGCGTGTTGTCAACAGCAGGAAGAGGCCAGCATGGTGCAGGCTCAGCCCTGAACCTGTGTAGACCTTGGGGGGCTTTACGCTTACCCCATTCACGGTCACTCCTCGGCCTGTGGAGGAAGAAAGGCTGTCAAATCCAGTCTGGCATGAATGGCCTCCCAGGTCCCCAGGAAGCCTCCTAGCCACTCCTCCAAACTGCCTTTTGTTTCTTTCATGTGACCTTGGGCAAGTCATTAGATTTCTCTGAGCCTTGATTCTTCAGCCTTCCAGAATTCTAGTTCCTACCAGCCCCACGAGAAGAACAAACCCAGGGAGGAGCCAATGTGGGGAACATGAGCCCTCGCGGTGCTGAGGAGCTGTGATGCTGTGCTGCTGTATCGTCGTCCCCGTTACCACCCCCGACCCCCCGCAGTGTCACAGCCATCTTTGCTAGGCCCCAGCTACCTCTGAGCATGTGCACAACAGTGCTGTCCAGGCGCACAGCCAGTGCCTTGGCGCAGGTGAGGCCGGTGGCCCCACAGGGCAGGTTCTGGGCGGAGACACTGAAGCGGCCACTAGCTTCTCTAAGGAGCAGGTACTCGCAGGCCCCAGAGAAGGCGAAGGCCAGCCCATCAAAGGTCACATAGTGGGGGGAGGCGCCAGATGCTTGGCACCATCCACTGCACCGCTGGCCAGTGTAGTGCCATTGCCGGCCCTGACATACACTGTGGGCAAAAGACAGGGACAGACTCACTGAGGACAAGGACATTTCAGATAGACCCTCAAGGGATCCTGGAGGGCTCCCAGTTTCCAGGCCATACTGGGTATCCCTCTCTCCCTAGAAGTCCAGCCTCTTCTCGTGGAGAGAAAGGTATGGTGAGTCAGGGGTCACAAGGTCAGAGGGTAATAGGCCACTGGAACTGAGCATACCAAATGTTGCGGTCTTCTTGGATGGAGGCATTGGGCGGGTACCACTGTCCGCTATGGCAGCAGGGACAGACATCAGGAGGCACACAGTGCTCATCCTGGGCAGAGGATAAGGGCACTCTTTTGGACAGCTAGGGAGCAGGGCAGGCTCCTTGTATGGGGAGGACCACCTTGCTGCCCCATGGAGTCCCTTTCCCAGCCTCACCAGCCTCACCAACAGTACGCTGCCAGGGGGACAGACACACTGTTTCCTGCCAGACAGGAGTGGTTGGCACTGGGGCTGTTACAGGTGAGAAGGCAGGCACCAGGGGCATAGATGAGCTCTCCGGGGCAGAGTGCCTGCTATGGGGAGCAGCTGTGGGTAGTGCAGTTCCAGAGGCCCCGTTTCTGGCAGACACTGTAGAGGAAGGGAAGGAAGAAGAGCCAGGCCCAGCATAGATGCAGCTGATGATCTTAGCCCCCAGTCTGCCTCAGTAAGTCTCAGGAACCTAGACACCCAGAACCCCTTCAGGCATCTGGATCCCCTAATACCTAGTGGAAACCCATCCCTGATACTAGAGGCCCTGATACTGGAGCTCAACGTCCAACTCCCAACCCCCAGCATAAAGAACAGGCTGTTCAGGAAGCTCCTATGCCTGGAATACACAGTTTCCTTCTGCCCAGCACCAGTGGGACTATTCATGATGCTCTGAAATGGGGCAGAGACATTGGATTACCTAATGCCTGGGTCAATCATGTCAGTTTGATGGGATCTAGAATCACCTAGGAGACAAATCTCTAGGCCTATCTGTAAAGGGTTTTCTAGATTAGATTAACTGAGGTAGGAAGACCCATACTAGGTATAGGTTAGCAGCACTTCTCCATAGGCTGAGGTCCTAGACTGAATTAAAAAAGAGAAAGCAAGCTGAGTACCAGCATGCATCTCTCTCCTGACTGTGGATACAATGTGACCAACCACCTCCTGTTCCTGCAACCACAACCTTCCCACCATGATGGACTGTAACTCCTCCAACTGTGAGCCAAAATAAACTCTTCTGCCCTTAGCTGTTTCTTGTCAGGTATCTGGTCTCACTAACAAGAAAAGTAATCAAGACATTTATCCCTAGCCAAGGCAGGAGAGCCCACTGAAGTCTGGCTCTTATCCAGAAAACCCTGAAGCCTAACCCAGCCTCCTTAGTTTCTGATCTCAGTAACAAAATGTCTGGCTATCTAAGCCTCAGTTTCCTCATCTACCAAGTAGGAATGGCTCGTCACCTCCACACTTCACTAGGTTGTGGTCAGAAAGTAAAACCAATGGAGACTGGACATAAAAGAGCTTCCTGGAGGTGACGGTGCTCCAGCATGGGGAAGAAGTGACAGCGCCCTGCCATCCCAGGCAGCCCACTGTGATCATGCAGCAGCACAGCCAGGCCATTCTCTCCCGAGCCCTTCCTTTTTGCCCAAAGGTGGCAGTTCTTACCAGCACTTGCAGTCTTTCTTGATGGCAGTGCCAAAGGTATAACAATGGGCGCCAAGCCGGCAAGGGCACATGCTGGGCGGTACACACTGGCCTTCAGGGTTCCACAGCAGTCCCAGGGGACAGTTACAACCGGCCACACAACTGCCAAGCTCCTTACAATCCTCCATCTCCCCACAATGGTGACCACATACTGAGGCACACTCTTGGTACTCTTGGCCACCAGGACACAGGACAGCTGGACACAGGGGCATTGCAAATCAGAGGCATAGCCACCCTGTCTGGACCTCCAGTCCCTGTGCTTCTACAGGAGAAAGTCCAGGAATAATCCAGCAAAAGAGGAGTTCCTGCCCCCAACCCAGCTCCTTCTAGCAGGGGGTTGGGAGGGCGAGGGGAGGAGCCTGGGGTAGAGCTGGCTGAGCTGAAAGACTCACGACACAGTGTCTGGTTTCTCCAGGGCAGCAGGGCACCCTCCAGGGCACAGTGGCGTGTATAGGCAGTCCCTATCAGGGGCACAGCCACACACAGCTGCCAAACACCACAACCTAAATGGCTCCCTGTCCACTAGCCCATGGCATTCCTTGCGGAGAGAAGAAAAGCAGTTGTTCTTTCTTTGAGGATCTTATTCTCTTGGGTGCCCATTGCTGCCTCCCTGTGTTCTGAGACTCTGTCTTGCATTTGGTCCCTTGATCTTATAGGCAGAGGAGGTCAACCTCGTACCTGGAAGGTGGGGCCATTCAGAATGGCACAGGATGACTCTGCGAAAGCGAGGCGCTGGGAGTGAGTGCTGCAGGGGGAGAGAGGGGCACTGTCCACTGAGGGGCACTTTCCATCTCTTGACAGCTGGAACTTGCTGGCAAAGGCAGGGACGCTGGTCTCTATGTCCCCAGCTGGAGTCAAGAAGGCATCCTGCTGGTTCCAGGTGAAGGTGCCACATAGACCCTGTACCTGAGCCATAGAAGACACATGAGACAGTGAAATCTAGTCTTCTGCAGCTTTGTCCAGGCCCTCACAGGCCTCCTAACACACCTGATGGGCATGGTGGGAGTCCAAGGTGATGTAGGCTGCAGGGTCAGTCACTCCCCAGAGAACCCAGGCCCCAGGCCAGCGCAGTAGCAGGAAGGTAGAGGAGGCTTGGGAGATGCTGACACCCTCAGCACCAATCCAGGGCAAGCCAACATCCTGTCCATCCACCAGCACAGATCCTAGAAGAGGGGCCTGACCATGGTGTGGGGCACCTGTGGGAGGGTGGGCCTGCAAGAGGGGAAGGACTTGTTAGGGAAATGGGAGGGCTTGTGTCAGGGTGGGCTGTGGAGGCAATTTGAGTGATCCCTGGAGGACGCCTGTCCCACTGGAGACCTCCCTTCCACAGGGTAAGAACCCATGTCACCACTCATTTTGGCATATCCGTTTTCTTTTGCGGTCAGTGTGTAGGAGGGGCTGGGAACAGAGAGAGAGCCAGCAGCAGGCTTGGGCGTGGCACAGCTGGAAGGACGGTTACTGAGAGGAGCTGGCCAAAGTCTCTCCAACTCTCACAACTGCATGATATCTATTTATCCTGAAGCCTAGGCAGAAGATCTCTTGAAAAAATATCTTTGGGATAGTGTGGCTGCCCCTGAGATGGGAGTGTGGGGACATGTACATAGTGAGTTCAACTGCAGGAATCTGTGGGGGGTGGCAGTTATTGGACTCCAAAGTGTAGGGTAGTGTGGAGGGCAGGTGCTGGGTGGTGCCTGAATCTACAGGGAGCAGACAAAAGGCCTGGCAAGCATCCTAGGATGTAGACTGCAGTGTTGGCCACTCCCCAAAGAACCGAGGCCCCAGGACAGGAAGAGGAGACAGAACTGTGAGTACCTGAGTCCCTGAGCTGGATGTGAGTGTCCCCAAGGGACACAGAGAGGGCATGGAGGCAGCTCCCAGAGTCGCAGACCCCATGCTCCAGTGCAACCAGCAGCTGGCCTTTCACAGAGTCCTGAGGCAGACAGAGTAAGGTGTGTGTAGAGAGGTAGACACTCAGGATCCATGAAGAGGCCTCTGTGATTCCTTCAGCTCCCATCCCAAGCGGGTGCTAAAGCACCTTCTAGTCAGCTAGACTCTATGAGGCAAGGAGCTTACCCTCACATGGGATCGGTATGTATGGATGTCTGTGTGTATGTGAGTGCGCGCTGGGAGATTTGTATGACATGTGTGAACATGTTGGAGTGGGAAAATTCCTCTCTCCTCCCCATGGGTATGTGTGTTCCCTAAATATGTACATACCATATGTACATACTATGTGTACACACTTGCTGAATCTCCATACATATACGTGATTGTGTGCATGCTAACTTTTGTCAGTTTGAGAGTGTATGCATGCAGTCTCTGTGCTAGCTTGTAGCTTCTGTGTATGTAGACTTCATACATGTTTAGCCATGTATCTGGGGAAAGAGCTTCACTGGATAACACATCAGCTTCTTTGGGGCTCTATACCCCCCTGATTTCCTCACCCATCACTACCCACGTGAAGATGGGCAGGTAAAGGAACAGCAGTGGTCCAACACAGAGGTGGAGATCACTGTTGCACCCCCAGAACGGAAGGAAGATGGCCTGTGCTTAACTTGGGAAGGAGCAACTTTACTGGGGGAGGCCCCTTCTTTGTCCTGGTGGTCTTGCACCAAGCAGCCTATGGCAAGGCCAGTGTGTCACACCTGTGAGAGGGATGCGTAAAGATCTGTAAAGATGTGCTTTGTTCTGCAGCCCTAAGCTAGGGTGGCCATGACAGTGGGTTTTCACGGAGTCTGAGGAAGGATGGGAACTGGAAAGGATGCTTGGGTGGTGCACGTGACCATTCCCACCAGCAAAGCTGTCTTGCCTTTCCTTGCAAGGGCTGTGTACTCTGCCTCCCTTTAATGCTTTGTTTAAAGTCCTCTCCCCTAACCAGGACACTTCTGTGAAGGCCCCCACCCTCACAAGGTCCCCTTCCTGGAGTTGGCTCTCTGCCCACCTGCACCAGGCTGTAGCGGCAGCCTGGACCGCCCCGGAAGGAGAAGCTCCGCCTGTCAAAAGTGAAGTAATGCCCGTCACCGCCCACCGCACACTCAGCGGGGCACAGAGCCTGGGCCCATTGCCAGCCGCCATCCCTGCACACACTGTGGGCATAGGAGGTGGTACAATGCACTGTGGCACCAGTCCCACCACAGGGTGTGGAGGCTCAACTGGAGACAACATACCCCCAACACCTGGGTTCTTCCCTCCCCTGGTATACCCGCCACCACTGGCGCTGGGCAGAGCCATCAGTCATACCAGAAGAGGTCACAGGTCACTGACTAGGACACCCAGAATAGGCTGCTTATTTGGAGTAGGCAGATGTCAAAGAAAGGGTATAAACGGATGTATCAGAGGGAACTAAATGGCCCAGCGAGACCCCAGACCCACCACAGGTTGCACTGCTGGTATACAGCATCACCAGGGGCATAGCACTGGTGCCAGTAGTAGCAGGGACAGTGGGCAGCAGGCACACAGAGGGCACCATCCCAGAAGAAGCCAGGTGGACACTTACAGCCACTCACACATTCTTCCCCACAAGACCCCTCCTCTCCCTGGGTCACGGCTGAGCAGCGAGGTGGGCAGGATGATACACAATCATAGTAGAGCTGGCCCCCTGGGCACAGGTGCTCTGTAGGAACAAGAGTGGTCCATTAGGGTCTGGCCCTGAAGAGCAGTAGGGCATGGGAGCCAGCCAGGAGGGCACTGAGGGGGCCCTCAGGAAACATAGGCCACTCAGGGCCCTTGGTGAGTTTGGGGTGGGCAGACCCAACATACCACAGAAGCCAGGCTTCCTCCAGCTCACATAGATGCGCCGCCTGGCACAGGCATGGGCATAGTTGGCAAAGGTGGCACACACAGCCTCCTGCCGCCCCTCTGGGCCACTGCCTGCCACAGCCCCCACACAGTAGGCAAAAAGGCAAGTCTCGTGGTACTCATCTGAGGGAACCTGTAGGGAAGGGTCATCCTCAGCCAGCAAATGCCTTTCCTCACCGGTACCTCCTGCTTCCCTCACATCCTGACTTGTAGCCAAACAGAATGAGTACTGGAAGGGCGCTCAGTGCCACATGGAGGAGCCTCCTGCTCCCAAGGGTAAAACAAAAGACAAGGAAAGGGGCAGCTTGAATGATGGCCCAACGCCACCTAGTGGCAGGACCAGATCACCCAACAGGCACCACTCTAGCACCCACTACACCCCACTGGACCCTCCCCTCCAGAGCTGGTCACCACCTCATCCCTGCCTACCTGGGCATAACATTGCCAGAACGGACCCTCCAGCAACTGGTGGCACACATCTTGGGCTTCAGCCTGCAGCTGGCTAATCTCCCAACCTGTCTCTGTGCCCTCCAGGAGGCCCTCACAGCCCTAAGCCACCTCCACTGCATCTAGACACCCAGGCTGGGAAGACAGAGCCAGGCCAGACAGCAGTGATGAGGGACATTAGCCAGGACACCAGGTCAGCAAGTACTGCCCTCATAATTGCTTCAAGGCCCCACTGTCATGTTCACCAAACCACATTCTGAGCTGTAGATGGCAGCAAAGTGACAAGACCAGGTGGGTGGGGAGAGAAGCCAGGGTCACAGCCCAGGCAGAACTGGTTAGTAGCCGGGTCAATGAGGACCTGGGATGGTCAGTGCACAGCAGCTGCCAGGCTTTCTATGGGATCCCAGATCTATGTGCTCTCCCATGGAGGACCCCAGGAAGAACAGTGGGCTGGCAGGAGGCTGTCCAGGCTGCAGTCTCACCTCATAGCCAGGGAGCCTCCAGGAATTCCCGAAGGTGGCAGCTAGCACAGCCTGTCCTCTGCCTGGCTCCACAAAGTCATCTGAGGAGAGTTAACGCCAGAGTTAAACCTAGGCCTTCCCTCCCTACACCAGCCACACCCAAGCCACACCTCACATACCCTCTGGCCGGCCATTGTAAAGCCCACAGAGGCCCTGCGTCTGTCCCCAGAGCTCATGGTCCACAGAGATAGAGATGGAACTGGACTTGTCCAGTCTCACAACAACTCCCACACTCCCAGAGAGCACCAGCCAGTCCCCCTGCCACTGTAGGCTCAGCCCTGGGGAAAGGATGGGGTCATTCAGCTTCCTGGGGCCACATTCTCATGTCATCAAAACAGGATCTAAACTGCCTAGGGAAGGAACCGGCACAACTCTCTAGAGCTCTGCGCTGTGATTTTCCTCCGGCAGCTGACATCTTGAGAAGATAGCAATAGACACGTACTATACACTGTGGGAATGCATGCACACAATACATATTCCATGCACATACCACACATGCCTTACACACATACTACACACACTATATACATACCTCACATACATCCACACCACATATACACATGGAACATATACACCATATACGTGGTCCACTCAAATCACATATACACACAACACACATACTGTATACACATTCCATGCATCACATACATCCACAACCCACACACCACACACATATACCACACACACTGTAGTCACAGATCACACAGCACACATACATACACACCACACTACTACTCAGACTATACGCGCACACTATACATACATATCACTGCCCCCCCATACACTGTACAGAAAAATACACACTTTACCCTACCCTCTTATCCCAGCTATGGTGATACTCCCCTGAGGTAGGTGGAGAAACTGAGGCTCAGGGAGGTTAAGCAGAATGTCTTGCCAAAGTCAGAGTTGGAGGCTGTAGGAGTGGGAGGGCAGGCTCGTGCCCTCCTGACCCCTCATTTCTAAAACCCTTCCAGCAGCACTGAGGGGGAGGCAGCACCTCTGTCCTAGCCTGCCCCTCTGCCCTCAGGAGTGAGCAGACCATCCCAGGGGAGGGAAGGGGCCCTCACCATGGAGCAGCCAAGGTGCCCTATCAGGTATTGGCTGGCCCTTCACAGAGACCTCTCCATCTTGGATCAGTACCTCCTCCGGGCCCATTGTCACCAGGACCTGGGAGAGAGCAGTGGACCAGGTCTACAACTCTCTCCATTTCCAGACCCGTCCCTGGGGCCATCTGTCATCTCTCTCCCTCCCTCACCAGCCAACAGGGCCCAGGCTGGGGACACTGTCCCCTGGGCCTGAAGTGGACAGCCCAGGTGGAATCCACAGCGCCTGCCAGCAAGCAGGTGCATCAGCCCAGGAAGTGGTAGTGACGCCCATCAAAGGTGCGGTAGTGGAAGCCTGACCAGGTAGCACACGTGGCTGAGGGACGCTGGCGCTGGCTCCAGAGCTGGCCCACGGCCCCTGCCTGGGGCTGCAGGAGGGCTACAGAGGAAGCATTGCCTGGGCAAGACACATCATGTGTAAGCTTCTGAGTGTAGGGACAGAGGGCTGAGGGAGTACACAGGTCTTGGCCCAGCAGGAGGTATGAGGACAGGACAGGGTTCCCCTGGAAAGCAGGGGAGTGGGCAGAAAGGTCCAGAGCTCCTGGGAGTGGAGGTGAGGGCTGGATATGCCTATTTCCAGGCTGGAGCCTGCAGACCCACCTGGGAGGTGCTGGCCAGAACAGCTGTGTCCCCAGGGTTGGGCACAGCACTTTTCCAGGCTTCTTGCTGAAGAATTGGCTGAGCCTGCCAGGGGCTGGCACTGCCATGTGACAAAGCAGTGGCCTTTGGGCCTGGCATCAGTAAGGGCTGTGGTGGGTGGAGAGAATGGGGCACACCCAGCCTGTCAGCATAAGGATGGCCTGAAGCACTATGTTTCCAGGCAGTCTGCCACCTTCCCGACACCAAAGATAGACTCCCCTTCCCAGCCGGTACCCCGGAAGGCATTGCTCACCAACCTACTGGGGTACTTACCATCTGTACAGTGGGTGCCCCACTGTCCGGTTCCATGTGGTAGGCCGTGTTTCTGGGGGTCTGTACTCACCAGATAGGAGGAAGTAGGTAGAAATGTTAGTATTCAGCCAAGTCTAACCATGAGGTAAGACCTGGGACCTAAGGTTTGGTAAACTACTCTGAGGGGTCCTATCAAGTAATTGCCACCTCCTGGCCTTAATTTCCCCAAGTGCAAAGAAATAATGAAGTTGGGAGGCACATGGGGTAGAGGGTGCAAGCGTCCCACCTCACCCTGTCATACTGTACCCACCACGGCCCTGTCTGTCATCCATCTACACCATCTCTCTCCACCCTTCCCTGAGCCCAGCCAGAACCTGCTTCCCAAATGCCGGCTGCACCAGTTCCTCCCAGTCCTCCCCCACTCTCAGGATGTCCTGCCATCGTCACTCTTTCCTTTCCTGGCCAGCAGACGGCCCAGGTTCTGACCCTCACTCACTTGTAGATGGCACAGAGCCCAGGTGCTGGGGGCCTGATGAGCCCAGCACGGCCACTCCAGGGCCAGTCCAGCCGCCACCCTAGGTGGCTGCAATGATACAAGCTGGTGCACAGTACCAGGTCCTCCTGTCGAGGGGCTATTTCCTCGTCCACGTGGATGATCTCTGTCCGTTCACACCACCACCTGCCCAGGAATAGGGGACCATAGCTATTGGCGTGGTCCTTTTTATTCCCAACTGACTGCGTTGTAATTCTAGGACCCTAAGGGCTGCCAGAGGAGGTCCCTGAAGAAGTAGGAAACTAAGGTTGGAGATAAACTAAGAAGAGAGTCTGGCATCCCAGAGGGTTCCCAGGCATGGACAGGAAGGAGAAACCTAGTGGAGAAGTCCCCATGGGCTGCTTACCCATTAGCAAGTACCCATAGCGTCCCAAAGAGGAAAGCAGGGAGCAGCATAGTGCCCTCCATCCTAGGCTGCCGTTGTGGGGAGCCAAGGCTTGGACTTGGGCCATGCTGCTGCAGGAGACCAGATAGACAGCACTGATCCCTGGCCCCACATTGAGGTCTGATGCAGCCTGGAGAGGCTATTCCTACTGGGGAGGTTTTATGCCAGTCTCATGCCCCTGGGCACCAGCTGCCCAGAACTGGATTGGACCTGCCTGCATCATCCCTTCTCTCCCTAGAAACAGGCCCCTTCACACCACTCCCAGGGATGTGTGTGTGTGTGTGTGTGTGTGTGTGTGAAGGTGACCACAGCTAGATGTTATGAGCCCCCAGCTTTTCCACATTCTCAAGCATTACCACAAATTACTGTGGGAGTATGGTCAAGACACCTTCCCCTTCTGGGTGTCTGCTTCCTTATCAGTAGAAATTTCAGGGACTTCCCAAGGGTGCACAGGTGGAACTAGGAGACTCTATAAGCTCTTTGAAATTGTAACTGCACACACTTTCCTGAGGACTTTTAGATAACTTTTATTAAACTCTCAAGGTGGAGGATGGCCTCCACAAAAAGACTGAGTTACCAAGTTCAATAACTGGCATGGTCTTCTAGCCCTTAAAAACTGACTTTACTGAAGTATTCCTTGCCTCTCTCCTGTTCCCGCTCAGGCCCGATGCTCAGGAAGTGAGCACAGAGCGGCTGGAGCACCTGAGTATGTAGAGACAAGTAGACATAGTGAACCCTTTCCTCAGTGTGGTCTGACTTCTCAGGTGATTGTGTGGCTGGTTGTGGTCACCTGGCCTCCTGTCGGATTTCCTAGGGTCCGAGGACACCCCCAAACTGAAAGGATCCAGGAAGGAGTATCCAAGTGGAAATAGGGGTAGGACAGGGCCGGGAGCCTGCTAGCCCTGTCCTGTCCTGGGAGCTGACCTGAGCCGGATGGAATAATCCCAGTGTCCGGTTGAGAGGGGGCAGCTGCAGGCTCCACAGGGGAATCCTGGTTACATCCTGGTTACCAGCAGAGCTCCAAGGACACCCAATGGAATGTGGGCTGGACCTAAGACTGTACCCACTCATTTTGTAAGCCCCATGTCCCATTGAGTATCCTGAAGGGTCACCAACCCCTGGCCTGGATAGTCCTTCTGGGCCTACCACTGGGCCTGGAGAGAAAAGAGGGTCCAATGTGAGTCCCTCCAGAAACTCATGGATGGCTAGGGTTAGTGCTCCAGCCAAGGAGTCCTGGGACAGGTCTAGGGTCTCCCAAGAACACTATGTCCCCCTAGCTTCTCTCACATACTCATCTGGACATGCGCCCTCATGTCCTAACAGGAACAACACCCCCTCCCTGCAGTTTCTGAACACACACACACACACACACACACACACACACACACACACACAGGGACACACTCTGCCCCTAAGGCCACCTGCAATCAGTGAGCATCCAGGTGTTAGGAAAGCCTTTGCAGCTCAGTCAGAGGACCTCCTGCTCCTTCGGCCCACCGCCCCAGTCCTTTCACTCTAACCATCACATCCTGTAAGGCCAGCCTGGGTCACTGTGTCCTGGTTCCACAGGTGTCACCATCCTTGTGATAGGGTGCCACAGCCAGAGACGCTTTCCTGTCCACAAGGGGCATTCACTGGCCTCCCCTTCTCAGATTCACTCCCAACTCTTGACTGCAACTTGGCTGACAAGAGAAGCTTGGACTGGAAAGAAATGCAACTTGTAGCTGCCTTTTCCCCTACCGGGGCAAGAGGAAGTGGGAACCCAGGGGAGTTCCCAGAAAGATCAGGGGGCTAGGAGGAAGCATGGATTTCAGCTCCCAGACAGGAAAGGGCACCTCAGGAGTGGAGGCGGGTAGACAAGACCCAGGAACGTGTATGGTGCTTAACGGGAAGGGGTGGGGGATGGGGGGGTAGGGGAGAGCTATACAAGGAATGAAGGCAGCCCTTACACCTAAGTCCAAGAGGTTCTCGGACCTGACGACCCCCT
>NW_008339068.1:418245-424154 GCF_000622305.1 Nannospalax galili
GGGAGGGGGGAAGAGTGGTGGGGATGGGGAGGAGTGCTGGGGAGAGAGAGGCGTGCGGGGATGGGGGAGGGAACTGAAGAGAGGAAAGGAGAAGAAACCAGAGTGGGGGAGGAGAGGGGAGGGGCGAGCGGGTGGGGGAGACCAGCTGAGAGGAGGGAGGGCGGGAGTTGGGGAGGAAGGAAAAGAGGAGGGGGAAGGAAGGGAGAGAGTTGCAGCCGGGGAGGGGGTGGCGCTCGCCAAGCTAAGCAGGCAGGCCCTGGAGGAAGGGGGAGGGGAGCGCTGCCAGAGACTGCCCAGAGCCGAGGGTCAGGGGAGGCGGCGGCTGCAGAGGGCCTACCCGGAGGGGGCCGGTAGGGGTTGGCCCAGCCGGAACGCGCAGGGGGAGGAGCCAGAGGGGCGGGGCAGGGGGAGGAGCCCCAGGAGGCTGCCAGATTTGGTGGGGAGAGAGGGCGGAAGGCAGAGAGGGGAGGGGCAGAAGGAAAGCTGCCAAGGAGGGGGGAGGGGAGTCTGCTGAAGGAGGGGCAGAGAACAGGCTGGGGGAGGGCGGGCCAGGGAAGGGCACAAATAGGGAGTGCCCTTTGAGGTAGGGGTTTAGGGAGAGGAAGTCAGCGCCATTTACTACCTCTACAAGGACCCTTCCTTCTTAGGATCCACTGGTAGCCCTAAAGTGGCACTCACGCTGCCCCCCCCCCCGGGGGACTTCTATTGCACTATCTCTGATCTTGACAGGTAGAGGGCCCAGATGAATTTCCCACTCCCCACCTTGGCCTCCCACCGTCCATCCCTCTCCCCAGAGAATCAAGTAGTTCCTGTACTTCCCCAGACAAAGGCCCTGGGGTGTGTGGTCTGTGACTGCTGATGGCCTTGGGGCTGACTCTAGAGACCAGTCAGGTGAGGGGACAGGGACTGATGTCCACAGCCAACCATAGTCTGCAGAAGGCTCAATGTCACTGGGTATGCATCTTCAAAAGTCTCTCCAGATCCAATTTCCTGTGCCTAGTCCTCCTGGGGAGACCCAGGATCCAGGTTCTGAACAAGGCTGTCTTTTCTCTTTAGGGTCTGTGGCCTGATCACCAAGGGGAGCCACATCTGGTTGCCATGAGAGAGACCCTGGAGGCCCTGAGCTCCCTGGGTGAGCTGGGAACAAAGGAGCTTGGAGGGTGGGGGTTCCTAGGCATCTATTATTTAGCAGCACCACCCTCAGGACTTTGTAGCCCTGTGCCCTGAGATCTTAGGTGCCTGGAGGGGCAGCATCCTTTAAAGTCACCAGCACATGTCTGAACACCTGGACCAGGGCAACTAGACTACACTCTACATGGGACTCATAGAGAGCACTGGAATTTTAAATTTTTATTACGTTAAGTATTTATTTACATTTATTTTGTTTATTATGTGGGCATATGTGTGTGTGGAGGGCAGAGGGCAACTGGGTTCCAGGAACTGAACTCGGGTCCTTAGACTTGGTGTCAAGCACCTTTATCCCCTAAGCCATCTCCCCTGCCCAGCACTGGAATTCAAATTTACTCTATTTCAGTTTGTTCAATTTCTTCCTTCTTTTGTCCCTCTGGACTCAAAAGGGTTAAGGTTAATACCTGACCAGGCTGCTGGAGAGCTTGGGCAGTCCTTTGTCCATGCAGACAGGAAACCCCATCTTTCCCAAGCAGGATGGGGAAAGTACCCATCCTGATACCAGCTCAGTACTAGAGCCCACCCTTCTGCCTGTAACAGGATTCTCTGTGGGACAGTCAGAGATGGCCCCTCAAGGTGAGTCCAGGGATGGCTTCCATAATGCCCAGGAGAAGATGTCCTCCTCTAGAGAAGAGAGCACACTGAGCACTTGCTCAGGTAAGTGGGGACAACGGAGGGTGGCTCAGGAAGCAGTATTCCTTCCAGTTCTTTCTTCCACAAACCATTTGTGAAGCACTTGCTCTGTGCTAGAGACTGTTCTAGACATGTGGGATACCTAAGGCACCAAACAGGCCAAGGTCCCTCCCTTAGGGACCTTAATCCTAGAGAATGCAGTCAGCCAATAAGAGATGCAAACATAGTAAAGGTTATAAACTACCTTAGAAGAAGGAAAGCACTATAGGAGAGGGACCTAATGACTGCAACCGGGGTAAGGTGGGCGTGCTTGTTGCAAGAGCTAGCCTGGTCTCTTGCCATTATTGTCCTCTAATATTTTGCCTGAGGCCTATCTCCTTAGAGACTTGTAAACCTCAGGTTAAGTCCTTGCTTCTACCTCCATATATATATATATATTCCAGAAATTCCTCACAGTTGTGGCTTCTGTAACCTGTATACACTCTTAGCAACTGCCCTGGCCACTGGGACTTTGCCAGTGAGACCTGAGATGGAGTTCTGTGTGTGGGGCTAGGGTTCCAGGCTAGAGAGTGCTTTAGTAGCAATGGGACTTCTTCCATCTGTGATGCTTCTGAGTCCTTGGGGCATCCTCTTCTCTTTCAGGGCACAAAGTCTCTGGCCAGGAAGAAGGCATCCAGACAGAACAAGCTGAGGCTCCTTGCATGGGAAGTCAGGCCTGCACCCCACAAAAGGCTGAGCCTGTGAATTCTGTCCCAGGTGAGCCTTCCTGTTGCTCTGCCCACCATAACATCAGGCAAAAGGAACAGGGACCCTGAGTTGTTCTCTAATGAGACAGCTGCTCCAAGCCCTCCCAGCCAAGATGAGTCCAGGCCGTGTTACCCTTTCCTTTGTATAACTTCAGAGCCCAAAAGGAGTGTCTGTGGACAGTGGAATGGGAGAGTCAGTTGCCAAAGACAAGCACATCTCACTTTCACCCATCTCTAAAAGCCCTAACTTGCACTCATCTTTTCCCCAGTTCATACACATGTTGTTGATCTCCTGGATTATCTAATTGCCACAAAGATAAAGCATGTTGACCAGCCTGCTCACTATTCTACCCTGCAAGCTCCCTTTTCCAAACCTCCACTGATCGGGGTAGTACTAAATGCTCCCAGTCTATGGTCATCACCTCAACTCTCCCATACCCCAAGCAATCACTCCACAGCCCCATCCATCACTTATTCAACTACCTCCATCCTCATCACCAATATTTAGTGTCTACTAGGCACAAATGTGTTGAGTGTAGTGGGAAGAGATGGGCCATTGAGCTGTACAGACCTACGTTGAATCCTTGATCCAAATTGATCTGATGAGTGCTCTTGGAGGGACTGCCCACCCCTGAGAGGTGTGGTTGGTTCCCGTCTTCAGGAGTGATAGGAACTTCCTCTGGGCTGTTGAGAAGCTTTATGACACTGTATGTACAGTGCTTCATTCATAGTTGGCTTCAATAAACAATGGCAGTGCTCATCTTTATCAGACACATAAAGACACATTTGTTATTGGACACAAAATTGGAACTCAAGATGTCTCCCATCCAGAAGCCAAAATATAACTAGGATGCCACAAATATGAGGCAGGATAAATAATTAAGAGAACAATACATGGTCACAAGTAAGTGTAGATGCTAATGTTGACAGCACAACAGGAGTTTAGGTAAGAGATCCTTTTGCACTAGACCTCTCAGAAATGTTGCTTTATGCTGCACTGTGAGAAGCCTAGATTTCAGCTCTGCTGCAAGTGGAGCCGAGGAGGGGAAGACTTTGTCCTCTGAGAAAAGACTTCCAAGCAGGAAAGATGATATGTGATTGGGGTTGCAGAACAGCACAGTGTAAGAAGAGAAAGCTTCACACCTGGATGAAGAAAGCTGGGGTAGGTGCTGAGCAGCTCAGATGCAGCTAGAAGCAATTGCTGATTCTTGAGTAGAGGGGTGGTGCAGGGAAGACAGAAGTGCCATCAGAGGATGATTAGTGGACAGTGATTTGGAACCAGTGGGGTGACAGAAGAAACCAGGAGAGGTTGTAACTGTAGCAGTCTGTGTGTAATATAATCAAGGCTCAAGCTATGACAGACTTTCAGGGCCAGGCAGGACTCAGATCCTGTGGCTCAACCATTCTCAAACAAGAACCGAATTTTAGAAGACTATGATGGAGAACAGATCCAGAGGCCCTGTACTCAAAGATGCATTTTGTGGAAGTTTCCTAGGAATCTGACCTTGTTCTTGGGCTGAAGCTCCTCTGGAGGTTTGGCAAGAGGCTGAATATTCGCTAGTCCCCTCAACCTGTAGGCTCCAGTCTGTCTGCTCTTCCGTAACTAGTACCTATAAACTCCAGTCTCTTCCTTAACCGGGACTTCCCTGTGGGTGTAGCAGGAGGGGGAGGGCTGTGATGCCAAAGGGAGCAGCAGGGGGGACATTGGAGAAGGCCAGGCCGAGCACAGGTGCCCTGGCACTTACTCTGTGGTCAGAGAGGAGGTAGAGAGTGGGCCCCAAGGTTCCAAGGCCACCTGCTGGGAGAAGCCTCCAGAAGTTAAAGTTAGCTAGGGGTGCCTTCAAAGGTCAGGTGTTTGGTGACAAACCTACTGGGATGTAGCCAGTTTGTAGGACACCAAAGAAGAGCTGCTGAACTGGAGATGAGAGATTGCTTCCAGAAAGACAGAACGATGGGGGCAGCTACCCCAGAGGTCCAAGCCGGGTGAAGCTTGAGGGCGGAAGTGGGCAGCAGTCGGGATCTGGAAGGAGCAGGAGGAAGGAATGCCTGCTAAGGATTCAAGAAAAGGCTCCTGGGTGGGAGGACTGGCAAGCCTGGGAGAAAAGCCTCAGGGGAGGAGGTGTTTGCCAGCTGCACTGGCTGCCGAGCGCTGGGAGGGGATGAGGGAGGATTCATTCCCAAGAAGCTTTGGTGAGGTGCGCAGAGAGAGAGGAGAGAGAGAGAGAGAGAGAGAGAGAGAGAGGGGGGGGGGGGGGGGGGGGGGAGAGGAAAGCAGGGCAACTGAAAGTGAAGAGCCTACTGGCAAATGAAAAGTGGCCTTAAGACGATTCTTGTTTCTTTTTGACCTTTCAGAGGAGGAGTGGATGATTCGCAAGGTGAAGGTGGAGGATGAGGATCAGGAAGCGGAGGAAGCGATGGAATGGCCCCAGCATCTCTCCTTACTTCCCAGTCCTTTCCCGGCGCCGCCGGACCTGGGACATCTGGCAGTTGCCTACAAAGTGGAGCCTGGGACTCCGGGGGCACTAGGTGGGCTGGCGCTGTCCGGGTGGGCCCCCATCCCTGAAAAGCCTTACGGCTGCGGGGAGTGCGAGAGGCGTTTCCGGGACCAGCTGACGTTGCGGCTGCACCAGAGGCTGCACCGCGGCGAGGGCCCCTGCGCTTGCCCGGACTGCGGCCGCAGCTTCACGCAGCGCGCCCAGATGCTGCTGCACCAACGCAGCCACCGCGGCGAGCGGCCTTTCCCGTGCTCGGAGTGCGACAAGCGGTTCAGCAAGAAGGCGCACCTGACCCGCCACCTGCGCACGCACACTGGCGAGCGGCCCTACCCGTGCGCCGAGTGCGGCAAGCGCTTCAGCCAGAAGATACACCTAGGCTCGCACCAGAAGACCCACACCGGGGAGCGGCCCTTCCCCTGCACCGAATGCGAGAAGCGTTTCCGCAAGAAGACGCACTTGATCCGCCACCAGCGCATCCACACAGGAGAGAGGCCCTATCAGTGCGTCCAGTGCACGCGCAGCTTCACGCACAAGCAGCACCTGGTGCGGCACCAAAGGGTGCACGAGGCTGCCAGCCGCACCCAGTCCTCCCCCGACGTGCCGGCCGCGCCCCACTCCCCCGCCCCGTCCCCTCCCGGACCCAAGCCCTTTGCCTGCTCCCACTGCGGCCTCAGCTTTGGGTGGAAAAAGAACCTCGCCACGCACCAGAGTCTGCATCTCAACGAGGGTCGTCCTCTTGGGTGCGACCAGTGTGCCCTGGGCGCCGCCGTGGACCCCGCCGCCGCCGAGCCCTCGGCCTGCGCCTCCCACGCGGGATCGGATCCCGCGGCGCCCCAGCGCACCGCCT
>NW_008339068.1:424190-429886 GCF_000622305.1 Nannospalax galili
GACCGCTCCTTCTCCTGCCCCGACTGCGGGCGCGGCTTCGCCCACGGACAGCACCTGACCCGGCACCGGCGCGTGCACACGGGCGAGCGGCCCTTCGCCTGCGCGCAGTGCGGCCGCCGCTTCGGCTCGCGACCCAACCTGGTCGCCCACTCCCGGGCCCACAGCGGAGCCAGGCCTTTTGCCTGTGCGCAGTGCGGCCGCCGGTTCAGCCGCAAGTCCCACCTGGGCCGCCACCAGGCTGTGCACACCGGCAGTCGCCCCCACGCCTGCTCCGTCTGCGCCCGCAGCTTCAGCTCTAAAACCAATCTGGTCCGGCACCAGGCGATCCACACGGGCTCGCGTCCCTTCTCCTGCCCGCAGTGCGCCAAGAGCTTCAGTCGAAAGACCCACCTGGTGCGGCACCAGCGTATCCACGGTGAAGCGGCCCACCAGGCCTCGGCCGCCGATCTCCGGGCCCCAGCCTGGCCCACCGAAGTGGCAGCGCCCCCACTCTTCTTCTAAGCGGAATTTTCATTTGCGTCCTTCCCTTTCTAATATTTGAGAGGCCGGTGCCTAGTGCCTGGAGACTTTGTGGACTGGCAGCTCGCAAAACTACGTTGCTGCAGAAGCGCCGGGCACCTGGGTCTTTGCACTGTCCAGTGTTCGCATAATCGAAAAGCATGCCTACCACTTGACGTTCCTGGCAAAGAACACAGAACACTTGCAGACAACTCGTGGGCAGCAAGCATTTCAGGGGACCAGCTAGGTGAGGGGTAGACTAGGCAGGGAACCTCACAGGGAAAGAAAGGTTATTTATGTACTTGAAGTTCATTAAAGTTCACATCTGAAGTTCTGGGGTTGTTAATTGAGCGAGAGGAGGAAAGCCTGATTCCTCAACTCACTGCCACACCTCCAGCCACAGGAAAATATCCTCCCCTTCAGTCTGGAGAAGTTAAGTTTAGCCAACTGCTAATTGGCTCTTCTGAATCAAAATGTAAGGGGCTCAGTTGCCAGGCCACGACCCTGGTTCTTGCTAGCTCAAAGATTTGACATGGAAAAGACAAGGGGAGGGGTTGAAGACAAGACAGAGAGGGCCAGGCTGCCCATTGGCCTTCCCGTGGAGGTGGCTTGGCCACCCTCTGTGCTGGGGTCCTTTCAGGAGGTTTCTCAGCCACAGTCTCACCTGCCACCTGCTTAGGAGGTAAAGAAGGGCCTAGAGCCTTAGCATGCCATGAAGATTGTTTCTACGTCCAGATTTCCACGAGGTCCGCTTCTGATGAGGTGTTCTCGATCCAGCTGAGGCAGATGTAAACACTGGGGCTAGCTGGTGGTGACGGGAGGGAGAGGGAATAGGGGCGTGATGGGTTTGGAGGGACCTGATTTTTAGAATTGGCCCCTCCTCTGCCTTATATAGCACTTGGAGTCGGGAGCACTTATTCTCCAGGACCTTAGCTTTCTCATTAAAATAAGAGTTGGTGTTGAGAAGGGCTGGGGCCCTTTGCAGTTTATCAATACATCACTAACACAATAAATACCCCTAGCAACCATCTCCTGGGTGCAAAATGCTGAGAATGACAAGGAGTAGAGGTAGTAAGGACCCTTCTCTCATAGCTTACAGACAACCTGGGTGCTGTCACTGAGTGTGTGAGTGCGCAATAGGAACATTAAAAAGTTAAGGGAGGCGGGGAGAAGGCTCAGTGGTTAAGAGCACTGACTGTTCCTGCAGAGGATCCAGGTTCAATTCCCAGCACCCACATGGAGGCTAACAGCTGTCCATAACCGACAATAACCGACACCCTCTTCTGACCCCGGCCATTGCCTGACACCCCTGCACTTAACATTAATGCCACTGCTGAAGCAAGGCTGGAAGAAGGCATGGGAAGCGGGAGTGGGAGGTGGGATGGAAATGGAGGAAGACCCACGCTGGGGAGAATAATCCAAGGTCCACTGCAGTGCAGAGATGAGAACCTAGGGAAGTGGGCTGGGAACAGGAAAGGCTCTTAGCACTTGTAGAGGAATCCACACTGTGGCAAGGGAGTGCGGGCTACAGCAGGACTTAGGCAGGGCAGGAGCATGGCCATTTACATTCCTTCACTATAGAAATATGGTGACCGGAGGGAGCCCAGACTGGAGGTCTGTGTATGAGTTACCCATCTGCCAGGTAGTGGGGACCCTGTCAGAGGAGATGCAGAAGTGTTGGGTTCAAGAAACCGCAGACCCCTGAGGGGGATGCACTGTGGAGCAGTGTTGCACCTACTGAAAGGAACAGGTAGGAAGTGGGCTATACTAGTACAGAGCCCAGGAGAAGGCTGGACTGGAAACAGGTAGGTCTGAGAACCTTCAATGTTTCAGAAGCAATGGAGTGTTGGGTACCCTCATCCCCACCCCAAGGAAGTGAGTGTAGTGTGAGCAAAGAGGAGGCCTGGACAGAACCCTTTGGAATACCACAATGAGGGGAGGAAATGGAGAGAACCCTGCAAAGAAAATTGGGAAGTGGTGGGGCAAGAGAGAATGGAAAGGAAGACCCTGTGAGGAAGCAACAAGAGAGCCCGGATAACAAGTTCCAGGGAGGAAGCAGCTAAAAGCTGGGGGAGCAGGAGTCCAGGGCGTCTGCATTCTTTGGATTTTGCATCAAGGTAGTTGTGTGCTGTCAGCATCGAGGGAGGTTGGGTGAACGAGACTGCAGAGGTGAGTCATACAAGCAAAGTCCCAGAGCAGGTAAGGGAAGGGTGGGTGTCACCTAGGAAGCCTCTTGCACTGTAAGGCCATAGGCATGAATTTGAGCAATTTTCTGGCTGAGAATGAGTAGGTGATTGCTGATTAATGTGGGTGTGGCCATAAGCAGCACCCCTCCACACAGTGTTTTAAATGTGTGGAGGCTGCACATGAAAACCTGGACTTCCTGCTCCTCTGATCAACTTGGAAATTTGGCAACTAGGGTTAGAGCTGAGCAAAAGGTGCTTCATCCCAAGGGAGAGACCAGGATCCCCGCCACTCTCATGGGCCAAAAACCAGCTCAGTTTCTCTTTGAAAATGCCTCACAGACACTGAACTTGTATGACCTGCTGAAAGGCAGTTGCAGGAACGATTCAACTCAAGCCCACAAATGCACATTCTCCCAGTGCTTCCCCTTCTTGGAACATTCTGAAATTCTTATGCAAGAACAACTTTTCGATCCTTCAGGATGTCTGATAAGCACATCCACGTGCTGGGCATTTCTGGATTTCTAATTCTCTTGAAGATTCACAACCAGGCAAGTCTTTGTCCTTTGAGCTTGTTTGCAAACAGTTCAAAGTCACTTATTGTCAAGCCCAGTGACGATCAGAACAAAAGACAAGTGCTCAAAAAAAATTCAAGTAAGCCCAGACTGTGGTGCTTGGCTGTCATCCCAGCCACTCTGGATGCTGAGGTGGAAGAACCAGAAGGTCAGAACTAACCTGGCTACAGAGTGAGTTCAAAGTCAGCCTGGAGACTCTGTCTCACAAAAAAAAAAAAAAAAAAAAAAAAAGAAAAAAAAGAAGGAAGGACAGAAGGAACAGAAGGAAGGAAGGAAGGAAGGAAGGAAGGAAGGAAGGAAGGAAGGAAGGAAGGAAGGAAGGAAGGAAGTTAGTTGGGGACTGGCGAGATGGCTCAGCAGATAAAGGCACCTGTCACCAAGCCTGGTGGAGGGAGAGAACAGACACCGAAAGTTTCCTCTGACCTCCACATGTGTTCTATGGCATGTGTGCACCCACCCATACACACGTAGACTAAATAAATAAAGTAAATGTAAAAAAAAAAATAAGAAAGGCAAACAGCTGGCGTTGTAGCTCAGTGACAGCATGTGTCTAACCTGTGCAAAGCTCTGCATTAATTCAATTCCCACCCCTCCTCCCCCCCAGATTCCAAGTGAAATACCGGCATTTTTGGAGACTGTTCCAAGAAGGAGGTCCAAACTCAGTCAGAGGTACTCTTATTGAAATCATATATATTGTATGTCTGTCCAGGTGTGACTCAGGTGTGAGCCACCCCAGATAATGACTACTTTGGCAAAGCATCAAACTTTATTTTAGAACCATGTATTGGTATTTGAAAATGCTTTAAGAAGTAAAAACTATATGTGTGTGTGTGTGTGTGTGTGTGTGTGTGAAATGATCCTTAATTAGCCAGTTTCACTTTCCTCCAAGTCTGATTCCACAGAAAGATTTTCTGTAGTTGACAGGTGTGAAGGAGGCAGTATGTAGACCTGGTATACAATGTAGACATGTGTGGCTTATGCCACCTGTTCCTGAGGAATTTCAGCCTGGCTGGAGATGAGCTGTTGATGTCCAGGAGCACAGAATGGAAGTGTAGGCACACTGCCTGATGTCTTTTTTGTTCTGAGAGCTCAGGGAAAGAGCTGGTGTGCTACGTTTTCAGCAACCACGCAGCCCCTGTATTGCTTCACCTTGGCAGCTGTTCAGATGCCCAGGATGTTGCTTCTCATCCTAAGTACTGCAACACTTGGAGAACCAATCAGTGATCCAGAGACTGTTTGGCAGGAGTAGAGTCAGGACAGAGCAAAGTGAGTAGACCCTCGCAGTACCTAATCCAGGTGATAGTAAAATGCGCCAATCACGTGATACACAAGATGCAGGAATCTCAAAGGTAGCCCAGCTTCTGGCATCTGCTCCCTCTCTGCAGGGGTGGACACTGAGAACCGCTGGTCAGAGGGATCTGCTGAACATGCCTGCGAATCTCAAGGCAGAGAGAGTCTAGGTGTGTCTCTCACCTCCTCAGACTGGCAGGCAGGGAGACTGGCATTTTAATCCTTCACTCAAAAAGATTGGCTGAGCCTGCAAATCCATACAGCCCTGTGCAAACATTGTAGGGAACAGAGCACAAGCCTTGCTCCCACGGAGTTGATTCCTCAAATGTAAGGCAAGCTATGTCCTGCTGATGAGCCCTTGATACCGGGTGCTGTGGAAGACCATGAAGAAGTAAGAACCATGGTCCTGGACTTATAAACTTGATCCAGAGTCAAGAGAAAGCTGAAGCTTCACAACATGCCTGTCACATGTGGCTGGACAGGCCTGAGCATTTCATCCTATTCTTCAGGACAGAAGTGCAGAGAAAGGACAGGTGTAGGCTGGAGCAGTCAGGACTGATTTCTGGAGGGAAGTGGCCCCTGGGCAAGTCATAAAGGATGTTAGAATTGTAAGGAGGATGCCTAAAAGCATCCAGGATCAACCCAAAGCCCCTATGTATGGGCTTGGACCATAGGAGGCTGGCTTTCTATAATGCTGGGTTAGTGGTGAGAACTGTTTTACTCAAGGTCAATAAAGAAAAATCGCACCTCTGTTGTAATAATGCATGTTTGAGGTGATGGATATGATAATTACTTATATTCAATCACTGAACACCACACCATAATCCATAAACATAGACAGTTACTTGTGTGAAACTCTGTGACTAGCAAACTGCAATTCCTTAATCTTTCCTTCCTGTAACCTCTGACAGCCAGCATTCTCTTTGTTCTATGAATATTACCATCTGCCCCTCCATGTACCAGAATTTCCTTCCTTCCTTCCTTCCTTCCTTCCTTCCTTCCTTCCTTCCTTCCTTCCTTCCTTCATTTTTTGTCTTTTTGAAGCAGGGTCTCCCTGTAGCCCCAGCTGTTCTGGAACTCACTGTGTAGACCAGGCTGGCCTTGAACTCACAGAGATCTGCCTGCCTCTGCCTCCCAAGTGCTGGGACTA
>NW_008339068.1:429981-438097 GCF_000622305.1 Nannospalax galili
TTCAGGACTGGTGAGGTGACTCAGCAGATAAAGGTGCTGCTACCCAGCCTGATGATCTGAGATCGATCGGCAGAACCCATATAGTGGAAGGAGAGAACCAATCCCTGTGAGTTGTCCTTTGACCTCCACTCAGGCACCATGGCACATGCACACCCATACACATGCATACAAAATAAATAAATAATGTAATAAAAAGTTTAAAAACCTTTCAAATACACTCATATTGTGTGTGTGTGTGTGTGTGTGTGTGTGTGTGTGTTTGCGCACATGCATGCCAGGCATTCATGTGAAGGTCATAGGAACAACTTGAGGGAATCAGTTCTTTCCTACCATGTGGGTCCGTGGGATGGCATTTAGGTTGTCACCCACTGAGGCATTGCACCAGCCCAGCCTTCTTTGTTCCTTATTTTAGTTTTTTGGTATGGGATTGGAACCAATTTTCTTCCTTTTAAAGGCTGAATAATATTCTATTGTGTGTCTATAGTTTTTTTGTTTATCCATTCATCTCTCAGTGACACAGGTTTCGTCTGCCTATTGACTATTGTCCTTTTATAAGAGCACCCTCAAATTCCTGAACTTCACTGCACTCAGAGATTCATAAATGGCTCTAGTGGGTCAGTATGTGAGAAAAGTATGTGCAAGGGGCCTAAGCAAAGAGTAAGACGAGAGGGCTTCATGTCTGGAGGATCCGGAGGCATCTCCAAGAAGATGAATTAACTAGGAATGTAAGTGCTTTGCCTAGGCCCCCAGCCAGTCAGGCAGCAAGTTTCCACACCCACACCCACAGCATTCAGAGCGTGTCCCCTGGGAAAGAAGAGGACTCCCCGCTTCCGCACACCCAAGACTATGAGTTGCAAAGCTGGAGCAGAAACCTGAGGGAAAGCATGAAGCAGCCAAGCCTCGGTTGCAAACGTTGTCCAGGAGTGACTGTTGGTTGCCGAGACACTAAGGCACAGGCTGGAGTCTGAGCTGAGGTACAGATGACAGCCATAATTTTAAACATTTAGGAATGAACAGGCTAGGTAAAGCCCAGTTTTCACGGGAAAAGCATTCTGTGACACTGAATAAAGGCACTGGGGATGGGTAACATGTGTCCTAGCGGAAATGTACAGGAAAGGCCAGCTGTGTAGTCAGGCAAGACTCACGGAACACAGGGCATGGGGAGTCTGAGAAAGGCAGCAGACTCTCAAAACATGTTCCAGAATAGGCGAGTTGGGACCCCAGGTAGAGATACTTTGCAATTCAGACAGGTCTAGCCCAACACTAAGCCTTGGTATCTGAGAACTGCCTGGAAGCTCCTCTGCTCCTTGATGTGGCCTGCTTCCACCTCATCCCTCTCTCTGCTTTGCCTGATTCCCTTTCATCAAAAATACCACATTCCTTTCCTGGAGGCTTCTTAGCAGGTGCCACAGGTTGGGAGGCTCAAAATGACAGAAGTCATCAGACTTGGGGCTGAAGACTAAGGCCCAGCTGCTTCTGGACCTCCTGAAGGCTTGGGGTGCAGGGCAGGGTCTCTAGTCCACGCCCCTCTCTTAGCTGTCCCTTCACTGGTAGACACCTCTCATCTCCACCTCTGACCTCACATGTCATCCGGAGCCATCACTCTGAGCACATCTGTGTCTTCTCTTCTTAAGGACCCCGGTCCTATTGGATTAGCCCACCCTAATGACTTCAGCTTAATTTCATTACCTTTGCGAAGATTGTATTTTCAGATGTATAGCCTCAAAGCTGGAGGAGAGTCTGAAAGGAAGGCTCCAAGTGCCTGGAGTCTGGGAATTGGCTTTGGAGATGTGTCAGATCACTAAAAACAGCTACAAGACAGAACTACATTTTTTTTCTACAAGTAATTTTTAAATTTACATCTTCTTCTGTAATAGTAAAATGCTTTGCGGTGACAGTAAACAGCTGACTTCTTGGGAGACTGTCGGGGCAACTGAGAACTGAACACTTGTTTTTGTTTTTGTCAGTGTGACCAGTTTGTTCAGTGTTTCTATAATCTGTCTCTGTCTCTCTCTGACTCTGTCTCTCTCTGTCTCCCTCCCTCCCTCCCTCTCTCTCTCTCTCCCTCCCTTTCTTTCTCTCTCTCTCTCTCTCTCTCTCTCTCTCTCCCCCCCCCCCCCTCCCTCTCTCTCTCTCTCCCTCCCTCTCTCTCTCTCTCTCTCTCTCTCTCTCTCTCTCTCTCTCTCTCTCTCTCTCTCTCTCTAAGAAGGTAGAGGGGAGACAGCCACATGGGCCAGAGGGCTGGAAGGAAGCAGGGCAAAGCAGACTGGGCTCTGGTAGTGTCTGTGGGGAGACCAAGGACTCCGTGGAAGCCAGCACACTTGGAGGACATATGGTCCTACAGTAGTGAAAGTTTTTTTCTACCCTGGAGACTCAAAAACCTTTGATGGAATTTTGGTGAATTCTGAGGCCTCAGACAGACTTTCCCTCTGCTCCTTGGTGGAGGAGGGGAGCTAAACCACTGTTCACTCTTATTGATCATTGGGATTTAACTGGAGACAAATCAGAGGGGAGTAAAATGTGTCTGGAAAAGGGTTGGCCTCTGTTCACACTCTTCTATGAACGAGATGCATCCTGTGCTTTCATGGGCAGCCATTGGAGAGGGGCTGGGGGAGCTTCTGGGGGAGGGGCTGGGGCGTGTCTCCGGGGAGGGGTGTGGCAAGAGAGTTGGAAAGGCTTGGCTCGATGCAGGAGTGGAGATCCCACATAGCCGAAGGATGGAGGATCTGGGTCTGCACAGTATGCACAGGCGGTGTAGGGAACAGATTAAACCTACTGCCCAACAGAAGACAGGACCTTCAGGCTTGGGACTAGGTCAGCCTTGGGGCAGGGGACCTGCCTGGACAATGGCAGGTCATTGATTTATGTAACAGGCTTATGTAACATCATTATCTAATGTCATTAGGAACATCACAAATTGGATTGTACTTGAGGCTCTGCAGAAGCCAGACCAGGGTTCCCCTCCAGCCCTGCAAGTCAACCCCGGGGGGCTCAGAGCCCTGTTTCTCTGCTGGGTTTTCTTCTCTCCAGGACCTGGAGCCTTACTCCCTGTGACCTTCAGGGTCTTCCCAGAGGATCTGGAGTTTAGACAGATAAGGCCAACTCTCCCCAGAGAGGGCAGTGTTCTGGGGAATCTTTCTTCTATAGAATAGTGGATGTGGACTCCTAACCCACAGGCCCTTTCAGATGCCTGCTGTCCCCACCCCCCGTACTCTCAGGTGCCTGTCCCCCTCTGCACTTGGATTCCCAGTGCTGCCACCCTAGTCAGACTTATGTTGGTGAGCCCTGAAAACTTTCTATAACACTGCTTTCTAACCTTTTGTAGACCACCAAATGTGTAAAAAATTTTAACAAATTAATTGTACCTATTAATAGAGTTGGTGTGATACTTTTGCACACAAGCACAACATTCACTGGTCACATCCAACCACACACCTCCATGCTTTCCTCCTCTGTTAGTCACTGTTCTACTTAGGTCCACCCAATTTAGTTTCTCCACTGTCCACAGAACATGCAGCATTGTCCTTCTCTGTCTGTTCATTTCATTTAATGCCCACCAGTTCCAACTACTTTGGTGCAAATGACAGCATTTCATTCCTGCTTATGGCTGAATAACACCCCATTTTGTACATAGACTACATTTTCTTTATCTGTTACCCATAGGTACCTAGGTTATCGTGACTAGTGCCTTAACAAACTGGATGCTTTTCTTAAAACAATGGGTGCTGAAATATGTTTATATGTAACTTCAGAGAGTTCATGGTCCACTCTTAATCCTATCCATGGGCCCTCACAGGCCCCAGGGCCATCCACACATCCTCTGCTCTCATTCCACATTATTGTGTGTAAGTCCCAGTAGGGCCGGGGAGATGGCTCAATGGATAAAGTGCTTGTTGCATAAGCACAAGGACCTGAGTTCAGATTCCCAGCACTTGTGGGGTGGGACAGGAACAGACAGCTCCCAGGAGCTTGTTGGCCAGCCAGTCTAGCCAAAATGCTGAGCTCCAGGGTGGAGAATAATAAAGGAAAGTGTCTTCATTTCACCAAAGTTTTCGCTTTTCCCTCATGCCCTCTGAGGATTCTGGGGTCTCCAAGTCCTGACGTGGATTGACAAAGCAACATAAGACATTCTATTTGGATTTTGCATAATTTATATGACATTTGGGAGGGATGACTTACAAAAACATGGATTCTTATAAGCTTTTTCTTTTTCATATTTGAAATGCACACGCCATCCATCTCCTGCCTCTGGTCTCTCTCACTCGCTGCCTCTTTCCCCCCTGCTCAATATGGTGGTGGCTCCACCCCTTTTCCCAGTGTTCTCCGTGTCACTCACACTTGCACCTGTTACCCACGCTTGTACCCATTCAGCTCTAGCTTTTCAGAGGAATTTCTGGGTTACACTCCACCCCTTCCTCCAGCTCTTACAACCTTTCCACCAGTCTTCCACAAGGGTCCCTGAGCCTTGGAGGCAGTGACAGATGCAGAGCGATCGATCTCTTGATCTCTCTTCTACTGTGGCAAGATGTTGACCTCTTGGGCTTCCCCATCATTCGTCTTTAAGACATGGCTGCTGATCTATCTCAGTGGTGTTTCCCCTAATATAAAGACAAATGGAAGGAAGTAGACACATCTAAACAAACACAGATGTAAATAAAAATACCTAGAAGATATCCCAGTAGGTGTACCATGTTCATTAAACAGTATACTTGCAAGGGCTTCCCTGCTGGAGCCTGGAGACTTCCCTGACACAGGGAGTTGATCTGGTCTACAGTAGTAGATGTATGTTCCACCCCTAGGAGCAGGCCTTATCCAATTAGAAATTTGTCAGTTGTATGTATGTTTGTCAAGCCATTATTGCACTAGCAGTCATTTCTTGGCATGTCCATAGTGTGCAGCACATGGGGGTCCATTGTTGAGTAGAATCATAAAGGATCCTTTCCCCCCAACCATCTGCATAGCACCTTCTGGCACTATGAAAGCCATCCATCCAGTGACATGGAGTTTTTAGCTTAGTCTTGGCTCCATCTCTTCTTCTCCTGTGCTCACATCATGTAGTGTCTTCAGCAACATGGCCTTATGGATCTTTCTAGTGTACAGCCGACATTAGTGGCAATAGTCTTGGTTAATTTGAGGACCTCTAGGATCTCTCTGACCAATAGCTCATAGGCAGGCAACTCACCCCTGTTACTGTAGTTTTTCTTAAAACTTTGGGGGAGCCTCTGTTTTTATTTTACCCAACTATAAAACTCCCAAGAATCTTACAGCCATAGCTGGCCTTTGTTTCTTCAGGTATCTTTCAAATGGGTTTCACATCTGTAAAACACTCAATGGTTAACACCATATATTAAATCAATCATAAAAAAGATCTAACACAGCAGGGAAAGGTTTTATTCATTTGTATTAATTGCTTTCTCCATAGATCTCTGTTAGGTACCATAGCATGGGTAAGAAGCATTAACTTGGTTAGTTCTTTAGTTATCCCTTTGGAGTCATTCTGCGTTCTGGGCATTTTACATGGAGTCTCTTTGTATCTTCTTACCCTTGATACATTCACAAGTGCTGGCTCAAGTTGCCTGACCCTGCACCAGGCTAAGGTGGCAGAGGGTCTGTCTTGTTCCTGCTGTACCTGTTGGTTCCCTGAGTCAGGCAAGCCCTGGGTCTGCCTCCTGGCTGTAGCCATATCTGCTGACACTTGATTGACCATACCTGGATGCTGGGGGAGGCCCTGGTGGTCAAAACTGCCTCCACCCCTAGCATACCCTTTATCAGGAGAGACATGCACCTTATTTAATCTTTGGGGATCCTTAACCACCCCTGGGACAGTTTTTATCGTCTGAATGCCTTTTGTGAACTGTTCTTCAGGTTTTAAAGCCTTCCAGAAACTTCTTAGTACCAAATTTGGTTTTCTATCATTTTTTATTTTGGGAATTTGGGCTTGAGATAAATATTGCCACGTTTGTCTTTGAGTAACCCAAACAGACCATTTCTTTTATCTGGTCTTTTTTATATCTCTTGTGGGTTGCTCTATTATTCTACAGACACACTTTACATGCTGGTTTGAGTCCTAGATCTGCTAAAACCTCCCTCACTTTACAAAGATCCTGTCCCATTAAAGGACTTAGCAAAACCATTAAAGCTCTACACCATTCTCGAGGTCCCAGTTGAATTAACCTTTCCTTTATATCTCTGGTGAACACAGTCCTATCTGGCAAAGTGAACTGGGCATAATATATTGCTTTTCCCATACCTAGTTCTCTCAGTAATGCCTATCCCTCCTTTACAGTCCTGCAGCCCCTGTTAATCATGGGAGTCTGTATTAGTGATGACCATGTATCTCTAATACCTTGCATGAGCCATTCTATTAGGGTCTGCTCCATCCTGTATTGGCCTAGATTAAACAGCCAATGTCACAGGACAGATGGGTAGTTATATAACTCAGCTGTGATGCTTCTAAAGGACTTAAATTGACATTATTTGTTTCCATGTCCCATACCCTCACGAGCCATGTGGTGGGGGCCTTTTTGATTGCTTGTTTGTGTTTCCTAGTTTCAACAGCTCTGGTGTATTTTCTTCTAGCTACAGTACTGTTAACTCTTTTTTCTTTTTGCATCAAAGGTTGTTGAATCTGAGGGGGGACTTGGTTCAAAGTCTCCTCCCCAGTTTCTACTTCGATGGCACCAGCCTTCTTTCTGCTCTTGGCCCCCAGCTCCCGAAGCAGATCTTGGATGGAGCCCTCGGGAGTTGGGTGTACGGGTCTGGGTGGATCCCAGTGGAGAGTTTCCCAGATCGATCCTCTGAATCTGTCAGCCAGTCTCCCAAGGGACCGTGGCGCTGCCACACAATCCACAGGCACCGACGATTTTAAAGACATCAACGTACACACAGCTGCCCCCCAAACATGCCCCCCTCCCGTCCCAACTCTATGCGCCTCCCTCCAGTTCCGCACTGCTCCACCTTTCCCCAGCTCCTCCCTCCCAGGCTTCGAGCACCCTCCCTCTCAGCCCGAGTGCCCTTCCTCCCCAGCCTCCTTTTTTCTCCCTCCTCCCCTCCCTCCTCCCTTTTTCCCTTCCCCGTCCTAAGCTCCCACTTTCCATCTCCCCCCTTCCCAGTGTCTTGTCTTCAGACCGTCACCTGCGCACTAGCCCAGCTGTGCACCCCCCAGCGACCGGCGTCTCGGAGACCCCCGGCCCCTACCTCTCTAGCCTGGCTCCCAGGTCTTCCTCTGTCCCACCCCCACCCCAGGCACCGCTGCCCCGCACCCTCTCCCTCCCTCCGCGTCTTTTTCTTCCCCTCCCCGCGAAGTTTCGGGGCTGTCAGTCCGCAAGTCTTTCGGGCGGTCGGCACCCGAGCTGCAGGCAGCGGGCGCCATTGTGCACACTACCCGCCCCGGCCCAAGACTCGGGCGCCTGGGTCCCCACGGCAGGCAGCTGCGCGCAGACCTGCGAGCGCGCCAGGTAAGGACCCGGGGGAGCGACTCCGCCTGCCACCCCTTTCAGCAGCTCACTGCCGCTCCGAGCAGGTGACAGCCCCGAGGGAAGGGGCGCAGGGACCAGAGTATGGGGGAGGGGCAAGGGTCGGAGGAGGGAGGGACCAGGCCGAGGAAGGAGGGCCGGGCCGGCGGGCGGGCACTGGCGGGAGTTAGGGTCCAAGAGCTGAGACCCGGGAGCTGGTGGGAAGGGCGGGGGCTAGGGAGGGGTGGGAGTCAGGTGGGAAGAGGCGGGAGGGTCCCGAGGGGAGGATCCCAAGGGGAGGGAGTGGGGAACTCCGGAGGAGTGCTGGAACGGTCCAGGGGGAAGGGACTGGAAAACAGGCTCAGGGGATGGGGCGGTTCAGGAAAGAAGGACGCTGACAGGTGAGCCCCGGAGCAGGGCCGGGGACCCGGAGTGACTCTGGAGGACTAACCGTGGCACGGAGGTGGGGGGTAGTCTGGTCTGGAGGAAAACTCGGGAGGGGGTAAGTCTTGGGGAGCGGAAATGGGCAAGGGGGGTCACTGAGAGGGAGGTGTGTAGGGAAGAAAGAGAAGGAGGTGGATCGGGAGGGGTAGAGTCCGAGAGAAGGTCCGGAGAGAGCTTGGTCGGCTGGGATCCTCAGGCTGGCGGGGGGCGGGGGGGGG
>NW_008339068.1:438578-440487 GCF_000622305.1 Nannospalax galili
CATCTTCTTGATGAGTGATGTGGGAGGGCCCAGTTCACTGTGGGTGGTGCCACCCCTGGGCAGGTGGGCCTGTGTTGCATAAGAAAGCAGGCTGAGCAGGAGCCAAGGGAGCAAGCCTGTAAGCAGCGTTCCTCCATGGCCTGTGCTCCAGCTCCTGCCTCCAGGTTCCTGCCCTGAGTTCCTACCTTGGGCTCCCTGATGAATTGCGTGCGACCTGGGAGATGTAAGACAAATAAACCCTTTCCTCCCCAAGTTGGTACTGGTCAGAGTGTTTTGTCACAGCAGTGAAGAAACAAACTAAGACAGGGCAGCTTTAGCTACTATTATTTTTGGGAGTTTTTTTCCTCATTACTATCTGTCTTTTTCCTTGGGTCCTTTGTCTCCTGATCCCCTAATCTTATGCAAGTTAACATCTCCCATTTTTTCTCTCTCTCAAGCTCTGAGACTGAGACTGAATTTGTCAGTAACTCCTTAGCCTTTTCAGCCTTGACTGGGTTGGCCTATGTCTTGGACAAATCTTTTATTAGGCAAAGTGGCCAAGTACCCTCTCTGGATTCCCCACTTGCATCCATCCATACCCGCTCTATGATCTTTCTAGTCTCTCCATGAACTTTAAAGAATTTTCACATACAAGTAACTGAACTATTTTCCCACATTCGCAGGCCTGCTGTGGCCCAGGGACTTTCCCCTTTGAGTCTGTCTGCGTCTGCATGGCCCTGCATCATTCTAGTGACATACTCTATGATCCATTGTGTGACCCATGTGAGTACTGCTGCCAGGCCCTTGCTTTTCCCAAACTAGTTTCCAGCTTCATCCTGCCAGGCTGCACCAACTGTTTCACCACATATTTCCTTTTCCCTCCCTGGGGGACCTGCACATGCCCTCTGAGGACTCTAGGGTCTCCCGGTCCTGGCGCAGATTGACAAACTGACATAAGACATTCTGTTTGGGTTTTGCATAGTTTATATGACATTTGGGAGGGGTGACTTACAAAAACACAGATTCTTAGAGGCTTTTCCTTTTCCATATTTGAAACGCACACACCATCTGTCTCCCAGCCCCCGTCTCTCTTGCTCGCAGTCTACCCATGCTCGATATGGCAGCGACTCCGCCCATTTTTCCCAGTGTGCTCGGCGTCGCCCATGCTTGTGCCCATTTCCCATGCTTTGCCCGTTCAACTCCAGCTTTTCAGAGGCATTTCCAGGTTGCAGTCTTGTTGTGGATGTCTGGCTTCCGCACATGCAGACACAACCAAGGACACCCATGCACACTCATGTGCAACATACACATACACGCCCTCTCTTGGGTGTCCACCAGACTGTGGCTTGGTTTCTAATCAATGCTATGGCAATGGAGGTCACTGCTGTTCCCACTCTGTGGCAGAGCCTCCCTATCTTTACAGGCAGGTGAGGTAAGTGCTATGCTGGGAAGCCTACGTGGCAGAGAACCTTGGGTGGCCTCCCAGGGTCTGAGGTGGCTTTGAGCTGAGCTACTAAAATGGGTCCTCTTTCCTAAGTCCTCCAGCACCCCCCCTCAATGAAATGTGCAAACTCTAGTGAGTTTGGACAGACTTTAGTCCAGTCGAGCCTGCAGATGGTAACAGACTGATCCATTGATGGTAGCCTAGAAGACCCTGAGCAGAACCACTCCCCAAGCCATGCCTGGACTCCTGACCCACAGAAATGGCCAGATAAGAAGCATGGGTTGGGACTGGTGAGATGGCTCACCAAGTAATGGCATTTGCCTCCAAGAGTGATGACCTGAGTTCGATCCCTAGGGGCCACATGGTGGAAGGAGAAAACTCACCCCTTCAAGCTATCCCCTGACTCTGCATACACACTGTGGCACATATATGCTCTATCAAACAGAGAGAGAGAGAGAGAGAGAGAGAGAGAGAGAGAGAGAGAGA
>NW_008339068.1:440549-496902 GCF_000622305.1 Nannospalax galili
AAGCCACTAAACTTGTGCTTCCTACATAGCCATAGATAATTCATACACCGACACATGCATGTTCCATCTTCTTATAATACACTGACTTAATTTTATTAATAAAAGAAATACATCTTTTTTTTTAATTGGGAAAGGGAGCCGAAGAGCTGGCCCAGAGATGAAGAGTGTGTACTGCTCTTGCAGAGGACTGAGTTCTGTTCCCAGCACTCATGTCAGATGACTCAGGATATGATGCCCCTTTCTGGCCTCTAGTGGCAACTTTAAAATTAAAAATAAATCTTTGGAAAAAAATGTGGGAACGTTTGATGAAAATTAAAATCTCCTCATGTGTCCCTCACATTTAGTGTTTGCTGTGTGCTTTCTCTGTACACTGGCACTTTTGCAAGCCTACCCATTCCAGCAGTCTGGTAAGGTGATGACAGCTTTGAGAGGGTCGGGAACCATCAGGAGTAACACACCTAGGTCACAAGTATTCACCCTTTTTTAGTCTGAGGCACACTTTCAGAAAGAACTTTGGGAGCACACGCCAAGAGATCTCAGGATTTGAAATGTTAGACCTGAGTCTTGAAAAGCAAAACATAATCACATTTTTTTTAAATGTCTCCGCCTAGAACGGTACGCTGCTACCGGTTCTTTGTTTGGTGGCCTTTCCTTTCTGTCACTGTGTTAAGAGTGACTTTTAGCCAAGACGGCATTCTAATTAAGACTCTTGTAGCAAACTTCATGTGTTTTCCAGCAACATCTCTTTGACCTTCACTTGACCTTGGCCATGTCACCTGCTTTTACCTTCACTTGTAGTGACTGATCACTTACCTGACTCAGTGTTCCATGACCTGTTCTCAAACACTGCTGTTTACTGAGTCTGTCTGTCTTTCTGTCTCTGTCTCTGTCTCTCTCTGTATGGTAAGTGGGATAAGGACAGGTCTACACAACTAATCGAAGACTGGATAGGTACTGAACTGATATTTTTTGTATTCAAATTCGAACTTGAGTATCCTTCTGTCTTCAACCATAGCTCACAGGCATCTCCTTCCATGTTGTTGAGCACAGCAGAAGAAAAGCCTTTTCTGTGTCTATTCTGGAACACTGCCTTCTACGTATTGGGACTACTGTATGAACAAAAGTCATTGGGAAGCTGGAAGGGCCGAAGTAAGGAACCATGGTGCTGCGAGAAGGGGCACAAACTGAGCATCAGGGAAGAAAAGTTGCCCATTAAGAGACATGCATAGGTTGGGCATGGTGGCGCACGCCTTTAGTCCCAGCACTCAGGACAGAGGCAGGCAGATCTCTGTGAGTTCAGGCCAGCCTGGTCTACATAGTGAGTCCCAGGCCAGCTGGGGCTACAGGGAGAGAGAGAGAGAGAGAGAGAGAGAGAGAAAACAAAACACCCCAAAATCAAGCGAGAGAGGCACAGGCTCTGGGGGATTTCACTCCTGTGAGGCACTTGAAGCCTGCGAGGCAGTTCTCATGTCATTGGAGTAGCCTTAGACTTAGACACTGGGAACATAACTCTGCTTTGACCTGCCTCTGCTCACCGAAAGCAGGAAGATCATGAAGTCTAACTCCCACGGGAGACCCACTTTTAACTGCCTCAAATGTAATCAAGCTTGCAAAGCTCTTGGCCAGCAGTCAGAGGCTGTGGGACCCGAGGGGGAAAGCTGGCTTACTAGGCGAGCAGCCTGCATGGAGGATAAGGTCACAGGGAGGAAAGATCATGGAAAAGTGCCACCAAGACCCCACCCCAGAAGCCTGCAGACTCAAGGAACCCAGCCGAGGGCCATGGAGCCCATCTTGGGAACTGGTATAGGGTACTTCATTTACCCAGAGAACTGCCCACATTGTGGTGAGCTGAGCTAGGCTTCATGACACCCAACTAATGGATTCCCATGCTACTGTGGAATGCGAAAGTCTAAATTACAGTCCAGTGTAATATCACGTACTCATAAACCTGGCACTCGGGAAGCTGAGGCAGAAAGATAGTGAGTTGGAGGCAAACCTGGGCTGTGCAGTGAGATACCTGTGGGAAACAAAGTTTAAGCCTCAGCTCAGCTTTCACAGCGGAGAGACCTTAATTTGTCTAAAATTTACTGTCTCCAGCTTCCAGGCACAGGGGTGAGAATCAGGTGGGAACATGTCTTTCTGAACAGCACCTGGGGCTCTGGAGTACCTGCCAGACACCTCATGGAGCCCTGATGGAGTTTGCTTATGACACCCAGCAATATCTTAGGATCAAAGACCACCATATTTACAGATGAGGAAGGAGGCTTGGAAAAGCCTTGCCAGCTTTGATGAACTTGTCTTCATCAAGAGTCGTAGGTTCTGGCTGATTCATATTTCTCCCCTATCCACAGTCCCTCCTTGCTAGAAACATTCCACATCTAGCGAACACACCTGATTTCCCTACTGGCCTCTTCTACAGGCCCTGAAGACAGTCCCTGCTTGAGGGCTCTTTTATTTCCTTCCTTTCTTTTTTTTTCCCATAATGTTTCATATAGCCTAGGCTGGACTTGCTCCTCCTGCCTGATCCTCCTGCCTCCAACTCACAAGTGCTGGGATTACAGGTATGTGTCACTATACCCAGCTCTCTCTCTCTCTCTCTCTCTCAGAGAAAGGTTTATTCGCTTAACTGGTTGGATCTTTTTATTTAGACTCACTGGATTTATTTAACATGTTTGTTGTGGGGGCAGGAGAGACAGCTGTGCAGTTAAGAGCTCTTAATTCTCTTGCAGAGTACCTGGGTTCAGTTCCCACCACCTACATCAGGTGGTTCCAGAGGACTTAATGCCCTTTGGCCTCCATGGGTACCTGCACACATGTGATGCACACAACTCATGCAGGTGCACAGACATACACATAAATAAAAAATATTTATTGGGCACCTGCCAGGCACTGTAGTGGCAGCAGGTAGTGGACACAGAAATACCAATGTATAGAGAACAAAAGAATAACAAACAGGTAAATACAACAGTAGCTTACTAGCCAATGCAACTGAGGAAAGTACAGCTGGGGTGGGATATGCAGGGCTGTAGGGCCCGTTTAGTAGGGTGGTCAGGAAGGCCTTAAACCAAGAAGCTGACATTTACATTTAGGGGCAAAATAAGTTTCAACAGCACGAATGAATAAAAGTAGCATGGCTTTCTGAAGGTGTTTCCCTGCAGTTCACACACGATTTCAAAATGCCCATGGTCCTTAGTAAACCACAGGTGTATAAAAATGGCTTACTGAGACCTTGTGGATATTACAGGGTGCTCAAGCACCCACAAACCTTGTTGCTGTTATTTTGGACCATGGAAAAAATCAGTAAGACCAAGACTCAAGGCAATGAAGAACCTGGAACTTAGAGGATCAAATATTGGTCTACTTTGAAGCAACGACATGCCAGTCAATATGCCCAACACTTGATTTTGCGCTATTTATTTATTATTTATTTTACACACACCACAGCATATGGATGGAGGTCAGAGGACAATTAGTGGCAGTCAGTCCTTTCCTTCCACCATGTGGATCCTGGGGATTGAATTCAAATTTTCAGGCTTGGCTGTAAGCACCTTTACCCACTGAGCCGTCTTGATGGTCCCAACCATTGATTTTGGTTTCTGAATACCATTCTTGCTGAAATGAAACAATCCAAGGAAATGACCACTTCTAAGTCTGGGCAGGGAAAGTAAAATGCCAGAAATCAAGATTTTTTTTCTCTTTTTCAAAATGGCAGGACAGAGAAACCAGTCTAGCATCCAACTGGCCAAAGCGTGGAAAACCTGAGCATGAAATGGAATAAAGACAGTAAAAAGAAGCCATCGGTTCGTGGTTGTACTGAGGGACAGGAGTGCTTAGGAGCTCTTCTTTTCCTACACTAAATGGAATGACTATAGAGGAAATGATAGATTTTTAAACTGCATGTTGAAGCTAACATATAGTAAATCATTAAGGCAACAATTACCAGCAGTTGGTGAAACTACTGTGTGAACGCTTTTGGGAGAACAGATGGTCACATTTTCAAATATCACCAAATCAAGAGAGCGCCAATTGCAAAGAGAAAGAGTGTCTTTATAGAAAGGGACGCAGTGGGCAGACTCATTGTAACTGAACAATCACATGTTATCATCAAACCACACAGCAAGTCAGGTGGAAAATGCACCCATGCTTCTTGGCATGAAACAATGGTAAATGCTCAATGTCACCTATGGAGCATTCTTCCTTAAATGTTTCATTTTAATCGATTCATAAAGAAACAAATAAACCCAGATAATAGGACATTGTATGGGACACTGCTCTGACCTATTAAGAAATACCAATGTCAACATCATGAAAGGAAAAAAGATAGAGGATGTATCTAGACAGAGATGGGACAGATGTGCTAACCAGATGCGATGCATCATCCTTAGCTGGTACTTGGACAGAAAAACATTATAAAATCAGCATTATGACAACTGGGAAATTTGAATACAGACTTTCCACTGTGTCTGATGTTCAGCGTCTTGGGGTATTAATAATAATATGATCAGGCAGATTGTTCTTGGGATATATGTGATGAAGTAAGTATTGAGCAATAAACTGTCTTCATGTTTGCAACCTACCTACAGATGATTTGGCAAATAAAGCTCTCTCTCCTCCTCTCTCTCTCCTCCTCTCTCTTCTCTCTCTCTCCCTCTCTCTCCTCTCTCCTCTCCCTCTCTTCTCTCTGTCTCTCTCTGTCTCTGTCTCTGTCTCTCTCTCTCTCTCTCTCTCTCTCTCCCCCTCTCTCCCCTACATGGAATGGGGAAGAGTGTGATACAGAGAAAGCAGCAACTATGATCAAATAGTAAAAACTGGTAAGTTACAACATGGAATGGGGAAGAGTGTAATACAGAGAAAGCAGCAACTATGATCAAATAGTAAAAACTGGTAAGTTACAAAGAATGTCTAGATATTCATTATACTATTTTTTCCACATTTTCTGTAAGATTGAAGAAAATTATATTATATAATATCAAAATTAACATAGCTATATAATGGTAATGATAAAATTCTTTGACTTTCTCCATTCATGTCTTCATGTCTTTTTTATTTTATTTTGGTCTTTTTGAGACAGGGTCTCCCTGTAGCCCCAGCTAACCTGGAACTCGCTATGTAGACCAGGCTGGCCTCGAACTCACAGAGATCCACCTGCCTCTGCCCCCCAAGTGCTGCAATTAAAGGCGTGCGCCACCACCCTGGTTCATGTCTTTTTTAAAATGTATATATTCAGTAATCATTTTTTCTCGGGGTATTTGCATGTGTGTGTGTGTGTGTGCCTTGAATGTGCTATGTAGTCTATGATGACTTTAAACTCCTGATCCTGCTGTCTTCACCTCCCAAAGTGCTGGGATTATAGGCATGTGCCCCCATGCCCAATTTAATTATCTTACAAAGCAGTGTGTTTCTGTATGGCTTTTCCATTCATAGTTTAGTTTGTGCTGACTTTCCTCCTCCCTCCCCCAACTCCCTAATCCCTTTTCCACACAAACCTTTCCTTCCTCCAGTATTCCCCCTCCCCATTCTTTTTGTCTTACTTTTCTGTTGCTGTGACAGAAACACTATGACCAATGGAACTTATAAAAATAAGAGTTTATTTAGCTTATGGTTCCAAAGGGGCAAGAGTCCATCATGGCAGAGAGGCATGGTGGCAGAGGTGGCTGGAGGAGGAGCAGAAGCTAAGCTCTCACATCTTCAAGCAGGCACAGGAAGCAGAGCTTGACTGGAGATTCAGTGAGGCTTTAAGAACTCTCTAGGCCCACGCCCAGTGACGCACTTCCTTCAGCAAGGCCACACCTTCTAAGACCTCCCAAAACAGCACCATCTACTGGGGACAAAATGTCCAAATACTTGGAGCCTATGGAGGACATTCTCATTCAAACCTTCACACCCTTAAAGTCTCATTTTTCCCTTTCATGGGCCCCTTTCAAGTATCCTGGCCTCTACACATATTCAGTCCCCCACAAACGTATACAAATCTAAATTATCAGCTAGGAGCCATGAGAGATAATATGCAGTATTTGTCTTTCTGGGTCTGGGTTACCTCACTTAATATGTTTTCCAGTTCCATGCATTTTTCTGAAAATTGCATGCAATTTCATTTTTCTTTATGGCTGAATAAAATTTCATTGTGCGTATGTACCACATTTTCATGATCCATTCATCAGTTAATAGATACCTAGGCTGATTCCACTTTCCTGCTCTTGTGAATAGAGCAGCAATAAACATGGGTGAGAAAATATCTCTGCAGTAAATTACGGAGTCCTTTGGTATATGCCCAGGAGTGTTATACCTGGGTTATAATTTTTCTTTTTTTTTAGAATTCTCAATACTGATCTCTGATCTCTCACTGGCCTGGAACTTTCTGAGAAGGCTAGGCTAGCTGTCTTGTGAGCCCCAGGGATCCACCCATCTCTGTTTTTCCAGCACTGAAATTAAAAGTGTGTGCCACCACAAAGCCTTTGTGCATGGGTTCTAGGGATCAAACTCAGGTCATTATACTTACACGGCAAGCACTTTACTGACCAAGCTCTCTGTCCAGTCTTGACCTGGAATTTTAGACATGTGATTTGAAACAAGTTACTAAACTGCTTGTATGCTCAGGTTTTGACCTGTAATATGGGTCAAACTTTATCTTTTAATGCTGTTGTGAAGATTTGATTACTTCAAAGCCCTTATCACCATTCTGAGATGTAAAAGTAAGTGCTTCACAATGTTAGTTATTATCACTTCTGTCTGCAGGGCCAAGGTAGAAATTAAGTTGGGTTTTGAGAAAACTGGGTATTTGATGAAGGGTGTTTCTACAAGGGGACATAAGGAAGAACGTGTGGGCTCAGGAATACATAAATGACCAAAGACAAGTTCAACAAAAGAACACAATGAGTAAGGCAGCAGGAGTGACAGATTGCTTGATTCTGCAGGTAAAGGATGCTTGCCGGGACCACATACCAGCAAGGTGCCTGCAGGATCAAGCCTGAGGTGGGGAAGACAGACTGGCACTAGTAAACATCCGCGTCCATTAACATACACAGAGGACTTCCGTATTAGTTCCTTCTCATGTTGCTTGAGAAAATGCTCTGGCAAAAGCAACTTAGGAACAGTGTGTTTTGGCTCACAGTTTGAAGGCACAGTCCGTCCTGATAGAGAAGCCATGGCAGCAGTGTGAGGCAGCTGGTCACACAGCATCCAGTTAGGAAGCAGAGAGAGATGAGTGCTGGTGCTCAGCTCACTTTCTTCTTTTTATGCCACCTTCCTACATTTCGGATGTGTCTTTACACCTCATTTAGCCTAATCCAGACAATCCCTCAGACATGCCTGGAGACTTTGCCTTTCCTGATTATAAATCCTGCCAAGTTGATAATATTAACCATCATGACTTTCTATGCAAGACAGCAAGGCTTGCTGGGACAGGCAGGGCGGACTTTGTATGTCTCTGTTTGCACTTTAACTTCTTCACTGCTACCTGCAACTTTAATTTGTAATTGCTTTCCCTTCTCTTCATGAAGATGGCTCCAAGCGTAGGACATGGCTCCAAGTACAGGTTCTGAAGCCCCTTTCTTACACCAGAAATGCAGGCTCCCGCAGCTCTGTCTGCCCCAGGTCTGGTTCAGAAAGCATCTCCTGTCGTCTGAGGGGCAATGAAAGGCATCCCAGACTAAGAATATCCTTCTATTCAGCTCATGGAACCCTGAAAATCACTAGGAGTTTCTGATAAGAGGCAAACATTTCCTGGGAGAGGCACTAGACTAATTCAATTAGCTCCCTAGTTGTTTCCAAGGGCCTGGACCTCAGAGTTGGTGAATTCCGTTATTGGAAAAAGAAGAGAAAAAGGCCAGTGTGATTTTTAGGAGGGCTTCCTTGCACAGGACTCTGTGGTTCCTCTCATTCACTGCCATGTCCAACTTTTGCCACCTGGTGAACAGTCATAAGCCTACCTGGGGCTGTGACAGACAATCAGGGATCATGGCACAGAAACAATATTCTGAAATGTTCAGGGCTGAACCAAATACATGAAATGTTGCCTGATGAGGGCAGGTGCAGGTCTCTGTGGCAAAAAGCAGGCAGTAGGGTTGAAAGTGAGATTGCTAACTACAAGGCTGGACTGCCCTTCAAGTTTGCCACCAAGAATGGCAATCAGACTGGCTGCACCTTATAACTGTCTGGAAGCTCAAAACCAGACCAAGAGAATGTGCCCTGTTCCAGGCACTTATTTAATGTCTCAGTAAGAGTTTCCATACACATGGCCAAAGAGATGATGTCTGCTGACTCCAGGCCCCACTTCACACCACTAGAATCAGCATCTGTGTGGGGAATAAATCTGGTTTTTCTTCACAGGTAATCCCAATGTGCACTCAGGGATGGAAACCACAGCTCCAGGAACTTGTCCTTCGTCATCCTGAAGGTCCAAGTCCAGTTACCACTAAGCCAGGGTCATACCAGTTTTGTGTGTGTGCACATGTATGTGACATGCTTGTGGGTGTGAATGTACACATATGCATGTGGAGCTAGAGTTCAACATGAGGCATCTTCCTCTATGGCTGTCTGCCTTTCTTTTTTTAGTTAGCGTCTTTCAGTGAACTTGGAGCTTATGCATTCAGCTAGACTGGCTGGCCAGTAAGCCCTAGGGAACCTCCTGTCTGCACCTCCCCACCTCCCCAGTGCTGGAATTACAGGCAGGTATAGTCACACCCACCTTTTATGTGAGTGCTGGGGATTGAATTTAGGTCCTCATGCTTGTGCTGCAAGATTTTATTGACTGAGCTATTTTCCCAGCCCATATCAAGATTTTAAGTGGAGGGAGAGAACACTGTTAGGATCCACCCAGGTTGACAAAGGCGCTCCAGAACAAGGAAAGAATATAACTTGGTTCTTCTCCTGAATGGGTGATGGCCAGTCCACTCACATGTGGAAGTGAAACACAGCCTAAGCTATCTGCCCCAGCTATCTGCCAATGGTCCCAGATCAAGGTTTTAGCTAGATTCTAAAGGTTCAATATGCACTTGGAAAACAATTCTGCTCAATTTATGCCAACACCATGTGATCTCTGTTGTCTTCAACCCAACTAAAATAGCTATCTAGATATTCAGTGCAGAAGCCCCACAACCTTTATATGAGGATTTTCTTTCTGTGGCTTCAGTTACCCAAGGTACAAAACCATTTGAAAACTCCAGAAGCAAATGTACTAAATCTTAAAGAGCACAGAGTTCTAAATGGCATGGAGGACGCCCACGCAGCTCCTCCCAGGCTGAGTCATCCTTTGTCCAGTGTCCTACCGCTGCACTCTACCCACCAGCTTGTCATTAACTAGCAGCGCAAAGGGTGTTGAGAAATGGAGACTTTGTGAAATCCACCCTTCCTCTCCCTAAACACAGCTCTGAGGACCACTTCAAAGCCCCTGCTCTCTTGGATACAACACCTATCTTGGTTATCAGACTGACTGTCGGTAGCCCAGGAACTGTGTTCAAGTAGCTCTTGTTTTACTTAATGATGGCCCTGAGACTCAAGCGTTCTGACACTGGTGATTCAGATATGCAGAAGAGACTCAGAAACATGCTTCAGGAGAAAAACATGAAAGTTCTTGACTTAATAAAGAGAGCGGAGAAAGAGCACTTTCCCCCTGTGCTGACACTAAGATCTGTGGTGAGGATGAATCCTCTGTGAGACAGTGAGGAAGACATTCGTGGTGCCGGGTTCATGGTGCGGCTCACCTCACACGGCAGAAATCACAGTCGCAGTGTGGGCCAAGAGCAGGTAAGCTGGAAACCACACTGCGTTGTAGAGTGGGTACTATCCATGGTTTCAGGAATCCACTGCAGCCTTGACATGTGTCCCCCTGAGGATGAGGGCAGCTGTACAGGTCTACTGACCTTCTAACCTGGTGTGGGTACCAGAAACACGAGATTTGTCTGTAATCTTCATGAACCTTGTAATGGGGGTGGGGTAGGGGAAGCAGACATTCCACAAAGAAACAGAGAGATGTTATAGGTCAGTAACTTAAAAAAAAAAATCTGTTTTTCTTTCTCTCTGAATTGCCTCAGACTCCACAAATTTAGTTCAAAGGTCCAGCTTTCTCACACTGACCCTTGCTCTCGATTTTGTAGGGCCTCATTTTGCTCTGAAGTGAGACACATGGATTAAAACACACTTTGTCCACCAGCCACCAGCTGTGTGACTTGGTGTGTTTTTTACCTTCTCTGTGCTGCAGCCTCCTCACTTCAAAGTTAGGATACTAAGCTGTTATGAGGAATTAAGGGACCCCAGAAAGCCCAGAAAGCACCCAGTACTTTCCTACACTTAAATGTGCATTTATTCCAAATTAGGAATAAATGAAAATTTGAAACTTTTATCTGCTGTTATTGGAATGTTATTTTGGAAATGGCTTTTTTTTTTTTTTCGTCTTTTTGAGACAGGGTCTCCCTGTGGCCCCAGCTGGCCTGGAACTCATTATGTAGACCAGGCTGGCCTTGAACTCCCAGGGATCCGTCTGCCTCTGCTTCCTAAATGCTGGGATTAAAGGCATGCACTACCTTGCCCAGCTTGGAAATACTTTTTAAAATTAGTTATCTTATAAACACTCACTTTAGAGACAGGGCCTCCTTAGGTAGCTCTGGCTAGAACTCTAAGACCAGGCTGGCCTCAAACTCACAGAGATCCCCCTGCCTCTGCCTCCCGAATGCTGGGATTAAAGGCATGTGCCACCACCCCGGCATAAACTCACTTTTTTGAATTTAGAAACTCATTTTTCTAAGCATAGTCAGTCACCTGTACACAATAACTCCTTTGTTCCGTTTTTCTTTTCTTTTTTTTAAAAGGGAGGAATCATGTATTTCAACTTTGAGTCAGAGGTGTTAAGACCATCAAGACAGAGGGCATCATGGACTCCGCCAGCCACATCATGGTGGCCAGCTTGCAGAGAAAGGCTTGTTGCTTTCTGATCTCATTCCCTCTGCTCTTTTCCTACCACACCAGGCTAGCTCTAAGGAAGTCTAACTTCAGTGATGAATGGCAGTGTGGCCTCCTTTTCCTGTTCCTAAGCTGAGGAGACAATGGGGTGTGTCACTGTTATCCTACTTGCTACAAGCATCTTTCTGTTTTGTAATTTTTTTTGCCAAGTCATTTCCTTTCTAATTCTAATTGGAATATGACTGGGTATAGATTCTGTTGAAATGGTCTATCTGCAGCTACTATTAGTGTGATTTCTCCCTTCAGTCTATGATGGTGGTGAGTTACCACTGGTGACTTTCAAATGTTATGACCGTTCTTGAACCTTAAAGACATTCCCAACGTGGTCAGGATGTTCTGTTCTCCCTATGCCTGGATGGGTTGTTTTGGACTATTGTGTTGGGGATTTCTGCTTCCACATACATCTTCTGAGGCTGGCGGCAATTTCCTTCTCATCAAATTTTGGTTTCAAGGTCAAGAGAGTCTCTTGAGTCAAGGAGCCCAGCATTCCTGTTCTCTGGTTAGACTGTGTATTACTGAAATAATTTCATAATTTCTTTTTAAGTGGGAGGTGGAAATTTTCCACAAGGCCTTGGGGACTGTGGTTTCTTTTGTGGGAAGGTGTTTTACAATTGGTACCTTTTTGGTAGCATAAGGCTATTCAGGTTTTCTTTAAACTTTTAAAAATTTTATGTGCATGAGTGTTTTGCCTGCATGTATGTAAGTGTACCCATGTCATGCAATGCCCACAGAGGCCAGAAGGTGTCAAATGCCCTGGAATTGGAGTTTTGAACAGCTGTTAGCTACCATGTGGGTGCTGGGAACCAAACCTGGGTCCTCTGCCAGAGCAGCCAGTGCTCTTAACCACAGAACCATCCAGCCCCACCCCATCCTCTCTTTTTGAGTATTACTGTGGTGTTTTATACTTCAACTTTCAAGCTTGGTGAATATTCCTTGTGTCACCTTGTCTCTGATGGCTGTGGTTTCTGAGATAACAACTCCTTTTCATCCCTGAGGCTAGTTTCTTGTGCTTTCTGCTCTCGTGGATGCACCTCACCAGAGGTGAGTCCATTAGCTTTGCTAGATCAGCGTTTAGCTCTTCATACACACTGTCTCACCAACCTCTTCACACGTCCTCTCCTGCAGACTTCTCTTGTTCTCCTTGTGCCTTCGTGGGAATTCTCAGCCTGCCCCTTCTTACAGTTCAAAATATTTCCAATTTCCAGTATAATTTCTTCATTGACACATAGATTATTTTGGCAGTATTACTTTTTGAATGTATATATGATTTGTTATTTAACTATAGTTTAGAAGGTAAAGTATGGTCAAAGAATGCACTCCGTGTTGCAGATGAAGGTGCATCCAATGCCCCTAGAGGTGGAGTTACAGGCAGTTACTAAGCTGCCTGATGTGGGTGCTGGGAATTAAAACTTGGGTCCTCTGCAATAGGATGCGCTCTTAATAACTGAGCCATCTCTCCAGCTCTATCAATACTTTGAAAGTTGTTTAAACTTGCTCAAGGGCTTAGTCAACTAGGACAAGTTTTGCAAATGCTGTTTGTGTGCTTGGAAACAGCCCCTGAGGTGCAGTGTCTAACACTCATCAACCATGCCAAATTTATTAGCTTGTTCAAATTTTGCTTCCTTCTTGGTTTGTCCTATCAATTTCTGGGAAAATGCCAAATCTTCCTAACATGAGTGTGAATTCGGATGTTTCCCTTCTGGTTCTCTGAAAGGATAAAACTGGGAGAAGTGGAATGAGTAAGACAAATTTGAACCCACCATACAGTCAATATACAGTAAGACAGGAAAGGAGGAAAACATTGGAGCAACCCAGCCAACCAACCCCAAACCCCTGAACTGGTGGGACAAAGCACAAAATAAGATGGCATGTTCAAAAGTAAATGTGTCAGCAATCATACCATTTAAGTGCGTTAAGGGCTCCGAGAACAGAATTTGTCAAAATGGATTATAAGATAAAATCCAATCATGGGTTATTTATAAGAGCCACATTTAAATTACAGAGACCAGAAAGTCAAAAGTCAAGTCTGGTCACCACATGCTACACTCCTTCAAGGTGGAAGTGAATTGCAGGATGTTGCAGGCAGTGAATGGTGGTCCCTGTGGCTCCCTCCACCGCCCGCCCATCTTCCTTCTATCAGTCTGCTCAGTGAGCAGGACCCTCCGGCTTTTCAACCCCATGGGGATTTGGGCAGATAGAGGACAGGTGAACATGGACCCCTAATGTAAGCTCCACAGAGATGGAGAGAAGGTCCCCACCTAAGAGTAGTCAAAGGCAATGTACCAGGACAATGGGGAGGCAGACCTTCTCTGGCCACCGCCTCAAGGTTCCTAGATCTCCATCTAGTTTAGACGGGTCCTCCCACAAGAGTGGCCACATTTCCTTCTGGAACAAGCCTGTGCAAGCACTGGAAGTGCCTATATACTAGCAAGCTCCTCAGTTAACAGCTATGGCAGCAGCAGGACCTGAAGACCAGTGTCCTACAGTGTACATGGAACTGCATGTCAGGGAACATCTCACGGTTCACCGTTACTGATTCCAGTCTAAACTTTCTTTGAACCTGTTATACCATCCGACTGGCCAGGTCACAGAGGGCAGCACTGACTGGGTCCAGCTCTGCCAACTGAGTCATGTGATGCTGTTGGCTTACTTGTACCGGCCACTCAGGCATGTGCTGGTTGTCTGCAAAGCAGTCATAGCAGCTTAATGTGCCACAGAGCTGCATGACAGGTCCCTTTCCACTGATGGACACAGTCTCTTGCTTAGAAGGGAGAGGACCTGCTATCCAGGCAGGACAAAAAAAAGTCCATGAGGCCTGTTCCTTCACTCTGAACCCATGTCTCACCCTTTCTATTGGCACTGAATGTGCCCAGCATCACTCTAATCGGAAAAGCAGCCAGACCCTGCTCCTCAGTAAGTGGAGAGCTGCAGTCATTTATTTTCTACTCCACAACCAGGCTGTGAGCTAGACCACTTGTTTCAATTAGTCTTCTGTACACACAGCCTTATGGACATTAATTTCTAGGTAGATTTCTTACACTCTTTAACACTTATGGCCATCTCTGTCCTAGGCCATTCACCAAGCCCCTGGCACAGCCACCTGCTCTCACTCACTGAGGGGCATCAGGTTCCAAACACATGCAGTGACCATGACTTTAGGGTGGCACAGGGCAAAGCAGCCATAAGGAACTGCTCATGGTTGTCAGAGACAGAGCCATGCTGGCCTGAGCTTTAGCAGGCAGCCCGCAGCACACAGCAGCCTACTGTGCCAGGCTGCAGCAGGCCCAGGCTTCCTAGCTACCATGGGTATAGGCATCATTCCTGAAAACTCCTCAGGTTCAATCCAGAATTCGGGTGGAACTCTGAAGGACATGAGGTGAGTAAATGTAGGCAGACCAGCTGTGGTAGGTACAGTGACCTGCCATCAGTTATTAGGGCTGAGGGCAAGTACAGCCCAGTGACCAGGGGAGCAGTGGACTGGGTAACATCTATTTGTGTCAGGCCAAACCCCAGACTGGCAGACCTTACATGCATTATGAGCTACAAAACCCAACAGGCATGTCCAACTTGCATCCAAAGGGCTGGGGCTGCATGTACTGGATACCCTTGAATATGGCCTGACACAAAGATCATAAACTTACTTAAAACACTGCAAGATTTAAAAAAAATTTTTTTTTTGGTATGTCAATTGTATGGTTCTTGAATGTGAACTTTGTAGATGACAACAGTGTCACAGTGTCAAAAGGCTGGCCATGTTTGCTCCCTAACACTTCGGGATGTGATGCTTCTTAGACAGTCTTAATCAAGACCAAGCTCAGATGAGGGTACCCACCCAAAACAGCTTGACATGAAGGGGGCACTAGGAGCCACCATGTGAATGTGAGGACAGCCCTTGACAGAGCCAGATCCCTCTCACAGAGGCTGCAGAACCAACCTGACAATACCTGGACTTTGGACCCCTGGTTCAAGCTGTACAGACTGGTTAAGTCTGTGATATTTTGTAACAGCTCTTAGAGACTGACACAACACTCCCAAGGAGTCCTGTGGCATTCTGTGCCCAACCTAGCAGCATATTGCTCAATTCTCTTGAGTTACGTATGTGGGAAGGTGCAGGAGTTGCCTTGTTCCGAATGTACTGATGACAATCCAGTCAGCTCTGCCTCCGTGTGTTCCTCTGTGAGTACCTTTCCATAGGAGTAAGGGCCTTTCTGTAGCAACCAGTGTTTTAGATCCATGTGGATAAATTCAGCCTAGAACACAGACCAGACACTTCTGACAGGAGACCTGTGAAGTATTCACCCTAGACAAAGGCTAGCCTTTCAGTGTTCTTGAGATGGGGGGGGGGTCAGGAAGAGGCACCTTCCAGGCCCTCTGCAGCTGGCTCTGTGCATATGGCATCCACCTGGAACCTAGATGGGTCTGGTAAAGAACAGCTGACTAAACCTGAGCCAAGAAAGCCAAGGTGTGGCTGAGGAATACTTCCAGTGCTTCTGCCCAGACACCATGGGACCTGGCCAGGACAGAGGGCCAGACTTGCAGCTGCAGTGGCTGGGCTAGCTGAGCCAGTGGGGAGGAAGATGGACAGCCTAGGATGGACACCAGGGCATCCTGGCCACGTGCATCCTCAGCAAGGCTGCGCAGATGAGGACCACAGTTAATGCGCCCCCCACCTTGGGTCCCTGTGGTCACCACCCCAGAGGTCCTCCCTGAGGGCTCCCCCTAGTAGGCTGCCTGGCTCCTTGGGCTGGTTTGGGATGCTGATCATTGCCACTCCAGCAGCCTGAGGCTCTGTGTCTGCACTGGTTGCAGGTGAGGTCACAAGAGGGGCCAAGGCAGCAGGCACTGAAGGGGACAGGCGGCCCTGGTGGCATCCAGTGTGTCCCAGAAGGGGGTGTGCAGTTAGTACAGTATGGCAGCTGGGTGCCAAGGAGGTCTGCTGGGATGAACTGCAGGTGGGCCTGGAAGGTTCTACCAGGGAAGCATCCGGAGGCAGCTGAGAAATCAGATTGCTCTTCCCTCTGGAGAGTCCCAGGCGGTCTCCAGTCCTGCAGCCTTCTGGCTGTGCCCGCAGGATCTTTGGTTTGGGCCTAGTAGGGCCTTTCTGCCTCCAATAGGGCAGGTGTCTATGATCTGGTCTGTTGGCCCAGCGAGGTCCCCGGATGAAGGTCCATTGCCAAGAAGCCTGGCCCTTTGGTCCCAGGCTCCGAGGGCGCCTCCCCAGCCGATCCACCTGGGTCCTCATGGTGGCCACTTCTTTAGTCAGGCCTGCCAAGGCTGCCGCCAGCTGGTCCAGCTTCTCTGTGAGGGCAGTGCCAAGGCTGTGCAGCTCTTGCTGCAGGGACCTGCCACAGGTACATGGTGGCTGGAGAGAGGTAGATGGCAACTTGCACAAGATGGTTGGGGGTGGGGTAGACTTGCTGGGTGGCTCCAGAGGGTCCCCAGAGAGCAGCTTCCCTTGGGTCATGGCTAAAACCAGAGGAAGGATGGGATCAAAGTGCTTAGGTTGTACCAACCCTGTCTCTGGCCCCAGAAGCCTCTTTAACTAGTGTATTCAACATCCTGCCCCCATAAGGCCTGGCTTGCAGAGGAATTTAAACATGTTACTTTTTGAAAATCATCGATTTCTACAGCCCTACTTTCTTGAAGCTGGTCTTACCCGCCCCCAGGCATACTATATAGGAGGCTGCTGCTCAGGCCCCAGCCATTCTTCAGGGGCTCATCAGCTCAGGCTGAAGAGGGAGCTGCTGTTTCCTGAGCCCTAGTCAAGGCTCTGTCCTTGCCTTTCCAACCTCTAGGGGTGGTAGACAGGGGACGGGCTGAGTGGCCCAAGGACCCACATCCTGTCTCACTAAGTTCTTGAATTAAAGCAAAGATTTGACCTAGGCTGAGGCAGGAAGATCACAAATTCCAGGTCAGCCTGGGTTCCTCAGTGAGATCTTATCTCAAACAACAGTAACAACAAAACCCCCCACAAAATAAAAGCAAAGATGTGGCCTGGTGCATCATCTGAGGAAAGAAAAGCCTGTTCGAGTACATAAAAAGCTGGAAGAGCAGCAAAGTGTGCACCTGGGTAGCTTAAAGGCGAGACTTGCCTACCCATGACCCACAAGATGAACTTGGAGGGTGTTCAACTCCCCAGGCTGGGACCTGGGTCCCGATTCCCCCATAGGGAGCTGGAGCACAGCCAGTGCTGGAGACACCACTAGCTCACCTGCAGCACTGGGCTGTCCATGCCCAGGTGCCTCATCCCTGTGGTCTTCGGTACCCTTGGGCCTGGGCCCAGGGCTTTCTTCTGGCTCAGAGACAGGCCATATGTGCCTAGCTGCCTCTGCAGAAAGAGCACAGAGCCCTTAGGACAAGGACACACACTGTTTTGCCAGAACCCCTCCGACATAGGGATGTTCTGACATGCACCACCCCCAATCTTCAATTTTTAAGTAAGGATTAATTCAGGTGCAAGATGTCAGGGAGCCTAAATCTGGCAGGCTGGCCTGCTGCGGCATGTGAGGGCCCACTCTGCCACTTCCCACTGAAGCCCCAGGATGGCGAGGAACGTGGGTCAACCTGGGTTCTACATAGGTGAGGCCAAGGCCTGCAAAGTGGACCAGTCTTTCAAACCATTTCCCTGGCCCCTACCTCCTCTTTCTTCTCCTCCTTCTGTTCCTCTGGCACTGCCAGAGCTGGGCTGCTGGGTATGCTTTGCACCCTCTTCTCTCCTGGGTGACTGAGACTTGCCTCCCATCCCTTGTCCTCTTCCTGTTAGGAGCAAACTCTGGGTCACGGCTCAGGTGAAAGTGGCTTGTAGCAGCAGGTAACATTTCCAGACTTCTAGGCAAACTCCAAGAAGTTCTGTCAGGTCTTTAATTGTATGATGTTGGGAATCAAGCCCAGGGCCTTATGCATGCTACACAAGTACTTTACCAATGAAAAAAAGCACTTTTGATATTTCTTTTGTTGACTGCCAAGTTTTAAAAACGTTAGAGGACACATCATCATGTGTACATACAGGACGTTTTGGTGAGAGCGAGCAGAGTGACAGTGGAATTCGAGAACACGATCAGGTCCCTTGGCGCTCTGGGGAATGTGTGGCCACCATCCAGGGAAGACGCCAGACTCACCTGCACTGAGGTTGCCGCAGTCTTTGGATTCTAGTCTCTCAGAGTCTTCAGCAAGACTGCTGTGGCTACTGCCGTCTCTTGGAAACGCTCCAGAGACAAAGGACAGAGGGACAGGACCCTTACAGGAGGGAAGGTGGTCTTTCTCTGTGTCATAAGCAAGCTGGCATCAGAGTACTGATAAGCACTTCAGGAGCAGCTCACTGCCACCCCCCACCCCCACCCCAGCAGGCTCACTCTGGAGGGGTGGCTGCCAGAGTGCGGGCTCTGGCCTCAGGTCTTCTCCATCAGAGCTGCTAAAGCTGGAGTTGGAGCAGGGGCTGGGGCTAGGGCTGGGGCCAAGGCCTGTCACACAGGTGAAGCGCAAGGGCCTCACGGGCAAGATCCCCCTCAGAGAGCTCTCCAGGCGGTGAAGCGGGGAAGGCATGGTGGCTGTCCCTATACAAAGGAGAAAAGAGTCCACTGCCCATCATCTGATACCACCAGGAGGACTTAGCCTTGATGGCCAGCCACTCAGGATGGGTTTTTTTGGTTTTTTTTTCTGCTCAGCCACAGCCCACCTGTGCTCCAGGGTACCTGGACAACTCATTTTCTGATTGTGGACAGTTGAGAAAAACAGAGCCAGAGGTTGGCCACGTCCCTAGCTAAGTGAGCTTGGGAACTTTCTGGAAGTATCCACTCCCTAGATGCCACTTGTCGTCAGGTTCCATCCAGGTCCAGAATCAAGCCAGTTGCCTTTCCAATTGGATAAGCCACCAACCTTCTACCTAGCAGACCCTCTACCCAGCAACCATGCAAGGACCAGCAGTTTGGTGAGGACCAGTTAGCACCTGATGGGAGTATTAGATAAACCCCACTGATGAGCTAAGTCATCCTTCCACTAGAAATGTCCTGCTGGAGCTATGATATAGTCAGTGTACACAGGTGCCCATCACTCCCAGCAGAATATACTGCAGAAACCCTGGGGAAGAAGTGAACACTGCCTCTTTTCAGTCCAATTCCATCTTCCAAGGAAGGGAAGGAAAGAGGAGGGAAGAGAAGAGACAGGCTATTCCCTTGGCAAAAACTAACTGGAGGGAAAGCATGCCTGTGAACGTGGAGGGCTGCTCACCGTCCGGCAGCCATCTCCATGCTCCTGGCTTGGTGGTCCCCGGGTGGCTGGTGGGGATGCAGGTTGAGGTGAAGATCTGAGGACTGCCTAGACGGAGATTCCTGCTGGGTACATTTCCCCCACCCTGTCCAAGATGGGCTGGCTCACAGGCCTCATTCTTCTGCCCTGTTTTAATGAGAAAAGTCCCATCAGCCCTGTGGGGCCTCATGCTACCACAGAATTTCTGCCACTGCCAGGTTTTTAGCACACAAGTGTGAGAATGACCTGCCTAGAGGTTTCCCCTAGCACCAGTCCACACCTTCCAGGAACTCTTTACTCGCAACCCAAGCTACATAGAATTTGAGAGGCTGCATAGCTCAGTGCCCAGACACCAAGGTACAGGGGCTGACAGCCATGACAGAGGCACTGGGTCAGCAAAGCTCTGGCTTAGCTCTGCATTTGGAGCAGCAGCCAGTGGTGGTGGGGCATCTGGATCCTGGACTCTGGCCATCATTCATTCACCAATGAGCCTGCCTGCCTGTATGGAGAAGTGACCATCTGACTTTCTGACCTCAAGCCTCTTGGTCTAGGCCAGTTTCCAGAGCATCTCGGCTGAGCTGTGATCTGGCCTGAGGCTTGCTAGGAGCAGCAGTGGACAAGGTGACAGTGTGGGGAGGGTTATTCTCCCAGGCACTCGAAGATACTACTAGGTTACCTTCTCTGTCTGCTGCAGCCCAGTTCCTGGGCTCCGCTCTCTTCAGCCCCCTGTCCACAGCTGAGGAACAGGACCAGGAAGCCTGAGGCCTGGGCAAAGGGATCTCTCTGAGACAGTTCTCTAGGCCCTGGAGTGGGGAGCTTCCTGGTGGATATCCTGTGAAGATCAGACATGGACAGTCTTGGATGGCTGTGGCCGGTGCTGTGAGCCCCTAGAGCCTGCCTCTTCTGTCCTGTCTAGGGCAGTGGGAGGAGACACAGATTACAGGACATGATCTGGTAGCTCAGGCTGTCCTAGAAGAAGCCTACACAGTTGTCTACCTGGGAGGCTAGAATGAGGGAGTCTAGTCACGGGTTTCAGGCTCCCTCAGAACACTGGTCATCATGGTGAGGGTGCCTGCTTGGCACACAGGATGACCCATAAAAACATGTGCTTACAGATGATTTCACTCCTCCAAGGAGGGCAATCCTGCAGGCCTTCCTGCCTTGTAGCATGCACCAGGCCACAGGAGGCTAACTCTCATGGGTTCAACTAGGAAAAAGCCAGACACACTGGAAAAACGATACTCCTAATGACAGGGTCTTGTGCAAGCAACAGTAGGCAGTCAAGCTGAAATTCTAGAGGGATAAGGTAAGCAGACAACAGGGGCCACACTCCTTCAGGAGGCATCTGTCAACAACTCTGGGCCCAGGCAGAGGTTATAAGCAAGAAACAATCAGGTAGGGCTGGTGCAGCCCTACAGGAATGTGAGCCACTGTAGGGAAAGGTGCTTGCAACCAATCCCAAGGACCCAAGTTCAATCCCTGGGACCCACACAGAAGGAAGTTTAGAGCCAACTTCTACAAGTTGTCCTCTGACCACACAAGGGCCATGGCACATGAACACCCTATACAGACACCACACAAACACACACACACACAAATAATAGATGTAATTTTTTAAATCCTCAAAGCTGAAGGGCATTTCAGCTGTATATAAAGGGGAAAACCCCAGGCCCAAGAAGCTGTCCCTCAGTAGTACTCAGGAGGAGAAGACTAGGTGCTTCTGTAGTGAAATCAGTCTCCTGAATGCCAGCCAGAGTAACTCCATCTTGCAGCAAGTTGCCACTTAGCTGTTCATGTGCCAGACTGCAGAGAAACAAGCCATCTCCCCATGATTAGGAAGTGCTTGCCAAGACCAGTAGAATCTGATAACCAGGACAGGGAACACATAAACACAGATCTGTGAGTCTGGTATTGTCTATGCCTTCTGTTGTTTGAGCCTGCAGTCAGCTCCGCTGCGTTAACACTAGGCAGCACTCTGAGCCAAGGTTTATATTGATTCTGTTGTAGACAGAGCCATAGGCGTTTGGTAGGTATGGCCATGGTGACTTTGGGAAAATGTAGCTGTCCACAATACCTGAAGTATCCCCTAATAAACTTGTTCAACTCATCGAGATGAACCAGAATGAGTCATTCTCTGGGGTGTTGGTGCCACCCCAGTTTGGGGCAGATGTTAATTTTGTATTTCCAGGTCTTTCTTCCAATAGACGCAGTCAGGACACAGACAGGGGCAGATGCACTGGGTCTCCACCCATGGGACAAGACAGACCAGATTATCCAGGGGGGAAAGGTCAAAAGGGGATGCCTAGAGAGCCCTACAAGATCCACAGTCCTTGGAGTGACTTACTCTGGCAGGACTAGGCTATGAAGTACAATTCTGAAGGTGATCTTATACAACTCTAACTCCATTCCCCCTAAGTTGACGCTCAGCTAGTATCGCAGACACGTCTTTGCATCTGGGATCAAGAAGCGTTTAATGCAAAGGGAGATTTTAAAGAACACACTACCAGTCATTATCCATCTCTTCGGAGCCAAGTCACTAGACTTCTTCCCATCCTGCCACCTCCTGTGTCTGCTCCTGCCTTGGTATTCCCAGCTCTTCTGACTGGGGCAGACATGATGCAGGCAAGGCCCTTGCATTCTTTCACAAAAAGGACTCCAGCCTTAGGCTGGTCCAGCTCACCTTTTCCAGGCCGCTGCCCCTGGCTCCCCCTGGGGCTCCGGAAATCCAGATCCCCGTCACTGCTGCTGGCTGAGGAGAAGCTGGTGGGCGTACCTTGGGAGCCAAGGGGTCGAATGGGACCCTCTCTCATGCAGCCCTGCAGGCCCAGAGGCAGAAGGGGCTCCCTGGTAGCTTCTGCAGGGAGTAGCACAATTGGGTCAAGGCAGAGGCTGCTGGAGAAGAGGACTTAAGAGTGCTTGGCACCAGGAGACCCAGCCCCAGGGAACCCTTCCCTCTCTGGGGTTTCCTACGGCACTGATGAGAAGTCCAAGCCCCCACAAATAGTCTTGTGAATAAGAAGTCTTCAGAGCGGGAAAGGGGGTGGGAAGACTTTACTCTGAGCCAACCTAGGGAGCTGTTTGGGGGAAGGCACAGAGCAGGTAGGGAAGAAAGGCACAAACTCCAGGAGGCTCAGAGAGGATGAGCAGATGGTGCCCATGGCATCTTCTTCCACTGTGTGTACAGAGATAAGGTCGGCCCAGGCCCATGTACCTTCACTGTGAGATCCTTGGGGCTGTAGCTCAAACCTCTGACAACCAGCATCTCCTGGCTGGGGGCTACGGGACGACGAGGTAGCTAGCGGCTGGACAGGTGATGGTCCACCTGATGGAATGCCCTTCAGACAGGCTTCCAGAGCTTCCAGGGGTGAGCTTGAGGTCCTGCTGGCTGAGACAGGAGAGGCCACCCAATCATCCTTCTCTTGCTGAGCTCTGGCCTGCTTGTCAGGCCCCAGCTTGGCCCCTGGCTGGCTGGCCCACAGCCCACTTCTACAGGGTGATAAGTCCTGCAGCAGGTTCCAGGGACCTGCAAACAGGAGATCCTCCCATGAAGGACTTGGGATCTGCTCTCTGCTTCTTCAGGAGAAAGAAAGCTATCCCCAACTTGAAGGAAAAGAGTAGGCGAGCCACCTGCACTGCACACAGAGGCCAAGTTCCATAGAGGATTTCACTGTAAAAGGAAGGTCCTGAAACCTGAGAATGGGCCTGCATTGAGGACGTGGGCCCAGGGCACAACTTCTGAAGAAAGGCAGGGGACCAATTCCCACTGGGATATGGAGGTCAACAACCAACCCAGAACTTACCTGGAGCTATGGGGCCCCAGCGGGGCACACGGACTTCTCTGGTGTCTCCACTGGAGTAGGGGCTGTGGCCTTGCCTGCTAAGCTGGCAGGATGCTGAAACTGGGGGAGTCTGGGCCCAGCCATCCTCTACCTTCACCGTGGCAAGCGTACTGCAGGCTCCATAACTAGTATGGGGAAGAGGAGTCTGGGGGCGCTTTGTCCCTGCAGGGTAGATGGATGCTGGGAAGTTGGCTTGCACACACTACACATCCTGAGAAGCCTTTATAGGGTTAGGAAGGATTAGGAAGGACTCCTCTGTCTCCACAGCAGTCACTGGCTCTGGGTATGACAACTTCTCAATCTCATGCACAGACCCAGGTCACACTCCTGCCATCCACTGCCTCTGGGGAGTGCCAGAGTGTTCTAAGAGGTGTTAAGTGAACCCTCTGTGGCCAGCAACAAATCAATTCTTGGTCCTCATGCAGCAGATGTGGCTCAAGCCCACCCTCTCAAGGCTGTTCTGAGGAGTTCGTGTATAATGGGGAGCTGTCCAATGAGCCCAGGCCAAACATGACACAGGAACTCCAAACTCAGTCACATCGCCTATCCAAACATGCATGCTAGGAATCCAGTCACAATGATGGTCTACTGAGCTATAACTCGTCTCTTCCATTTCTCCCTCCCTTCCAATAACCTTTCTGGAAAGTTCTAGGACTTTCAGCTCTCTTAACAAGAGTCAGTCCATAAAATTATGAAGCACTAATTCAGTTTCGCCTTTTGTACGCAGTAATGAGGCCCAACTTTGGGTTCTCTGACCAACATGCTGACAAGGGCACATAAATTTTGTTGTGAAGAGTCACCCATAGCTCTACTTGAAGCAAGGACACCAAAAGGGACGACATCTGGGGCCAGCGGAGCAAGGGGCCTTTACCTCCAGAACTCCTCTTCCACGCCCCTGAGTCCTCCTGCAGCTGCGGGTTCCCTGCTCCCGAGGGGCTGGGACGCCTGTCTGGGGCTTCTGGGATCTCCTTCAGACAGTTCAGCAGGCCCTGGAGGGGACAATCCCCCAGTGCTGCCTCGGTCTTCACTAAAGGAAAAGGTACAGGTGTCACTGAAGTCCTTATCATTAGCCCCCTGATGGACAGACAAAGACCATCCTGGGGTACAGTGAGAAGACCACAAGGCCGGAAACCAGGGCACGTGAACCTTCCAGTTACAGGCATCATCAGAACATGGCATCACATAGGTTGCGAACCAAAGGGAGTGGGCTGGCTCATCACTACACTAGGCAGTTCCCGTGACTGAGTACAACTTAACTTTGAAGTGGGTCAGGCCGTGACAGACACATGCAGTATTCATGCATGTGAGTGGAATTCTGTAATTAAGCTCACTCCAACCCCAAGGGTGAACAGCTATCCTCTTTACAGATGTAAGACGAAGGCTGAAAGCTTCAGCAGCTTTTTGAGGGTGACCCCAGGTGGTGTTCCTGCTTCACTGTACTGCCTAGACCTCAGTGTGCACTCTGACGCCTCATCCATGCCAACAGGAAGTGACGTTTGAGTACTGCGGTCCTTCTCTTGGAGTCCCGTATCAGGAGGAATAAATAATAGTGAGGAAACCAGGGTAAAGCCTGCGGTCCCTATCCTTGAAGGAGCTACTGGGCTTCAGGCACCCAACTCTAGGGACACGGGCACACCCAAGTCAGTAATGATCTCAAGTAATGATTCAGTGCAGAGCACAGAAACAGCCACAAATGGCAACCTGAGCTTTCCAGGGACTTTGAAGACCTTGGCCTGAGCAGGGACTCACCTGAGCAGGGCAGGCTCCCCAGCTCCACCTCAACTCTGGTCTGCCTCAACACACTCAAGCCAGGGAGAGGAGGAGGCAAGTTCTTTGGAGCTGCTTCAGGGTGCTGGGGCCCAGGTACAAGGATTTCCTTCAGACAGTTGATGAGGCCTTGCAAGGGGCTGTTCTCAGAAGAGGCTCCTGTGCACGTACAAGGCAGCCAAGGTCAGTGTAGTCCTGACAGGCAGGAGACCCTCAGCCATCCCTGCCGTCTCTGGGCAGCTGAGACTCACCCATGCAAACAGACATGGCCAGTCCTGTAGGGTTGTCATGAGGCTAGACCAGAGAGCACTATGACCTTCACCGACCCTGCTCAGCTCCAGGCTACCCCACCCTTAGGAAAGCTTTTCACCTGATCCCATGGTCCCCCTATCCTGTCTCTGGTGGTTCTTGATCTGGTCCAGGCTATGAGTTGGAGAGTTGGAATCCTGGCCTGGAGCACCTGAGCCTTCCTTCTCTGTAGGCTGTGGTTTGTCAGTAGTTACTACTGCAGGAAACAAAGAAGGCCATTTTAGTGGGGACTCTGGACTCTAGGATCACCCCAGTTCTGGTGCCCATGAGGACAGACTTTTCTAGCTTCCCAACTCTTTGAGGGGCAGCTAAATCCTGGAGGCTTGGTCTTGTGCTGGGGGCTGGATATGGAGGGCTTGCTTGCTCTAGCAGGTCTGGAGGCCTTTCCCTGTTTCCTTCTGGTTTAGCTGTAAATACTAAGACTTGTTGACCCTGAATGTTGCCAGACCCTTCCCCTGGCCCTACCTCTGAACCTGGCTCAGCCAATGAAGTCTGCAGCCTCAACACAGGTTAGTCTCCCACTCATGCTCCTAACGTGGGGCCGGTGAACAGATGGCCCCTGAAACCACAAGGCTACATGGGGTTCAGATTTGGGGAATGTCCATTTTAATCTGTACTCCTTTAAATATGTTTAATTAAAAACAAACAGACATTCAGGCAAGTGCAAACTTCTGAAAAATGTGAACAGACAATTGAGCCTTCCAGAGAACTCCAGTGGCTAGCCTTGTTCTGCTATTTGCTTGGCTGAGAGTGTCTGAGAACCAGACCAGCTGTATGCAGGTAAGTTACCTGCCAGGCCTATGCATTAGGAACTGTCCAAGCCTCCCTCTGTGTGTACACACAGTCCTCAATGATCAGGGTGGGTGAATGGCCACTGAGCATCACCTTCTGGCCTGTATACCAGAGGCCAAGTGTGCTTTCTCCCTACTCAGGGACCTTTGAGTCCATTTAGCTACAGAGGAAACGAAGTTCGAGAGAACATGAGAAGGGTGTAGAGTCCAAGGCCTGATTCCAGGACCAGGCCTTTTCAATGCTGGGTCTCCCTGGGGCAGACTCACTGGTAGGCAGAGGGCTCCCCTGTGGCCAGTCTCCAGGAAAACCACTGGAAGATGAGCTGCCCATGGGTGTGGTGGTCAGGCTGGGCTGGCTCGCAGGACTCTCTGGAAGACAACTGAGTAGGCCTTGGGGAGGGCGAGTATCCTCTGCCACAACTACTGAAGGATATGGAGAAGACACCACATGGTAAGTTGTCCCCAGCACCATAAAGCTCAGCTTCCCTCCAGGCCCCTAGTAGGGGCAAACGTGCTGCTCACCGCCATGTAAGGTGCAAGGCAACAGAAAATAACTGTCATGTGGCTAAACCCTGGGCACCAGTCATGAGTAGGCATGAGCTGCTCCACACTATACCCAAGAGCTCAGGGAATGGGCACATAGCAAGGAGGTTAAGAATCGAGCCACACACAGCGCTGCAGACTGTAGTGAGGCTGCTCTGGCAGCTTGTGTGACTTACCCCTAGGGCTGGCTCGCTCCCCATCCAGACTAGTGCCCCCACTCTCAGGGCAATCTTCAGTGCCTTTGACTTCTCCAAACAAGAACTCTGGGATCTCCTTCACCAGCTGCACTAAGGCGGTGAGGTGCAGGCTATGCTGGGGCTGTCCTGTGGATGGATGCACTGCACTTGTTGTCGGCTCACACCTAACCCCTCAGAGAACGCAAACGGCCCATGGAGGGCTGGGCTCAGGCAGGTGTGGAACAGAATGGTTCTTCCACATGGTTACTCAGTAGTTCATCCCGTCTCCTTTCCATCAAGGGCAATAATGAAGCGTACTGTATCTACCATCTGGCCCTCTGCCTTTCCTGAAATCACCTAAGCCCCTGGTCTCGCCCACTCTGGGCCCTGTGGGTCACCTCCAGCATCTGAACTGCAGGCAGGTTCAGAGTGGTCGCAGGAGGGGCCTGGGGCAGAGGGTGACACCTCAGGTTTTTTCTTTGCATGCCCCTAGCTCAGAGGGAGGCCGGATTGCGTCAGCTGAAGTCAAAGCGAGGGGTAACTGGGAGGAGGTACCCAAAGTCTGCTGGGAGAACTTACCTTGGCGACCATATCCTGAAGGGGGTTCTTGTCCCTCATCTTGACGACTTTCTCCTGCTGTGGCTCCTCCAGGCTCTGTGGGTGACAGGAAAGCAGAGAGGGGGAGCAGTTCAGCTGTTCCTGGGGAGAGAGGGGGCAGTTACTCTGAGTACCAGGGATCCTTTGCCTCCTTCAGCTCCCCTGCCCCTGGGCCCCAGTCAGAAAAGGGCCCAGATCCCTGCTCATCTATGTATGGCTTTCCATGCATGTTCCTGTAGTCATCCAACTCAGAAAACCAGACCCCCTCCCCGCCCCCCACCAAAGCCCTGTACTTAGACCACAATTCTGGTTCACAGAACAAACAAGGGAACAAAAGAAATGGAGGCCCTCAACCTCTCCACACTTGAGACTTCTCAAGTCACAGATGAGGAAGCCAGGTCCTGGAAGGGCCTAGGGTCCCACTGAGACTCTGGAGCCCCCTGCCATGGTCTCCAACCTCCCTTTCCTTCCCCTCTACCTGCCCCTGTTGCCCATACTCCAGAGTCCTCAGGCCCTCACCCACAGAGACCAAGGTCTCGTAGTTCTCCCTCATCACGTCTCGGTAGAACTCCCGCTGCCCCTCTTGCAGGAGCCGCCACTCCTCTTCCGAGAACCGCACAGCCAGGTCCTTGAAGCTGATGGGCACCTGTGGGCACAGTCTCCGGAAAGGTTGGCTGCGTCCACGCCAGCAAGGCCCACCCAGCAGGCCCTCAGCTCAGTGAGCCACATGTGTCTCTTGGTGGGCACTGCGGGCAGGCGCAGTGGAGACATGAGTGGGACCTGACTCTGGACACAGTGGTATTGGCTAAAGAGACAGCCCCAGGGTTAGCTGGATGCCCAGGAAGATGTGCTGAAGCCCTCACTGCCCGCCTGGTAAATATGACCTTTTTGGAAACAATGTCACTGTAGATGTAACTAGGAAAAATGAGGCTCCATTCCTAAGTGCCCAGCCAGCCCTAAACTTGGCCAGTTTAGATTCACTTGAGTTAAGAAGCAAACTTCCTGTGAATATATGAAGACCTGGGACACTAGCATTATAGGAGAGAGCGAGAGAGCAAGAGAGCGAGAGAGCGAGAGAGCGAGAGAGCGAGAGAGAGAGAGAGAGAGAGAGAGAGAGAGAGCGCTCAAGGGAGGGAGGGAGGGAGAACCAGCTAGTTACTAAGGTCTATTATCCCAAATCCTTGGGACCGGATGTGTTTTGTATATTTGATTTTGAAATATTTGCATACACATAGTGAGTTCTATTTTATAAATGGGACCCAAGTCTAAACCAAAATTCACTTATATTTTGCCCTTTATATGGATAATCTGATGGTAGCTTCATACAGTATTTTTAATGCGCCTGCACTTTGCAATCATTCACAGGAGCTCAGATGTGGACTCTTCCACGTGTGGCATCATGGTGCTCAAAAGTTTTAGATTTTGGAGCATTTTTCATTTCAGATTTTTGGATTAGGGATGTTCAACCTGTGTAACAAAGAAAAATACCACTTAATACTTTTCAGCAGGGAAATATAATGGTCAGGAATTAAGCATACACAATTTTTATGTTGTAGGCTCCCAACAGCAAAGGGTGTGGGGGGAATGAACAACTCACACAGCCTTGCAAGCCTAGAGTCTGAGCCTTTTTCACTCACTGGCCAGGCAGCAGGTGAGCCAGGCGCTTAGAGGCTTGACCTGTGCCCTGTGCCTAGGGCCCTTGATCTTCAAACTCCAATGTGAGCCCAGCACTACCAGACTTCTGGAAGTTCCCAGCTACTGGGCAGAACCTACCTTCACTTTCCCAGTCATGCCCACCCTTCAAAAGACTGCAACTCTCCACAAAGCAAGGGCCAGGTGTCATCACTTCAATTGTGGTGAGCTGTGGACCCACCACGAGGCTCAAGCAGCTGGTGATGTCCACAAAGCCCTGCTCGCTGCAGTCTAGCCGTCCCATCTCACCATGCTCCCTACTCCACTCCTCCCAGATCCTTTAGCACTGAGAGACTGGGGGTATGGTTCTGAGAGATCTCAGAAGACACTCAGAAAACCAGGGAGTTTGGGAACCCAAGTTCTTCACCTCCGCAACGCCACACATTTACCTTCTATGATCACCTCTCTGTGGTAAGAGAAAAGCAACATCTCCTAGTTTCTTTAAAAGTCGTCATTCAGTGCACTTTAAGAGAGTCATGAGAAGCCAGACGTGACCAGCATGTGATAAGCTTGAATTTAAGTTATGGCAAAAACTAACTTTGCACAAATTTCACCAACAGAATGAAATGATGGGAAGGATCCTTCTGGTTTAGAAACAAACACTGTGCAAGAAGCTGTGAAGGGAATGACGACTCCCAGTGAAGCAGAGTCGACTATGTGCTTCGCCCACTCAATTCAGTGATTTTAAAAGCTGTCACGGCTACTCACTGGTGGCCTTGTCATCCATTCTCTGCCTACCACCCTGACAGCTACCACTGTGTAGTCACACACCCAGAGCTCTGACGTTTTGAAGTGGTTAGGCTCCAGTCACACATCTGGCTAAAGCATCTCTAGTACTGTCTGCTGCCATCCAGCTGTCTAGGGGCCCACAAGAGAGCAGAGGCAGCGCCCTTTGCCTCGTGGCTCACTGAGCAGCTCCAAACATATCTAGGGTCTGCTAGGCAGTCTAGAAGCCTCTTTCCCCAAGCTCAACTTGTAGAGCCAATCCCCTATGGCCATTCTCCATCAGGAACATCTCAGATCCTCCCCCTGTAAACATCCCAGGGATCCATTTGCATTTCTTGTTGGCTTTTGGACAGACAAAAGGTAGCCAACTGTGATGAGAGAGATGGCTCTGTGGTTGAGAGCACTTGTTGCTCTTGTAGAGGACCTGGGTTTGACTCCTAGTACACACCATCAAGTGGCTCACGACTACCTGTAACTCTAGTTCCAAGGGATCTGATGCCCTCTTCTGGTCTCCACAGGGACCTGCATGCATATACATACACACACACACACACACACACACACACACAAAATAAATCTTAAAAAAAAAAAAGTCAATTGTGTCAGGCACAGTGGTGCACACCTTTAATCCCAGCATTTGAGAGGCAGAGCAGGTGGATCTCAGTGAGATAGAGACCAGGCTGGTCTACATAGTGAGTTCCAGGCCAGCTGTGTCTACAGGGAGACCCTATCTCAAAAAAAAAAAAAAAAAAAAGTCAACTGGTCATAAAAATTAATGTGGTCAATCTTAAGTTCTGAACCAAGAATAGGGCAGGCCTGACACTGCTGCCCTTCAAAATACCTGGTGGCCAGGTGGTCCCAGGCTCCTCATAGGAGCCCCTGAGCTTTAGGTGCCCTTGGGGACCCCACACCCCAACACAGAAGCCCATTATACTCAGCCACCTTATGCCCCAATGCATGTGACCAAGTCACTTCCCAGTCTCTCCATGGGCACCCCCCCTACCCCAAGTCTGCCCTGTGGTCCTCCCTGCTGCCACACCCCCTTTCCTTTCTCCCTTCTGGTATCTTACCAACCAAGGCCTGGGAACCATGTAGGCTGACCAAGTGGGAAGAAACCATGTGTAGGCTGTAGATCTCCAAGATCTTCAGGCTTGTGATAACAGGCTCAGAATCCATATGGGCATATGTTTTACTTACACATTTTAATTACTATGTTTAAACATGTACAGATGCTCTTGTGATGAGCAACATATATGTCCTTTAAAAGTAATATGAATTTACAATACGTGAACAAACTACTACCTAATGTACTAAGTAGACAACTATGTGTGGAACTGGAGAACACTAAAGGGGGGATCACAGAACTAACAGAATAGAAGCCCCTATTGATAATCCATCCCTCTCACTGTGATAGTTAAGGAACATGGGAATGCAGTCACCAGAGTGACCAGAGCCATGGCACAGAAAGGCACACCCAGCAGGGCCTGGAACCTGAAGAGCTTTATCTATGCTATTACCCTGTTTAAAGAGAACGTGCTTCCACAGACTGCATCAATCTACTGAGCCCAATAAAGAACACCAGGAACGTGAGGACTGGTTTGCATGTCCCTGGCTGTGACCACATGAGTGGTCCTGCACTGCAGAGCTCTTTCTAACTCAGTGATGGCTCAGGCTACCACAGCTCTATGCTGCCAGCTGTCAAGCAAACCTCTATGTTTATGAGATAGCTCTGCATTAACATCTGGCTTCCCACACAGGGTTCACTTTAGGATCAAATGTGCCCTAGAGTTCATGTGCTGGAAACTTAATCCCCAATACAACAGTGCTGAGAAGTAATGAGGTCAAGAATGGATTAAGGCCATTATCAAGGGAGTGGATGAGTATCTGGGGAGTAGTTTTCGATTAAAGGATGGGCTCGGCTTTCTTCCTCTCTCTCTCTCTAGTGCTCGTTTGCCCTTCTGCCTTCCATTATGGGAGGACAGCATTATGGTTCGAATCTGAAATGTCTCTCATAGGCTCATGTTTTAAAAGCTTGCACTCCAGCTGGTGGAGCTATTTTGGGGGATATAGAAGCTTTAGAAGGTGGACTCACCTGGAGGAAAGTCCTTGGGGTGTATTATCCCTGGCCCTTCCTGTCACACTGCCTCTCAAGAGATGAAAACAGATACTTTGCTGCTATGATTCTCTGTCCAAGCACAGGGGCCAAATGACCATGAGCCCAAACAAATCTATCCTCCCTTAGGTCGTTTCTGCCAAGCACTGGTCACAGTGGCAGAAAAGTAGCCAATCCACCCAGCAAGGCAACCTTGCCAGAAGCTGATCCCTTGATCTTGGATTTCTCAGCATCTAGAACTGTGAAAGAGAAATCTCTGATCTTTTTATTCTAATTTTTTATTTTATGTACTTGAGTGTTATACCTGCATGTGTGTAAGTGCACCCGTGTCATGCAATGTCCACAGAGGACAGAAGCGGTCAGATCCCCTGGAACTCCATGGAATTAAAGATGGTTTTTAGTCATGTGGGTGCCGGAATTTGAACCCGCGTCCTCTGCAAAAACAGCCAATGCTTTTAACTGCTGAGCCAACTCTCCAGCCCCCTTCTCTCTTCTTTATAAATTATCCATCTCAGGTATTTTAGTATAGTAGCATACAAACAATATGAGTGGCCATCAATTTCAAAAGCTATATCACCATGTATTTTCAGTTTGTCAGCTCTATTTTTCTTTGTAAAGAAAGCAACTGGCTTTCTCTATGTCTTAGTCATTTCTATTGCTGTAGGAGAATACCCAAGACAAGATGATTTATAAAGGAAATAAATTGACTTCTTACAGCTGCAGATGCTGGGAAGTCCAAGGTCAAGGGGCCATGTTTGCTGAGGACCTTCTTGTTATATCTCGTACTACATCACAGTTTCATGGAGGGCATCATAAGCAAAACAAAGTAAGCAAGCTAGAAAGACTCTGTAAATGAGGTTACTCCTTCAACAAGTCAATCTACTAATCCATTCATGAGGATAGAGTCCTCATGTTCCAATAACCTTCCCTGGGTCGCATTAACACATGACTGGGAATTAAGTTTCTAACAGTTGACATTTGGGGGAATGTCAATTCACAGCACTTTATTCATTTGTTGTGAGTCTGCTTAGTATAAGTTGGTCCTCCTGAGAACTGTAACATAAAGGGTGCACTGAACAATACCACATTAGTTACGAGGCTTCAGCCAAATGGCTGATCCATCTGAGCCTTAGCAAAGTCATCTATCATACTGGATCACAACATACTTCATAGGAATGCTGAAAAGACAAAATGAATTAATACAGGAAATTCTGAGAATAAATGCTGGGACATATTTAGTGTTATGACTGGTCTGTCTGCCTAATACCCACCTACAGAGCACTGCTGTCACCCCAGGCCCTTCCACACACTACTCCTGACTTCTGGAGGCCTCTTTATCTCGAGGCTAAATATATCTAGCTCTTTCAGGCCATTGTGTGTAATGCTTTCCAGGCCCCTCACCATCTTAGCCTCTGAAGGAACTCCAGCAACAAGGTTTTATAAAACATGGATGGGAACTTGCTGTGGCAGGGTCGGTGCTCCTGTCAGAGGCTTCCCATGGAGGGAACAGGACTGAGGATTTCGCTCAGGTGGTAAAACACTTGCCTGGCATGCATGAAGGCCCGAGTTTGATCCTCAGCACCATATAACCCAGGTATGGTTGTACATGCCTGTAGTCCCGGGTGGAAGCAGGAGCATCAGAAGCTCAAGGTCATCCTTGGCTACATAGTGAATTCAAAACCAGTTTGTGCTACATGAGGAAGAAAGTGGAGGAAGAGTGGGGCGGGAGGGAAGGAGAGAGAGTAAACAAGTGAGAACACAAATGCTCCTCTTCAGGAGGAGGAAAGCCACCACTGGTTTGTCAGCTAGACCTCTGACCCCAACCAACAGAAGAAAAGCTTCTGGGGCTGAGCAGGACGGCTGTAGCTGGGGAACCTCCTTGCTCACGGCTGTCCTGCTGGGCCTCCTACAACCCTGCTTCTACTGTGTCACAGTCCCAGAATGAAACTGCAGTTCCAGTCCTCATAAGACTGGTCTGTCTCTCATGGTCTTTGTCAGCCTCGCTCTATTTCCCTGGCATGCCTCAGGCTACAGGATCAGACCCTGTACCATGCTCACTGTCCCCATCGTACAGATTGCACTCACAGAGCCCTGAGCTTCTGGTAGTCACACTGGACACAAAGACTGCAGGCCTTTTCTACCCGTCTCCATCAGACTGTGCTCTTGCACTCCAGGAGACCATTCCTGACCATCTTCTCCACGCAAATACACAGTGTGAACATCAGGTCTGAACGATCCATGGTCCAGCTCCCTCATATACAGAACAAGAAACCCATAAAAGGCCTTAGGATGGGGCCCTAAGTATATCTGAGTCAAAAGTGTCCCTGCTTGTCAGCCAGATCTGCATAGGACACTGCCAGGGCCAGACCACATCGCATTTACCTGGCTTATCCTTGTCCCCAAGATGTTTGTGGGTTCCTAGTGATGCCTAGCCGCATGCTGTCACAGCCACTACCCCAACACAGCTGCCTGAGTCTGGCCAACGCTCGTGGGCACAATTTAATTGCACAGCTGACCCCGAGTGTCCACCCAGAAGGCGGCGCAGCAATTCCCCCCTGGCATCTTCGCAGCCCACAACCTAGCCCACTGTGCCCAGGCCACAACAGCAGATGGGTTCCCTTTCCAGCTCAGGGATGGTCACCTCTTACCAGCATAAAAACTTGGATCCTGTTTTCTTTCTCCCCACTTCCCAGGATTCCGGATACTACCAAAAATAAGTGTCAGACTTAGTTATTCCCCGAATCCCCTGAGGCCTATGTACTCAACCTCTGGGGATAACTTGTACTTGAAAAGGCTAAGGGGATGAGTTCCCCCAGGTGGAGAAAAGCTCCAGGACCAAGTGTCCGGGGAGAAGGGGAGGGACCTCGACTTCAGGGCATGGAATCCTGGGCATCGGGCTGGCCTGGCTGGGCTCAGTCCGGTCCAAAGTTGGCGGTGCCAGCTCTTCCCGGCCCTGCTGCCCCGCAGACCGAGCAGCCCCGCCGAGGCGCCCGTCGGTCGGTAACCGTTCGCCTTACCTGGCGCGCCATGGCGGAACTCAGCCTCGCCACTCCTCGGCCCACCCAGCTTCCGGCGCGGCTCCAGCAGGAGGCTATACCGAGACCGTCGAGACCCTCGGCGACTGCGGCCGGCGGCGTGCGGCAGGAGGCGGGGCCGGGGATCCGGGACGCGCGCGGAGCGCCGGGAGAGGCGCGCGCGAGCCCGCCCCGCACCTCTCATCCCGGGAGGGGCGGTCCCGCTTCCGCCCGCAGCCCCCGGCCTCAAGGCCTGGACGGCGCAGGCGCGGACTACATTTCCCAGAGGGCTTCGCAACGTCATGGTGGAGCTGAGGGAGGGGCTCCTTACTGCACCACCCCTCGCACTTTGACCTCATTCAGCTGCGGGTCCAGGCTTGGCGTCAGGTAGATGGTCAGGCTTGGAGCTGCGCATGCCCAAGTGCAACCTATCTTTCATCCTTCCACCCATCATCCATCATCTGTCAACCCATCATCCATCATCCATCCACCCATCCATTTGTGCATTCCACTCCAGCATCTAACGCTTTGTGGGCGCATCCTGTGCAGGTGCCTGGTGGGGATACGTGGATGAAAAGGGACCCGTCATCCTCCCGTGGATGAAAAGGGACCGCATCCCCCACCGCATCACTGACCTGTGGCACATTCTATATTGTGTGACTATTTGCTGATCTATCCTGGTCTAGCCCCAGTAATTCTCGACAAACAGTAGACTTTAAATAAATGTGTGATGTATGAACTAAGTGTGGGCCCTACCCATGCTCCTAAGTCGCTGGTGGTGGCGAGGCTCAAGTGCAGGCTGTGGGTTGAGCACAATGAGTCTCAATTTCCTGCCTGGAGGAGTGCCTCCCCAACTCCGTCATGTTGGAACAACTCAGGGGAGAGGCTGTGGAGCTTAAACTGCTTTTTGAAACAGAAGCGTGGATGCACAGCAGAAGCAGAGGCCAGGATGCCCTGGACTTGGAACACTAGTCGAGATGCCTGCAGCAAGGCCCCTTATCTGCAATATTGGAAGAAAGCCAGTTGCTTCCTGAACCACCCCAGCACAGCTCTAGCAGTACTGGCCCACCCTGGGTCCACTAGCTTTCCATCTGGTTATGCTAGAAATTAAGACTGTGGTCTCTGAGCAAACAAGGGAGCAGAGAGTACTCTCCATTACCGCCCAGCACAACTGGGTGAATTACTTCCTTCTACCCAAGACACCTTCAGCACAGGACTGGAACAGAAGCTATCCCAAGGGTTTCCCTCGGTGGAGGGAACTTAAAGTTCAGTCTCATCTCCAGAAGTGACTCAGGGTAAGTGCTAGCCAGTGCTAGGGACCCATGTTGGAATCAGTTCCCCCCAAACCTTAAAGGCCTCTCAATTTAAAAACTCAAAACAGAGACACATTCCAGTATATACAGCGTCTTAGGTCTTTTTGGCCTCAAGCAACCCTCCTGCCCAGGTTTGGTGCAGCTTTGTAGACTGGGTCATCTGTCACTAAGAATAACTTAGCATCTCAAACTTGCTGAATGGTCAGTTGTCCAAGTTATGGAGAAAACTGTTTCCATCCCCATTCCCCTTTGTCACTGGAGCTACTCCAGGACTTGCATTTCTACACTACAAAATTTTATTCCAGATGGCAGGGGTTGCAATCTGGGATATATCTGCCAGGTGAAACCATCATCACGCTCAGGGAGGCAAAAGAAAACAAAGGTTTTTTAAAGATAAAATGAGCAAGGTTGCAGAGTTGTTTTGAAACAATAGTCCTTGCCTATAAACATCAGTAACAAAGGTGTTGTTAATCCTGCTCTGAACAGCTCTGAACAGGCCCTTGCTGGGTAGGGGAATCCTTGGTAGAAATACTGTTTTTCTACAAGGTTATCTGGCCTTTGTGCAAGGTTGTGATCTTGGCTGTCTTTTGTGACAGTTCTTGTTGTAAGTAAATATGTGTAAGAAAATCCCCACCCCCTGCCCCCATGGCTTTTGACTTCCATTTTGTTAGGGATTGACTTGAGTGACCCTTAGAGTCTAACATAAGTGACTACAGTGTGATCCTGACAGCTTCATGCTCTGCTCTGGATATAGGCAATGGCTGGAGTGAAAGTGTAACTCATTTTTAATTTTTTTTAAGTTTAAGAGAAATTGTATTGATTCAAGAATTTCATACAATGAATTTTTATTGTTTTCAGACCTCCGTCCCCCCATCTCCACCCTCACACCCCATCCTCCTTTCCCAACTTCATGCCCTCTATTAACAAATGAAAAACCCCATCCATCTTACAAAATACATCTGAGTTGGGTGCCAAAGAAATCGTATCTCATTAGAGCGTCGGAACTCATTTTTTAAAAAAGAAGTCTTGAGGGTGTATGGTGAATGCCTTTAATCCCAGCACTCAAGGCAGAGGCAGGCCGATCTCTGTGCAATCAAGGCCAGAGTCGTCCATGTAACGAGTTCCAGGACAAATGGGGCTATAAGGAGACCCTATCTCAAAAAAAACAAAACACAAAAGCAAAACAAAAGTCTCAGTAATTCCAGTTGGTTGTTCAGAAAATTGATATTCAGATGCCTAGCTTTCTGCACATTTGGCAGTTGGCTACCTGGCCATTTTCTGAATTGACTTTTGGTAGACTAGCCAGATGTTTTTCCCAAATGGATCAGTTAGCTTCTGGCAGTGGTAAGCTGTATGGTGCATTCCTTCCTATGAAAATGAATGGAATATAAAACACTTTCTGATTTTCATTTATGTTTTTTGCCATCCATGCATGAGGTTATTTAAAAGGACTTTTGAGGGGCTGGAGGGATGGCTCAGTAGTTAAGAGCATTGGCTGCTCTTGCAGAAGACTTGGGTTCGATTCCCAGCACCCACATGGCAGCTGACAACCATCCATAACTCCAGTTCCAGGAGATCCAGTGCCCTCCTCTGACCTCCGTGGGCACTGCACTTACACACGTGCAGACAATACACTCACACACATAAAATAGAAATAATAAATATATTTTTGAAAAAGACATGAGAATTTCCAGTTGTGAAGTTATCAGTTTGGTTTTCAGTTTGGTCCTACAGCCAGAGACTGTGGTGTTAACAGCTGTAGTCAAATTTTTGACATTGTGACAGAATGTTGCCATCTAGAAAGTTCACCATACAATTAAGTTACAAAAAATATTGCAAAAAAAAATATATATATAATGTTTTAAGTAAGTTTACAATTTTGTGTTGAGTGTTTTGTACCTATTGTCGGTCGGGGTTGGACATACCTGCTAGAATTTTCCAACGTGTACATTGTGGCCAATTATGCAAGAAACATTGAAATGTTTCATGTTTGCTTCAACAGAGTATTCATATTCATATGTGGGTTGTAGAGATCTACTTAGAGATACTAAATCCAGCATGTTGATCATGCTTCTTTCTTTTATATATTATCATTTATTTGCCTTTTTGAACTATCAGCTATTGAGCTGTGTTAAAAATCTCACATCAAGATTATGCATTTGTTTTCTTTTGTTTTATATATTTGGAGGCTCTGCGCATAAAAATTTAGAACTGTAATATTTTCCCAGAGAATTGTTAATTTGATTTTTAGGAAGTAACACTGTCCCTAAAAATACTTTTTGTCTATATTATTTTTTGTCTGATCTTGCTATTGCCGGCTAGATTTTTTTTGAGTTAATATATTCCTGACATCTTTTCTCAGCCTTTATTTTCAGACTGTCTATAGACTTGTTTTAGGTGTTTGTCATATAAAAAGAACAGTTACATTTTGTTATTGTTGTAAAATTCGGTATGACAACCTTTATTTTAATTGTCAAATAGTCCATTTGTATTCATTGTGATTATTAACCACAAGTTTTTGCTTTTTGCAATTATCTGTTTAGATTTGCCAATGTGCTCACCAATATCCTTTTTCTTTTCTTTTTTTTTTGTCTTTTTCTCCTTTCTTGAGGGTTCAGTGTCTGTTTCCTAAAGCACAACTTTTGAAAGTTCTTTCAGCCAAAGTCTGCTAGAAATAAATACTTTTAGTTATATGCAGATGTCTTACTTTTCTTTCTTGTGTGAGGGTGTAGAGGAGTTGAGAATTCCAGGCTACAGGGAGACCCTGTCTCAAAAAGACCAAAACAAACAAACAAACAAACAAATAAAAATATTTGTGTGCATGTCACTATTAAATTTCTCTTTACCTTTGTATAATCTTTGTTTATTTTGTTAATTAAATGATCAATTTTTCTGATTATGTTTTCATTTTAGATTAATCTCCTTTATCCTTTAAAAGTCATATATTCTTGCTGGACTTGGTGGCACACCCCTTTACTCCCCAGAAGTCTGGAGGCTGAGGCAGGCAGATCTCCTTAAAAATGCAACAATGTTCAGTTCAAGCCCCTTATATGAAGTAGTATTTTCATAGGACCTGCATGCATTCTCCTGTATACTTTAAATTGTCTCCACATTATTCATAATAGCTAATATAATATACATGTTCTATAAATATTCATTATACTGTATTTTAAAAAATATTTTATTATTTTTATTTTATGTGTATGAGTGTGTTGCCTGCATGTACATAAGTGTACCTTTGTCATGCAATGTCTGCAGAGGTCAGAAGAGGGCATCGGATTCTCCTGGAATTGGAGTTATGGATGGTTGTTAGCCACCATGTGGGTGCTAGGAATCAAACCCAGGTCCTCTGCAAGAGAGCAGCCAGCGCTCTTAACCGCTGAACCATCTCTCTAGCCTCTATTATAATGTATGATGTAGAGGGAATGAAAAACATCTATACATGCCCAGCACAGACGTTTCTGAAAATGTTTTTATTTGTGGTTGGTTAAATGCACAAATGCAGAGCCTGCAGGGCCACATGTATTTTGAATTGTAAGCCCACCTCAAGCCAGGTTTGATCAGTGGGGATCCAGGGCAGTCTAGCTGTCTGTTTCTTCCTGGTGCCTCAGAATCCGTGTCTCCTCCTGAGCACCTGTAATGTTGGCATTCAAGCTGAGGAGTGTTTGAACCATGCAGGCAGTGTAAACTCATAGTTCTGATGTAAGAGCAAATCTGTGGTTATGAATTCTCAGAGGAATGCTCTCCTCTGCTCTGGGAAGAGGAAGATGTCTTCATGTGCTGGTGGATGTATTTTTTTCTAATCCTTTTACTAACAGTGTAGCTCTCAGAATCTGGCTTTCTATGAAAGGAGAAGTCCACGTCTGGGCCCACGTGGCTGTATAAGCTTGAGCACTAGGCTATGTCACCACTCCCCAGGCATGCCCAGTTCCCCTCTCAGATGTTAGTTCATCACCCCATTTCCTCTCGAGATATCTCCTCTGCCTATTTTGAGGTAGGGGAAGTATTAGATTATCTAGCACATTGCTGCCAACAAAAATCTTTTCATTTTAAAATCAACATCACTTCTTTTTCTGTGACTGTCCTTACCGTTGCTTGATCACCGCTTCATTTAACTGTATACTCACCATATACTGGTTTTCTTCACCTGTCTTTCCTATGTCTAGTATTGAGTAGGAATCAAATATGTCCTGAATGAATGAATGATTTCATGGATTCAAGGATGAATGAAAGCCACTGCTATGTTGTTAGGAAGCACTGAGAAGACAGAGCAAGGCTGAAGAGACCACGGCTGTACAGGGGAGATGGGTCAGGGACGGTGTGCTTTGAAGAGACCACGGCTGTACAGGGGAGATGGGTCAGGGACGGTGTGCTTTGAAGAGACCACAGCTGTACAGGGGAGATGGGTCAGGGACGGTGTGCTTTGAAGAGACCATGCCTGTACAGGGGAGATGGGTCAGGGACGGTGTGCTTTGAAGAGACCATGCCTGTACAGGGGAGATGGGTCAGGGACGGTGTGCTGAAGCTGCCCAGCAGCAGAGATCTCTTTGTAGCATATCTTCCTGACTCTGTGGTCAGAGAACTCATATTCGTAGGTGAAAATCGGCTGTCGTAGGATTTCTTCCATTGTGAAATTAGAAAACACTACAAATCATGTACTACCCTAGGCAGCTGGTTGCTAATATTTACCAGTGCACTGCTGATCTGGGGTCATGAAAACATGTAGAAAAAGTGAAAGCAAACCAAGCTATGTAGAACACAATCTTTGGTAAGTGAAATAAAAAGTCAGAATTGGAGGAACTTGCCAGTCTGGGCCCGTGGTACTAAATAACGCAGTTTTTAGATCACCCCTGTCTTTCCCTGAGAGTTTAGGAAGCGCAAGACCCTGAGTTCTTCATTTTTTTTTTTAGAGAAGGGGAAGGAATTTTCAGCACTAACCTTAATAAGCAAAATAGTAGGTCAGCAGGGGGCACCTGGATTTGAACCAGGGACCTCTTGATCTGCAGTCAAATGCTCTACCGCTGAGCTATACCCCCTGATGACCAAAGAGCTCTAAATATTGCCTTTTAGCAGTGTAGCTATGCCCAACATGCCTATAAAATGTTCTTACAGGCGTTCATTCAGCTGTGGGTCTTAGAACCTGCCAAGCCTGCCTCACTACAATTTTACATCTGTGGTACAAAACAAGCAATACTTTCCCCTCCCTGTAGTAGCATCTTCCTTTCCTGAACAGGACTGATGCAGCCACTTATAGCTGAAAGGGCCTTCAGCATCAGTAGTCTGTGCCCTTCACAGCAGGCATCTGACAACAGAGATTCAAAATGAACATTCTTCTCAACACACACAGCATTACCACTTAAGTTCATTCCTCCTGACTGGGTTCAGGACTCTGGGAGAAGCCAATGACTCTCATATCTTCCTCTTGCCCCAGTCTTTTATCAGTTCAGGCAGTGCAAAGACTTCCTACCTGGAGCCGTCTGAGAAGATTTACACATTCTCAAGGCAGATTGAGCACATACTTGGGAAACCTGCCACACAATTCAAAGATGTCAGGATGACTGATGGGGACGGGGATTTGACAGGTGCTGGATTGCACCTCAGGGGCCGGTCCTCAGATTTCATGCCCTAGGAACCACCTTGGGACTTTGCTACAGATGTCACCTGAGGTCAGGAATAAACTCCTGATGGTCAGTAGACCCCCTGGGGGAACACCTGTGGCAGCTCTAGAGCAGCTGTCTTTGGCCCCTGCAGGAAGAAGTGAGGTCTGCAACATGTGAGAAGGAACTAGGCTGAGAATCCTCTAGCAGCATCCAGAGCCCAAGTGAAGTGGCAGGATGTAACCAAGGACCATGGTTACATGGCTTCTAAATTTAGAGCGCAGCAGGGCACCAGAAGCTGAGGCTCAGAGAGTGGGTCTGGTGAGAAAGGAGACAGTTCCACAGAGAGGTCAGGATTGTACTGGAGGGGAGGGGCTGGCACGGTGCAAGCCCACATCTGCAGGCAGCACTGAGGCGGTACCTGACTTGGTGACAGGGGAGATGAGAGCTGAGGGTGGGCTGGGTTCACTCCCAGGGGGCTGGTTGGGGACCTGGGGAAGTGACATTGCCAGCGCCAACACAGATCCACCTCAAATGTGGGCTGCACCACCAACCCAAGCTTTTGTGTCCTTGGTCACTATAAATGATACAGAAACCCCTTGTTTGAGGTTTGGCACAGGGGTGGAAACAGTATTGCTCTCTGCCAAAGTGACTTGGATCCTCCAGGCAAAAGGACACCATTGTCCTGTGGAGCCTGCGGAGCCTGTGGAGCCTGTGGAGGGAGCATAATCCTTTTTATACTCTGATCTTGGCTTGATAGCACAGATTTTGAGTGTTTTGATGTTTTAGAACTTTGGAGTGTCTTTGGAAGAAAGAGCCTTTCTTGTTAACTTTATGGTTTAACTTTCTTCCTGCCTTGTGTTAATCTGAGCAAGTTTTCACTTACACCTGCTGAGCTGGTCTTTACTTTCTTGTGAGAAAAAAAAAAAGTAAACTAAGTGGATATGGCTTTGAACCAAGGACCTCCTGACTGGCTAAATGCTGCCCTAAGTTATAACCCTATGTATTAAGCATGCACTAATTGGCACTTTCAACACACTTGGCAGCACATCCAACAGTCCAGTAACTTATTGCTGGTTCTGCAGATCCAAGGGGGAGTAGGCCCAGCCATAGGTATGGGTTGAGTTGTGTCTTGAATCTCTGTCTGTATTAAAATCTACCCCCAGTGAATGTGACCTCGTTAGAATTAGCGTCACTCAGATGTAATCAAGTTAAGATGAGTCATGTTGGAATAGGATGGCCTTGATCCAAAATGACCCTCACCCTCCAGCCAGACCCAGAGTCCACACACCAGACTCTGGAATCCTTTCCATTGTTTTTAGAGTGAAAGTAATGACAAGAGGCTATCTCTAGGAACTGGAAGAGAGATTGGCCTCTAAGGAAGAATAAAACCCACTCAGCCAGGAAGAAGCACGTCCAAAGACAGGAGGTTGCTCTGGATGAAGGAGTTGCTGGGTTCCGGGTGGGTCGTGGCAAGGGAGAGTGGCATGGCTTAGAGAACACAGAATCTAGATCAAGCTGAGTGAGCTCTGGCACAGGGAGGCTGCCTCACTTAGCAGGCACTTTTCTACCTCAGTTTATTTCCACATGAGCCTACCTTACTGGGTTGTGATGGGAATTATGTGGGACATTGTAGTTGAAGAGGCCAGTCACCTACCAGGCACAGTAGTGTTGCTCCTTAGAGGCCACTTCCTGTTTCTCATCCACATTACTGTAGGAAAGCGAAAGTCATTGTTATCTTTTATAAAAGGGTGGGGGCATTCACAGTCTTCTTTCCTCTAATCCCCTCCCCTTTCCTCTCTCACTCTCCCGTGGAAGCCACACCTGACTTCACCTTCTCCAGAAAAACAGAGTGATAAGGCTTATGTTTATCGCCTTCATTTCTTTGCCTGGTGTTGAAGCGTCTGTTGTGCTGTATAGTGGGATAGAGCAGTAAGTCAGACCCTCCCAAGTTCAGGCCCCACAGCTCGCGTAAGAAATCCAGGAGTGGTGGTGCACACTTGTAATCCCAGTGCTGGAGAGGCTGAGACAGACAGGTCCTTGGAGCTGGATGGCCAGCCAGCCTAGCCTACTCACTCAGCAAGCTCCGGGGGAATGAGAAAGCATGTCCTAAAAAATAATATGGGCAGTGCCTGAGGAATGACTCCCAAGGTTTAGTACCTTGGGCCTATACACACACACCCACACACGCACACCCACACACACACACACAGACATGCACACGCACACCCACGGCAACAAACCCTGTCTTAGCCTCAGCTCCCTTGAAGCCCCCATTCCCAAAGGTTTCCACGTCTTTATTCACCCTCATTCCCTTCCCTTCCCTTCCAAAACCTGTTTAGAGATCTATTTATTCTTATTTTATGTGTATGAGTGTTTTGCTTGCATATATGTATGTGCACAGCATGCATGCCTACTGCCCACAGAGGTCAGAAGAGACCATAGGATCCCTCAGGACTGGAGTTGTAGGCAAGAGGGAGAGGCATTCAGACTGTGGAAGAGTGAGCCTATGGCCAGAATGGCCTCTAAGCAACTGATAGTGGGCCTGCCATTTCTGGGCCTGTCTGTTTCTACAGACTAAGAAGGAATGGATGGAATTCACAGATCACAGAAGTCCTGGATGTGACAACATAGGTGAAAGAAACCAAATGGCCTCACTTTTAAGGTGCAGCTCAGGTAGAGCATTTGCCTGAAGATCAAGAGGTCCCTGGTTCAAATCCAGGGGCCCCTGTTGGTTTCTCTTCTGCTTTCCTGACTCAAGTTTTCCTTAGTAGAAATGCCTTCAGTCCCTTCAGCCCTCACCGAGGAGCAGGTTCACTCTCCTGCCCAGTTCTTCACCTTCACATTTCCACCCTTCCTGCACCAAAGGCATGCTTTCCATTCCCTCTCAGCTACTTGCTTGCCCAGAATTGCCAGCTCCCCAGCCAAACAGGAGGCGGAACCCACTGTGAAGGAGACCTCTAACAGAACTAGTATCAGGAGAGTAGCTGTAACAGTGCAAGTAAAACAACAAAGGATTGTGTAGGTGAGGATCCTAGGCGAGGAGAACTGCGGAAGGCAGCTCCTCTCTAGAGGGAAGGTTCAGCCTTCATTGAGGAACACGTGGTTGCAGCCCACGCACTAGCTTGCCTTGGTCACACCTGATCACAGCCATCACCTAAGCAGAAAGCAGTCCTGAGGGACTCAGGTGAGCCATGTGGAATTGAGGTCTGGTCTGCAGGCTCTCTCCTGAAGGGTGTGAGAACCATGCTTCTAGGTAGAGACAGGCTGAGGCTGGTAGGCAAGGGGTGGTCCCAGGACAGACTGGGGCTGTGAGGTCACAAGGGACTTCCTTCTCTGTGAGTATGCTTAGGCAGAGCACCAACACATTACTGGGGGGTCACCATCTAGAACAGCTTCTTGGTGTCTTGTTCAAAGAATTAAAAAAGCATACACAGATTGCAAAGTACTAAGGAAACTTTATTCAGAAATGAAATGATAGTGTGCCTTGAGTTAGAGGTGCCAAAGGCATCAGCTACTGTTTGGAGCTTCCCTTTATGATCCAAGAGGAAGAGCTTAGGGTTGTTAGGGGCAGAGTGTAGTGGTCTTTGGTTTTGAATGACAGACTTGGATTATGTAAGCCTTTGCTTGATGTGAATGTCCTTTCCCATGATGCATTTGATTTTAATCATGCACACACCCAATCGTGCATAGGCATAAGATGGTAAATAGGAGTTTTTCTCTAAATATTCATTCAAACACAGTTTGTACCCCAAACTAGTCCATGCCTGATTGGCTCCTTGTCTCCCACACTCATATATCCAGGAGCGTGTTTGAATGGAACTGACCCCAAAAGGGGAGACACTAAAGGTCGTTAGGGAAGAAGAGACTCAGTCCGTTGCTTGAAGCTGAGCAGACGTGCAGTTTGATGCAGATGAGCATCCTAGGTTGTTAGGAGAAGGGTGTGCACAGAGCCAAAGCCGAATGCTGTGTCTGGTTTGCTGAGCTATCCCTGTGCTTGCCTGCCCTGAGCAGGTGTGTGTGTGTGTACCACTGAGCAATCAGCAGCAGGAGACAGGAAAGCAGGTACACTTGGGGGAACTAGAGGTGGGGGCCTTCTCCAGACCATCCCTGCAGCTCCCCCTACTGAGAACTTTCAATACCCTGCTCACTTGAAGGAGCAACTCAACCAACCCAGTGTACCATGGCCAAGCAGTAATGGAAGGGTTGTTTGGAGGTGAGGGCCAATAAACTGATAACTGGTACATGTCTGTCCTGGCCAGTGGGATAGTAGACAATGTCAGGCAGGCAGGACCTGAAGTCTGGCACTTCTGCCAGCACCAGCAACATGAGACACATTTGTCAAGCCACTAGTGGCCCTTTCAATCTGGCCTCAGAATGAGCACACACGGCCACACCTGAATCCATCTGGCAGTGAGGAGCCTGGGCTAACAGCTTGAAAATGTAAAAGTAGTCTGAGCCAAAATAGAGTCACTTAGATTAAACCCTTAACAAAGTAGACTGAGGAAGCCATGAAGGAAGCATTCACACCGATGCACAGAGACACAGAGACACACAGACACAGACAGGCAGACAGACCTACACACACACTCACACCCCTATGGTTAAAACTGCTGCAAGAATTCTCAACACCACAACATTGCAATTACCTTATTCAATGCGCAGGATCTTTCTCTCTTTTTTCTGTATTTTTTTCTTTTCTTTTCCTTTTCTATATCTTCTGCAAAGGGAGAGGGTAACCACAATGCATCAGGCATGTAAGAAGCTTCAAAGAACTAATAAAAATGAAGACTTTGCAAGTCGCTCTCAAGAAAAGCTGTATTGCTTTCTGAATGCTGAGTGCAGGTTAATGGGCCACAGAGGGAACAGAGTGAGGCCATCCAGGTACAGGATTTGACTCTACACAATCACTGCCATTGCAGATTCCCATCATTCACCTGTCTTACCAGGAGTCACATCTGGAAATTCAGAATTGTCTAATTCTACAGGTAAAAATGTCCCCATGGGTCCTGTTGTTCTCCATCTCAACTGTCCCCCATCTAATCTGTTCCCACGGAAACATTTTTCCTCGCATACATTGAATACTGTTTGAATCCACATGCTCTGTCTTCTCATGATACATCTGAGTGCTTTCATTTCTTAGTGTGTAGAACTAACCTTTCATTATTTACTGCAAACAGCGACAGTGACTGAACCCCAGGTCATAGAGGAAACATTCAAATTTACATCTAGGGCAGATACAGGATGCAAAGAATACTGTCTTGGGCTGCCTAAAGGCCCTCAGTGTGTCCATGAGCTCAGTACAAACTCCGTTAGCGCTCTCTATGAGGACATCACATCCTTCTCCGTAACACTCGAGAGGCAGAGTATAGCTCCAGTGTCAGCTGGCTCAGACTGGCGGTGTGTAGTGGCAGGTTCTTCAGGTCATGCACAGAGATAGAAGTCCCATAGGAAGTGACCATGGTGAGCTGGGAACAATGGCTCAGAACAGGCAGGAGGCCCCTGAAGTCGGGGGGCTGCAAAACACAGCCTTCCAATTCTATGGTCTGCAGGGTGGTTGTCAGTCTTTCTAGTAGAACTCGGAGGGGCCAATAAAAAAGTCGGACAGCACTCAGATTCAGGTGTTTGAGCTGACAGATGCTAGGGCAATAGGAAAGATAACACCAGTCTGACTGAAAGATTGCACCAAGAAAGTGAGACGGTCTCCAAAGGCTTTTTCAAGTACCTAAGCGCCTGGTCCAGGTGGCCTTCAAGAAAAGACGCGTTATGCATATAGAGATGCTGAAGAATGTGGAGTTTGCGGAACTGAGAAATGAACATGTTGAACCACATGTTCACCAGATCCTTATACTCATCTTCAAACTCATCCCTCCATGACTTGCAAATTCCTTTAAGGATGAGTTTGCGAAGATTTCTCATCTGGCCCAGGACAGGGGCAAATCTGGCCAGGATTTTCAGGTCCAAGAATATAATCACTTCCACCTCCTTTATACAGTCTGGCTCAAATAATCTCAGGAGCCTCAGGAAATTGTAGTCAATTTCATAAGAAATCTGTAGCTTCTGACAGCATGGATGCTGCGCCTACTGACGAAGCACTCTTGTCTCTCATCCGTATCCCCTTGTACTGTAGGTAGTAGTGAAACAACACCGTCAAAGGCTGCTTCGCTCCAGCTTCTTCATGAGCCTCCCCTGTTTGTGTGTTATTCAGCAACTGTGGAGACCAGTCCTCATCCACGAGTCTAGTCCACACATTCCACAAATCTAGCATTTCAGTTTACACCTCCTTGGTTGAACCTTCTGAGTTATCAGTTATAACCTTCTGAGTTATAAATCCAGTCCATCCAACACAGCCTGGAAGGTCTCCATGTTGGGAGGAGTCTTCATTAGGTCTCCCAAGGGGAGGCAGGGGAAGGGCCAGATTGCCACCATCACCCTCATGCTCTGTGTAACTGCCGGCGAAGGCTTCCTTGAGCAGTGGAGGAAAGAACTTCTTGGGCAAGTACTCCAGGTCAGAGATGTCCAAGGCCTCACCCCTCGCAGACTCTGCACTGCCAGGTCTCAGACTGTGGATGGAGCCTGGACGTTCATCCTGATGAATGTTCAGGGAGACTGATCCTGTAGACACAACAGAGATGGTCCCCAAGACAGGTCTATTCCCAGCAGGGTCTGGCAGTGACTCCTGGCTCCAGGAATCTGACTCAAAGCAGAATCTTTCAATCAAACCTAGAGCTCACCAATGTAGCTAGTCTCACCAGCTAGCTTGCTCTGTTACACAAGCCCCCCACAGTCTTATATACATAGTACTTCTGTGACAGTGCTCACTTTAGGTTCGATTGAGAGATCCTGCCTCATTGAAAAAGGTAGAAGAACCATGGAGAATGATGCTAGACATCAACCTCAGGCTTCTACACACACACACACACACACACACTCCGGCGCGTGTGTATACACACATGTGTCCACACACATACAAACATGTATATATACACATGCACAACACACACACACACACTCACATACCACACAAATGGAAAAATTTTAAAAAGGGATGTTATAACCACATCATTTTAAGGAGAAGGAAAAAATCCAAAGCCTTCATGACCTCGGAGAATAAACCACAGTAAGTGTGTGACTTGGATGCCCTTTGTGAGGGCACTAATATAATTAAGGTGGTGACAATAAACCCTGTCCATGGGACAGTAGTGCTCTGGGAAAATGAAGTGTGATTCCATAGGAACCTGAAGTGCTCGAGACTTGTTCGTGAACTAGGGAAAAAGCCGTGTGAGAAGACTGTGAACATGGCCTTTGGAAGGTGAAATCAAATTCATAGGAAACCCACATCTTGAGACAAAAGGAAACTTAAACTGGCATTGAAAATGACACTTGTGCACAAGTATAAAGCATAAAGTCCTCTGATTTGCTCACATTCTACAGGTGGGTGGCAGGAGAGGAGGCTGCTCAGCCTCCAGAAACCACGACTTTTTTCAGAAATTACAAAAAAACGATGACAGAAAAGGAAGATTCTCAGAGGGCAGAGCCAAGAGCCGAGCAAAACAGTGATGGGACTATTCCCAGGCAACAGAGCCAGAGCCTGCTCAGGGGACTCCTGAACCCTGGGGTGCCCACTGTTCTGTGGTGCTGAGTTTTAGTTTAGGGTTTTAAAAAATATTTTATTTATTATTTTTTATGTGTATGAGTGTGTTGCCTGCATGTATGTAAGTGTACTGTGCCATGCAATGCTGGAGAAGGTCAGAAGAGGGTAGCAGATCCCCTGGAATTGGAGTTAGGATGGTTGTTAGTTACCATGTGGGTGCTGGGTTTTGAACCTGGGTCCTCTGCAAGAACAACCAGTGCTCTAAACTGTTGAGCCATCTCTCCAGCCCTTAGTTTAGTTTAGTTTAGGTTGTTTTTTTTTTTTAATGGGATATGATTGCAAACAGCCTGGAAGTTTCTGAAGTTGGCACCTAGAAGGGCTTGTGCTGTAATACAAGGTGACAGGACAGTACAGTGCAGGCAGCCTGCCCAGCTTTTGGATTTCTAGGAGCCAGTTTCTATGACTGCTCCCTGTGTTGTCCAATCTCGGAGTGTCAACTTCTTTCTTTTCAGTCGATCAGTTCCTGTACTTGCACTGTATTTGGAGTATCACAGAAACAGAAATCTTGTCTTTTAAGTTCGTAGATCTCAGAATCAAGACAAGCTTCATCAAGATTGAAGGTGGATTATCCTAGATTTTATAGAATGAGGCTTTAGAAGCCTCGGAGTAAAGGCTAGTATTTGCATGTGGGTCTGACCTAGAGGGCAGGCAGACCATGGTTGATCATAGTCAGGTCTTTACTTATTCCTGGGTGTGGGCTTTTGGGGACAAGACTGTTCAGCTCTCCCCATTAGACACACAAGGTGTTTTCCTGCCCTTAGTTAGGACTCTGTCCTGTGACTTGATTTAACCAATGAGATAGTGATACAAACTGAGGCTAGAAACCTGATGGCTGCTTGGCCTGGTCCGTTTGCATTTCTGCCATTGCTAAGGAGGTTGCCCCCTGCCAGCCACTGTCCTTCAGCAGGGGCCCCAGGATGAAAATACAAAGAGCAGGCCAAGCCCACTTGACAGGAAGGACCTAAGCAGAGGTGAACTCACAGCTTGAAGGAGAGTCATCTAAGCTCAGCCCAGATCCCTGTGATAACACCTACACTGCTGAAATCTGAGCACTGAGAATGACTGTTTATTGTTGCAAGCCCTTGAACTTCTGGATGATTGGCTGGTGGATTATTGTAGAAGTGACTGACTACGTCTGCCATGACTCCCACACCAGGCTAGGCAAGTGCCTTACCCCTGAGCTGCAGCACTAGTTGGAGAATTTGGTTTATTGAACAAATTCAGATTGTGACTGTAGGATACAAAAGAGGTGATCAGACAAATGAGGAACCTGTAATGGATAGAAGGGTGGGTTTATGACCTGAAGGAAGGTCTCTAGTCAGTTGGTGGAGGGTAAAACAGTTTGCATAGACCAAAAATGACTAGAATTTTAGTGCTAACACAGGTGAAATGTGATAAAGAAGAAATCCAATCAGGCAAGGAGCTATAGCTTAGGGGTAAAACATTTGACTGCAGCTCAAGTGGTCCCTGATTCAAATCTGGGTATTCCCTGTTGGTCTCTCATTTTGTTGCCAAACCATTAGTAACACTTCCTGGATTCAGTGTTTTGATTATTATCACCCTCACTGCCACTCTTCTGAGGTCTTGTGTTATTGTCTCCTGGTGACATTGGATATCTGGCACAAGTCAGGGTTCTGTTATTAATAACCTGTGTGTATTTCAGAAGTTTTTAATTAATTGGTCATTAATGTCTATACTTTGGAGGAATGCACCAAATCTGAGGTTTACACAACCCCAATTTGTATCAAGCTAACTGGCTGGACTTAGAAAAATACAGGCAAACTCTTCAATTCTGATCAGAACTTAAGAGGAATCTTGGAACTTTGATTATAGGGACCATAATCCCCTGCTAACATCCATCTTAACATCCAATGATTCCAAGTATCAGTAAAACCATGCTGGAATGTACAACACTATGCTAGTCTGTGGAGGAACACAGGAGGCTGGGCCTTGGCATAGACAAAGTACAGGAATGGGGAGGTGGGAGATCATGAGAAGGGCCATGGTGAAGCTGTGGGCTGGGAGGAGGATGACCAGGTGCAATAGCACAGCACTCCTGGGGTGGTGGCAAGCCATAGGCAAGGACTCGACTCCCTACAATAAGCTCAGAATGGACACGGGCTTATCAAGCAACATTGGCCTCTGAATAAAGCCTTTGGTGATAGTCACAGTCCCTGATTCTAATTCCCACACTCCCTGGCTACACTTGCTTTTCCCACAGAACATGGCATTTGAGAAGAGACGCCCTTTGCCTCCTGTGCCCCCAAATTCAGAATCTTCCCGCAAGGAGAGAAATCATAAGAAAGTACCTTAGTCATACCCTCCTCCTCATGGTCCTTCTGCCCACATGACCTCCACGTACCAGCTCTTCAGTCCTGTTGAATCTTGTCATATTTTTCTTGGTTGGGAAATTCCCAGGTTTAGACTCTTATTTTGTCCCTAGCCTATCAATCTTCTGCCCACATTTTGAGAATCCCTGGTGGTGTGATCCTTATGAAGAAATGACTTTACTTATTGTTAGGGAAAGAGAAATTTTACTGCTTGTTTGAATTTACTGCTTGTCTGAGTTTACCAATTAACTCAACTGGAGACACAGGCATCCGGAGATAGGGGCAAGTGCTACAGCCCCCGTAACCTGACCTGTCTGGTCTGCGTCATGTCTGTAGCCATGTCTGCTTACACAAGATAACAAGGAAGGGCTGTGCCAGGCACATACCACTCATCCCTCCCCGATTGGGACACCTGAAGGGAGTTGTAACATTTTTCTTGAAGTTGTTGGTTTGTGAAATGCTTGCTTTGAAACTATTGGTTGTATAAACACGGGCTTTTGTGTAACGGTTGTGGGAGCCTATATAATCTTTACCTGAAATTGCCTCAGGGTCGATCGCTCTAACCAGACCTGCGTGTCTTGGAAGGACAGTCGGCCCCAGCTAGTTGGTTTAATAAAACTCTGCTTGATTTTTGCATCTCAATACTCGTGCATTTGTTCTCCAGAAGAGACCCACCGAGTCACGGACCCTAACACTTATAGTATCAGAAGCCAAAGTAAAGTGCTTTTGTCCCTTATCCCTGTCACATCTGCCCAGCCAGGTGTCCTGCCTCACCTGTGCCAAAGGAGTGGATGCAGAGATGCAGCAACCAAACAATTTCACATGAGGGATAGTTAAGTTCAAGGCTAGATATTATCTGTGAGCTTAGTCCATTCCCACTAGTGCCCTAGGAGTGAGGAGACATACAGACATCCTGGATCCTTGGGTGAGGCAACAGCAGCAGACTGGTGTGAGTTGCAATGCTCCATAGAGCTATAAGGACGTCATTCAGGGTAGAGCATTTGCCTGCATGTCAAGCAGACTCTGTCACTTGCTGACCAAAGGTTGGCAATTGCTGTCCTATGTCATGCTCAGGGACCACAGAGCTCTCTGAACCTCTGTGGATTGGATCCTATCTTCTGCTTTCTTTTGCTTTCCGACATACAGAGGGATACTGTTCTAGTTTGCTTCTCTGTTGCTGTGATAAAACACTGGCCAAAACCAATTTGGGGACGAAGGGCTTTACTTGGTTTATGTGTCCTGACCATAGTCCATCACTGAAGGAAGCCAAGGCAGTAGCTCAAGGCAGGAACCTCAAGGCAGGAACTGAAGCACAGACCCAGGAGGAACACTGCCCACAGTGAGCTGAACCCTCCCACATCCCTCAACAATCTAGAAAATGCCTCAGAGACATGGCCATAGGCCTATTCTAAATCATTAACTTTCAGCAGTCAGGATGGTCTATGGACATTGACAGAGGCACATAGCTTTTCTAGGTCCCTATTCCTGAGTGTCTAGTTTAGGAATTGTCAGGTAAGAACATTTTTTTTTCTTTTTTCTTTTGCCCAGACTTACCCCCTACTTAACTCAAACATCAATTAACCACCAATCCTTTGAATCTGATTCTTCTGGGTGGGTCTGAAGGATGTACTAGTATATACCTCCAGGATAATGCCTTTGTCTCAGCTGGGAACTAAGGCAGGAGGGTGCTGGTCACAAGGAAGTTGCAGTCAGGCATGAAGAGGTAGCTCAGGACTGGTTGTCATAGGAGGAAGCAGATGATGACAGAGCACTGGCAAATATACATGTTAGGATTGTGACAGTCAGGGAGTCGCCACACAGGTTTAGAATGCTTATTAGGCACACATGAACAAGTGGGGGTATAGCTCAGGGGTAGAGCATTTGACTGCAGATCAAGAGGTCCCTGGTTCAAATCCAGGTGCCCCCTTGCTAGAGTCTCTTTTAGATACTAGACAGTGAAACATCTGAAAGAGCCAAAGACAGAGTGCAAAGTAATAACCTTGTCTCTCATATTGACCTTACCCTCCAACAGTGCTCCAGGTATGTGCTGAACTGTGTTCTCTTGTACTCTGGGGTCTGCTCAGGCCCATCACTGTCCTCTCTGGAAGTAGCCAGCAGAGAAAGCCCACCAAGTCACTCATGCTGTGGCACAGACTGAACTTTGAGCAATGACCATGAGGCTTACTCACTGCAGGAAATCTATCCCATAGGAAGCCTGGAAGCCCGAGAAACCAGCTTCTTTCTCTAGGAACTCTTCCTTGTCATCTCTCAGGAAGCCCCTCCTGACCCCCTCAGGATGAATACCCTTTTGAAGCCTCTCCCACAGGCCTCTGCTTAGCCTCCTGCCACTTTTGTAAAAATATTTTGGTTCATGGTTGTGTCTCTTATTTACACTAAGACTCTTGAGAAATAAGGACCATGTCTTAGCTGTTTCTGTGTCCTTAACATGGATGACAGGGCCTAGCTCCCAACAAGTTCCATGAGTGTTTGTTGAGTGGGTGAGTGGTGGAGTGAAAAAATGAACATCTTTCTGAGGGCTTGGCATATGGAGGAGACTCCCTGGACCGAGTGTGAGCTTTACTGAGCATCTAGGATGAGCAACTCTTACCTTAACAATTAGGTATGGGCTTGGAGGAATCATCACTGTTCAGTGTCCATTCTATGTGCAAAGGCTGATTACCTCATCATACCTGGGGTGGGGGTTGGAGGGCAAGGGGAACTGTTAAGGCTGGAGAGGAGAATAGGACAGAAGAGGAAAGCCTGCAATGGAGAAAACTTGTCAGTTCCTGGAACATGTAGAGTAGATTAAAAGTGCACAGGTAGGTTGGGTGTGGTGCCAGGCATGAAAAGGTACTAATGAGAGGTTATACATAAGTGGGGGTATAGCTCAGGGGTAGAGCATTTGACTGCAGATCAAGAGGTCCCTGGTTCAAATCCAGGTGCCCCCTTGTTTTAATATTTTAGAGGCGACTTACCACCTTCACTTTAGGCAAGGCTTCAGTGAAGTTAGGAGGTCTCAATTACAGAGGTTTCTAGAATTAACCCAAAAGACTCCCTCCCAGCATTGCATAACACAGGCAGCATTTATACACCTTTCATTCATTTACGGGACTTGGTGGATAATTAGAAGCACAGGATGCAGAAAAGCATGAGAAAGTCGAGTGGTATAATGAACCTCACTTTTTTCCCCCTAGAGAACAATAAAGGAGCACTCACACAGCAGGTGGGAACCCCATTTTAACTAGGAGATTTGAACATACTTTTGGCTGGGGAAGAACAACATTGAAGAATTGAATCAGTTCATCCATGAGCACAAGGGCATGGATGAGGGGATTTGCTTGGGAAGGAAGGAGGAGAATTCTTTCCTCTGACACAGAAGGGGAGGAGCTAAGGAGAAACAGAGGATGACAACTGTGGGAAATGGCTTTTGTTGGAAAGGACCATGATGAGCCTATTGCCTATACAAAGGGATCCAGGTAGGCTGCACAGAGGACAGTGCAACTTACTGAAGCTGTAATCTGAAGTCCACCTACTATGGCACCGAGGTCACTGTGTCTCCAGATACACTGCACCCTGTTGGGGACCCCTGTTGTGTAAAGTAGCAGTCTCTTCATGTCTGGATAGCCCCCGGGCTCGGCCTCATCTACAGAGATTCCTTTTTCAGCAGGGTGCCTTCCCGGCATCTTCCTGACTCATCTTTGGAAGCAGCCATCACAGAAACATGGCCTCCGGCTCTGGAAACTGCCAGCCTTTCCTGTGTGATTTTCAGACAGTCTGGCAGCCTGGCAGGAGCCCACCTCTACATGTAAATAGGGTCTCCCACAAAGTACCTAGCAGCTAAGGTTTTTACTACCACCCCCACAGTATAAAGTATCCTGGTTTTTCCTCAATACTCGGAGCTGGATCACCGAGACTTGGAGCCGAGCTAAGTCACTGAATAAAGGGGCTGTACCACTGACTGAGCTGAGTTCTGTGTCTTACTGCCTACGATCCAGCCTCCCCGGGGGGTGCTATCCTTCCGTCATCGACTCATGGAAATCCAGCTTTAGCCGTCCTGCACCTCTCCTCGTGACCCGGCAGCTGACGGGTCCCGAACTTAGAGAGAGAGTGCACGGGTGAAATTGGAGCGGAACTCGACTGGGCCAGCCCCGGTAGCAGAGACCCACAGAGATGCGGAGAAGCAGGGACCCACCAGCAACACGGAGCAGATGAGCTGCGGGACCCGCTGCTTCCCAGGTGCGCGCAGGAGACCGGCGCCACGCTAGCAGCTGGCACCCTGAGATCCCTGCGCCCCCATATCTGGCGCCCAGCCATCCAGCAATGCTTAGAAAACCCACCTAAGATTGAGGAAAGCTTACAAACACCAGAAAATAATAAAGGAGAGGTTTTAAGCGATAAAAAAAACCCTGCAGACTGCCCAGTAACAGATTCAACAGCTTCCAAAAATTCTCAGGTAAATTCCCCTCCCCCTCCACCTCAGCTGCCTCCAAGCCCTGCAGCACTTCCACCCCCTGTGGAGACACGCCTTACAGCCACAGAGCAGCTGTGTAACCTTAGAGACAATGAAAGCTGCCAGCCTCAAAATTTCCAGCCTCAGTGGTCTCAGGACCCCCAAAACCCACCGGTAGAGGCTTTTCCTGTCAACTTGCAAATAACCAGACAACGCCCCCTAGCCTGGTACCCACTCCCAGC
>NW_008339068.1:497967-498533 GCF_000622305.1 Nannospalax galili
AAGTAATAACAAAATTCTACTCAGGTGCATTTTCTAAGTACCCTACAGCTAACTTTCATGTCTCTCGACAGCTTGCACCTGCAGCCAAGTCTGTGCTAACTCATAATATTATTCTATAGGAAAGACAGAGGACCAGATAAAATCAACTATGTCCTAGAACAAGTTTAACTTTCTTCCCTTCACCACCTACCCCAATGTCTAGTTGCCTTCTCTTGTGCATCCAGTAATAGATTTCTACTGACAGCAGTACCAGTTACCACCCTTCTCTACCCACAAACAGAAAAAGATTTCACTGACTCTCATCTAAGTGGATTCAAACAACTGGCTAACTATTCAGTTTGCATTTTCAGCAGCAAGCCTACTCATTACAAATGCCTCACTAACTACTCTCTCCAGTACAGCACGCATCACCCCCCTTCTTTTCATATAGTGCAAAGGAAAAACCCAAAACTGTGTTAATCTCTCTTTGTCCACCTTTTGTGTACTAGTACATTCCAGGTGTAAGAAACCCTTTCCTCCTACACAGCTATCAGCAGAGAAAGATCTTCTTCCCCCTGCTGGTAGAG
>NW_008339068.1:499003-510699 GCF_000622305.1 Nannospalax galili
TGTTGGGGACCCCTGCTGTTTAGGGTAGCAGTCTCCCCATGTCCGGATAGCCACAAGCTGGCTCGGCGCGAATGGGGGGACTCCCCTTCTCAGTGGGGCACCTTCTGTTCTCCTCCCTGACTTACTTTTGAAATGCCCGTCACAAGATACATGCCCTCCGGCACAGGAGCTACCAGGTTTTAATCAGGCGTTGTCTGATAGCCTGATAGAAGCCCACCGCCCTATGTAAATGAAGCATTCCAGGAGTACCTATCAGCTAAGGTTTTTACTACCACCCCCAAAGTATAAAATATCCTGGTTTCCCCTCAATAATCGGAGCTGGATCACTAAGACTTGGAGCCGAGCTAAGTCACTGAATAAAGGGGCTGTACCACTGACTGAGCTGAGTTCTGTGTCTTACTGCCTATGATCCAGCCTCCCCAGGGGGCGTTATCCTTCCGTCATCGACTCACGGAAACCTAGCTTTAGCTGCCTCGTACCTCTCCTCATGACCCGGCAGCTGACGGGTCCCGAACTTAGATAGAGAGTGCACGGGTGAAATTGGGGTGGAACATGACCGGGCCAGCCCCGGTAACAGAGACCCATAGAGACGCGGAGAAGCAGGGACCCACCAGCAACGCGGAGCAGACAAGCCGCAGGACCCACCGCTTCCCAGGTGTGTGCAGGAGACCAGCGCCATGCTAGCAGCTGGCGCCCCAAGATCCCTGCACCCCCATAGCACCCCACTGTGTTAGATACTTTCCTTGTTGCTATGACAAAATACCTGACAGAAGCAGCTTACATAGGGAGAGCTCATTCTACCTCACAGTTTGAGGGTGCAGTCCATTGTGGGCAGAAAGGTCTGTTGGTGAGAACTTGAGACATCTGGTCACATTGTGCTCATAGTCAGGGCCAGCTCAGCTCGCTTCCACCTTTTCTCCCTTTTCAGTCAGTCTAGGACCTCAGTCCATGGGATCATGCCGTCCATGTTCAGTTAAACCTCTCTGGAAATTCTCTAAGACATACCCAGAGATATGCACCCTAGGGATTCCAAATCCAATCAAGTTAACAATGGAGATTAAGTATCCCACACACCTAGGTCAGCACAGGGAAACTGATGAAGATTGTGTCTGTGTTTCTATTCTACATATTATGCTGGCTTAAGGAGTCTAGGTTATTCTCTGGAGTATACAAGGTTTATGTTTTTCTTGTATAAATTTCGCTTTTAGCTTCTGTCATCCACACACCAGGTGTGGGGTGTGCCAGGTGATCTCCTTGGTAGTGGGATTCATGAAATCAGCAAATACCTGTGAATTTTTCCTTGCCCCATTTCTAGGTGTTGTAGATACCTCAAAAGTCTGAGATGCTCTTCCTATAGCCCTAAAACAAAGCAATAAAGAGATAAAAAGGAATGAGCTCCTGCAAGACACAGAAGATAGAAAATTTAGTCAAAAATTTCAACACTAAAAATTAAATGTATGTATTAAAGGCTCCAGTTAAAAATCAAAAAAGCAGGTTGGGCATGGTGGTACATACCTCCCAACACTAGGATGGCAGAGGCAGGAGGATCTCTGTGAGATTGAGGCCAACCTGGTCTACATAGTGAGTTCCAGGCCAGCTGGGACTACGAGGAGACCCTGTCTCAAACAAACAAAACAAACATAAAAAAGAAGAAACTGGGGCTGGAGAGGTGACTCAGAGGTTAAGAGTGCTTCCTGCTCTTCCAAAGACCCAAATTTGGTTCCCAGCACCCACATTTGGTGGCTCACAACTGCCTGTAACTCCAGCTCCAATAGATCTGACACCCTCCTCTGGCCTCCATTGACATGTGCACTCACATGTGCATAGACTCACAGACACAGAATTTTAAACATAAAGATAAATGTTTTAAAAACTGCATACTAGCTAACTGGATCAAAAACAAGATCCAACTGTTTACTGCCAGCAGGAAACATACCTCACTGGTGTGTGAGGAAACATACACACAGACTGAGAGTGAAACAATAGAGAATGATGTGCCAAGCAAGTGGAAGCCAGAGTACTTGGACTTAAGCTAAAAAGACCTCACTATATATTAACAGAAGGAGGAATCCCTCAAGCAGGTACCATGGCTATAAATACACACCAAAATCTGGTGTCCCCAATTTCATAAAATGAATACTACTGGACATAAAAGGCTAGATAGGTTAAGACATACAATAGTGTGTGACTTCAACTCCCCACTCACTAAAAGACAGATCATCTATATCAAGAAAATCAAGAAGGAAACTCAGCGATAGCGATAAGTGCACAAAACCTATACACACGGTTTCAGCACCTGTTACCTCAAACATTCCCCAGAGAAATGATGGCTTATGCTTCTAGAGAATAGATACTATTCTTAACATTGGTACTTTGCCCACTTCTGTTTGACTTCCCTACTCCAGAAAGGTGGTTCCTGTATCGATCTCACAAATGAACATCTTGCTTTAGTGTGGAGGTCTTCTGAAGCAATCCAAACTAAGACACCAGATTACAGGAGAAAAATTACACATCATTAAAACAGATGAGAACCTTCAATAAGAGCAAACACAAGTTCACGGTTTTAAAAAATCCTTGGTTGACTAGGAGAAGCATTTTACCTCCTTAATGTGCTCTAAGGAATCTCCCTAAACATAAAAATAAATGTGACTTAATGGCAGACTATTGAAAGCTTTCCATTGGAACTGAAAACACACATCTGATCTTTGGCACAATGAAGATATTAGCCAGGGAGGAAGAAGTTGACAAAAAAAAGCAAAATATATGGTTTTAAAGGGAGAAAATTGCTATTTTTTGGCAAATTATATGATTGTTTGTGCAGGGCATGAACAGGATCTCAAAGGCACATCGATTGGAATTAATAACTTTTCTGCCAATGTTGCTAGATTCAAAGTTGAAATTACATATTGTATAACATGTCAGTTCTCCCTGCGTTTGACTAAAACTTCAAGGCGAGTTAATAAGAAATACTGAAAGTATGGGCTTCTGTGCATGTGTGTGTTTAATTGTACAAATAATTTCTAAGTATATAAGAAAAAATGCAGTAGCCAAAATAACTAGAACAGTCTTGAATAAAAGATGGTGGGGGAGGACTGGAGAGATAGCCCAGTGATTAAGAGACTGTATTGCTCTTCCACTTGACCCGTGTTCGGTTCTCAGAGCCATGAGTATCCAATGCCTATGGCCTCCTTCAGACACCTGTACTCATGTACACATACACATAGACACACATACATATATACATACATACACATAATTAAAAATATTATAAATCTTTTTAAAAGATGGTGGAATGATTTGCTATACCAGATATCAAAACTTATTCACAAGTACAATAAGCAAAGAATTGTAGGGTTCATGCAAGGACAGGTAAAGACTGAGACTAGACTTGTTAGGGAGAATCCTTTTGTTGTGATTTGAATGTGAAATGTTCCCCATGGGCTAATGGGTTGAGGGCTTGGTCCCCAGCTGGTGGGATCTATTTTGGGAGGCAGTGCAAACTTTCAGGGGTGGGGCTAGCTGGAGGAAGTAGGTGACTGAAGTAGAGGTGCTTTTGAAGGGCGTCTTGATCCTGGTTGTTCCTGTTTGCCTCTTTGCTTCATGGCTGCCATGTCCTCAATAGTTTTCCTCCGCCAGGCCCTTCCTCCATCATAAAGTGGCAACACATAGATTACAAATGTTGTAGGTGTGTCTCTAGAAATGAAAGACATTAATTATCAGAAGCTTTATGTTAGCAGATGGGGGTATAGCTCAGGGGTAGAGCATTTGACTGCAGATCAAGAGGTCCCTGGTTCAAATCCAGGTGCCCCCTACTCATATTTATATTGTTTTGCAGGAGGGTGCACACTCATATATGTGGGCCAGAATCAGCAATGGGTTTCTTTATTGCTCTTTTTATAAGACTGTCTCTTGCTGGACCTGGAGTCCAATGACTGGCTAGACTGGCTGCTAGCTAGCCAGTCCCCTCAACCCCCTTCTTCTCTTCCCTTCTTCCACCTCATCTAGACTGGCTGACCAGCAAGTCCTCCTCCCCCAACTCCCCTCTCCTTGTCCTTGCCCTCCTGTGTATGCCTTTCCAGTGCTGGGATTACATATACATGATGCCACAGTATGATCTTTACAAGGGGCCTTGGAATCCCAACTCAGTTTTTCATGCTTGTGAGGCAAGTACCTTCCATGCTTGGCCATCTTCCCAGTCCCCAGCCTAGATTTAACCTTTTAAATAGATACTGGACTTTCTAGTTCTTCTTCCTTAGTAGATACTAGGATACATTTTTTTTGTCCAGAACCAACAAATGGTGAGGCTTTATTGTGGTGGTTCTGAACCCCATATAAATTAGGGTCACCTGAAGAGTCTATAAAAGTACCCTTTCCCACGCCTCACCCAGACCAATTAAATCAGTACATCCTAGGTGGGGCCCAAGCACTGTAAAAGCTTCCCAGTGGCTTCTAGACCCATCCGAGGTGAAAACCAGCTTTACAGAACTTCCTGGAAGCCTCCTCAGCCAGGACTGTGTCATCCCAGCTGTGCCTGCCCAGCATCTGTGCTCTGGACATTCATTTGTGTCTACAGTATCTATGTGAACAACAAGTGTATGTGTGCAGTGTCCATAACTAGACTGAACCAGCATCTTTTGGGGAAAATTGCATTTTATTGCCTCTTAGTTTTCTTAATTTCCCCCATTTCTATCCAGAAATTCTCCCTGGGAAGGAGTGGAATTAGTATTATGATCTCAGGCACCAGGATCTGTGGCTCAGTAAGAGAGCTCTCATAGATCTAAGAGAGCTTGCCTATGGTGAAAGATCAACTTGGTAAGGTCAGATTCTATCTTGTATTTAGTTAGTGCACAATTAAGGGCAATACTACACCTTACCTTCTTTTTAAAAGGAAATTGTTATTTTTATTTTATGTTTATGAGTGTATTACCTGTATGTAGGTAGCCCACGGAGGTCAGAAGAGGGTGTCAGACCCCCCTGGAACTGGAGTTATGGATGGTTGTTAGCCATCATGTGGATGCTGGGAACTGAACCCAGGTCCTCTGCAAGAACAGACAGTGCTCTTAACCACTGAGCCATCTCTCCAGCCCCCACCTTAACTTCTTAAAAAAGGAAAATTCTGCAGAAGGGATCAAAGAACTATCAATCACCAGAAAGCTAAATATGTGGTGGTTTTCTTGGTTTGGAGAATATATGGGGTTTTTTGGGTGTCAAATCTGAAGACTGGAGATGGTTTTAGCCATACAGCATATGATTCAGAAGTGTTATTCATAATTTTCACCATCCTTCACACCAATCATCTTTTGTGATCTTTTGTCATAACTAATTAAAATGTATGCCATGATTCTTTTGTATAAACAACAGAAGCATATAAGTTACTGAGTTAAAAACAAGTTCTTATCATAAAACTATCTGGCAACAGGAAAGTCTCGATCACTATATGGCAAAATGATACGGGAAATCATTTAAATCAGAGCCTGGCCATGTCTAGTGTCCCTGGAGCCTTTGCCTACAGCGTGTAGCACAGGTGTTTTTCCTCTGTGTCATTAGTGCTATGTGCCCGTAACTTCTGATGCACAGTATGAGCATTGGAAAGGACAGAGCTTTCATCTTCAGTGACGAGCTTCATAGATTCCTTTTCCTTAAACCAGTGACTTTTGATAACCAGAAGCTCAAAAAAAAATTTTTTTTTGTCTTTTTGAGACAGGGTCTCCCTGTAGCCCCAGCTGTCCTGGAACTCACTATGTAGACCAGGTTGGCCTTGAACTCACAGAGATCTGCCTGCCTCTGCCTCTTGAGTGCTGGGACTACAGGCGTGTGCTACCATGCCCAGCTCAGCTCAAAATTTTTTTACATAGAGCTTTCCCCTAAAAGAAATGGCTGCCTGTTCTAGTTTTCTAAACACCTAGAGCTTTGGCTAGAATTGATGGCCTGGCCCTTTCTCACGCCACCTGCTTCCTCCAGATACTAAGAACATACCTCTAGTGTTGTTTACCTCCTTCCCACCTTCCTTCCCGCCTGAGGGTTCTTGCCAATCCCACCAGCCCTGAGCTGCTCTGGACAGTTTCCTGCCCTCTCACAGTTTCTCCCTCTGCACATGACTCTCAGCTTTGCTCAGACTGGCATCTCTTCCCTTGGACTCCCAAAGAGCAGGGTACCTCCCTGCTTCTTTCTCCCTATTCCTTCTCAGACCCAGATCCTCTGCCAGATGTCAGCTGTTCTTTCAAAGTCATCTCCTTACAGCACACCTTCCTCATCCTCACTGATGTCTGTATAGATATTTGAAGCTCCGCAAACATCATGGAAGATTTTAGAACATTTGCATTTTTTCCCTTGTCTTCTCTCCTCAGGATTATCAAGATCATGAAGTTTTGTAAAATCACAGAGCGATGATCTGCAGAGACAAATCACCATTATTTAGGAACAGCAGAGCATTGCACTGAGAATGTGGGTGCCATAGTACACTATGAGCAAACTCAAAGAGTTTGAGGCAAGGGGAAATTTGTAAAAGCAAAAATAAGAATCACATAAGATACTGAGATAGCCAATTCTTCTGTCTGGTTCTAGTCTAGACACCCAGAAGAATAGAGTGGACAGACACTGAGGGGTGAGAACATGAGGCAGACTTTATTCATGTGCTACTGACAATTCAAATGGAAAAGCAGATGCTCCAAAACAGAATGCCAAGTGGGAGTGGCTGCCAGCAGGTATTACAACTCTGAGTTCTCAGCAGGCCTCAGGATGCTAACAAAGATGAGGACCGCTAAGCGTTACAACTAACTCCTTGGTGGGCCTCGGGATGCCAACCAAGAGCAGCCATCTGAAGAAACTTCTGCCAAGAGCAAGTCCCTGACTAGAGTGGCAGAAGGAGCAGAGGGGCAGGTCTCAGAGGCAAAGATGATAGATGTCTTAGGACAGGGATGAGTCCCTGCTGGAGGCAGGAACATTGGTATCTCAAGCTGGATCAGAAGAACACTGCTGAACTTGGCACAGTTGTAACAGGGCTGTGTAATCACTTTGCATGAACTGGCTTGATCTGAAAGTATATTGAGAACATGTGGACAAGAGAGAGGCAGCCAGACCCCTGGCGAGATAAACATTTCCAGCAGAAGAGGTAAACAGTCGTGTGGGTGTGGCCATCTCGGAGCCCAGGACTTAGAACTCCAAGTCAGGGAAGTATGGCCATCCAGCACTTGTGGAGCAGTAAGGGACAAGAGCTGCCTAACAGCAGCACACCCTGCTCAGGGCACAGAGGAGAGCAGCGGAGGTTACAGAATTCATAGAAGAAAGTTAGAGGAAATTCTCTGAAAATCTCACAGAATTCTACTTTGGAGAATGTGAAGGCGAGAGCAAACAGGGTTTCAAAGACTAGGGCTCATAGATAAAAGCCAAGATTGTATCACTGACAATGTGACCATCAGACTCTGGACTCCTGAGCTATAACCTTGGGGAGTGGTGACAAGGGTCACCCTCCACATCGCTACTTGAGATTCAGTTGTGCCCTCCTGAATGTGTCTGTCTGCACCTCGTGCTCAAACTCCCTAGCATGGGCCCCTGTCTGTTCTTGCACTTGGAGCAGCTTGGACCTTTGGAATCTTCCAAAGAGAAGAAATCCTCCCCAGAAGCTGGTCTCATCACCTCTTTGTAGGCTGGTGACTGAACCCCAAGTCCTTCATTCACTAGTTTGAGTCCCCATGGCAGTTCTCCAGCAGAACCAGCTCTCCTTCCCATCCTGGGGTCCTGATCACAGCTGGATTCTTTCCTTGATGAAGGGCTCTTGCACTGATCTACCCTGGTCTGTTGATTCAAGAGACCCAGGAGCCATTTATGGTACAGGAAATATTTACAATAGCAGCTGTTCCTTGGGGAGAGCATCTGGGCCTTACTAAACAGAAGTCCAAGTCAAAAATCTCCCTGATTTACCAAATGAGGCTGTGAGGGGACCTTAAGAAACAAAACCATCAGTGAACAAGAGAGTTCACAGAAGAAAGTGACTGAAAACAAGCTCATGCCTGCCCTGCCCCTGATCCCAAGACTGTCTCAGTGTATTCAGCGTCTTTGTCCAACAGGAATGACAAATGGATTTATTGGGGCAAGTGTATGTGGCTATAAAGACTAAAGGGGTTTATATAAGTTACTGGTAGGGATGGGGATGTAGCTCAGCGGTAGAGCATTTGACTGCAGATCAAGAGGTCCCTGGTTCAAATCCAGGCATCCCCTGTATTTGTTGCTTTTTGTCACCTCACTTTGGTGTTAGAACTCTACCTTGATTTCCCTGCCAGGGTACTGGGAGATAGAATCAACCTGGAAGAAGAAAGGATCCAGATCTGGTTGGGTCCACCAAGGATGCTTTCAAACTGTCTTCTGTAAGGATTTCTGTTCTACCTCCTGGGACTATGTGGGCTTGTGCATTTTATCTTTATGTGTGAAAGTATTGTTAGGATTTCTGGGTTTGCTTCCTAGTATGATAAAGTCTCTTCAGGGAATGAAAACAATGTTTTCACTTTTTCTGTGTATTCAACATGAATAACAGGGAAGTAAAAAGCTCAGTGTTTGCTGAAACAAATGTTTGCTGAATTAATGAATGAATAATGTGGAAAATAATGACCTTCCTACTGAGGTTTGGACTGTGACCCACATAAAGATGCAAATGTAGGGGTTGGAGAGATGGCTCAGTGATTAAGAGCACTGGCTGCTCTTGCAGAGGACCTGGGTTTGATTCCCAGCACTCAATTGATAGCACATATCCATCTGTAACTCCAGCTCCAGGACTTTTGACTCCTCCTTCTGGCCTCTGTGGGAACTGCACTCTCATGGTGCACATACAGACATACAGGCAAAAACATTCACATAAAAATAAAAATAACTTTTTTAAAAGGTGCAAATGCATGGACCAAACTTTTCAGCCAGCAGATGCTGCAGATCCCAGGGTTGGTTTTCTCTCCTCTGGGTTCCCACTCACCCCTTCCTTTAGACCTCAGCTCTTCCTCCTCCCTGGTGTGACCCCAGGCTTTCTCCTTACGAACTGCTCACCACTTGCGAGACCTGAGGCTATGTCCAGGAAGTGCTTCTCATCACACTCTTGACCCACAGCACCATGCTGCAGAAACCCCCCAGGTGTGACACAAACGAGGAGCCCTGTGCATGGCTGGTGGGAGTGGAGGACGGAGCTGCTGCTGTGGAAACTATGGTTTCCCGAAAAGTTAAACAGAGAATTACATGTAACCCAGCAACACACTCCTAGGTATATCTGTAAAGGAGTTGAAGGCAGAATCTGAAACATTTGTTCATGAATGTTCATAGCAGCTGTGCTCACATTAGCTAAAGCTCAGAAGCAGCCCAAATGTCCATCTGTGGGTAGACAAACACGAGGCTGTGTAATGTGCACACAGAGTTTTCCCTTCAGCCATAAAAAGAAATGAGGTTACTTACACATGCCACAATATAAGTAAAACTTGAAAATATCAGGTTACAGGGGAAAAAAGCTAGACACATACAATTGCATATGGTGTGATTCCTTTTCTGTGAACTATCTGGATTGGTAAACCATGGAGACAAAACAAATTGATGTTTCCCAGGGCATTGGGTGAAAGGGAATGGGAAGTGGTCACTAAGGGTTCAGGTTTTCTTCCAAGATGATGAAAAAGGTTTGAAACGGGAGATTGGCAGTAGTTGCTACATTGTAAATGTACTAAACACTTCTGAAGTATATATACTTTAAAAGGGTTACTAGTATATCCTGTGAATTTCATCTTGATTTAAAATAGAGAGGAGGTTACTGAAAGGAAGCCTTGGACCAGGTTGGCAGAGCTGGGACCCAGCACCTGTGTACCAGGTTGACCTTGACTAGCAGCACAGGCTGTTCATCCCTAGTGATTGGTGGGAGGCAGAGGTGAGGGGCTCAGATGCTAGGAAGTGAGCAGCTGTCCCAGTGCAGATGTCCCAGTGCAGGTGGGGACAGCATCTTGCATTTCCTGTGTATTCTCAGTGAGATCAAAAGCAAGTTGAAGATGGCAGAGAAGGAGCTGCGGGTTTGGGGAAAGAGAGAAAGCATGAACTATCCATCCAACAGAGTGGGGGCACTACTGGGCTAGAGACTGATCAGCAGGCAGCGTCGGAACCCCCTGCAGCTTGCTGGCAGATGTCTGAAGTGAGAATGAACATAAAGGCTAAGCATTTTCCTCCAGCCATATTCAAGTATAGGTGCAAAGCAAGTGGAGAAACCAAATACTATGGTTGACTTATTGCTGTCCAGTTAAGGACGAGAATGTTGAGGGAACGTGGGAATGAGGGTGATGATGATGGTCAGTGGCACCTGAGTGGATGAAAAGGAAAATGGGAACATGGGTGGACAGGGGCTGGACTATAATTCATACCAGAATGCCTTCTTCACATGCATAAGGATCTTGAACATGTACACAGGTCGTGACTTCTTAGCCTTCAGAATGGTTATTTGGAGCTGGGGCAGCTTGAGTCTCTGGCTGACAACCACCAAAGTCTTGGGTACCCTCCTGTACACTTCCTGGTGTATAGAACTCATCCTTATCTTCTTTGCCACATGGTGAGAAAGTCAAGAAGACTGAAAATCATCTGGGCCCTGGAACTCATGCTACACTGTATGTTGGTGTGTCTACTGCAGAGTGTTTATGCCCACATATCACAGATATGCCCATATATGTAGGTTTTCTTCCAAGAGCCTGTAGTGCTATGCCTTGGGGCAGGGCTTGGCCAGCAAAGGAGACACCTCTGGTGCTTGGTGCTCCAGCTGGGATAACCTTCTGTTCTGAGGCCCGGGTTACATGAGTTTGCGTTCCCATGAACAGTGAATGAGTATTCCCCTTTCTCTAAAACCTTGCCAGCATTTAGTGTCTTCTTCTCTTGACCTTAGCCAGTCTGACTGGGGTAAGATGAAATCTTAAAGGGGTTTTGATCTGCATTTCTCTAATTACTAAGGCTGTTGAGTACTTTTAAGGTGTTTCTTAGCCATTTTTATTTCTTTGGTTGAGAACTCTCTGTTCATGTCCTTAGCCATCTTTTTATTGGGTGATTTATTTTCTTGTTTCTTTGATATTTGAGTTCTTCATATATTTTGTATATTAACCCTCTGTCGGATGTGTAGCAGGTGAAGATTTTCTCCCACTCAGTGGGTTTCCTCTTCATTTCCTTGGTTGTTTATTTTGCTGTACAGAAGCATTTTAGTTTAATGAGGTCCCATTTGTTGATTGTTAACTTTAATGCCTGAACAACTAATGTCCGATTAGAAAATCCTTTCCTACACCTATATCTTATAGGGTACTACCTATGTTTTCTTCTAGCAGTTTCAGATTTCGTATTAAGGTCTTTGATCCATTTGGAGTTCACTTTTGTGCATGGTGAGAGTCCGATTTCATTCTTCTACAGGTGGAGGCCCAGTTTTGCCAGCACCATTTGTTGAAGATGCTGTCTTTCCTCCATTGTGTGTTCTTGTGCCCATCCTGTGCTCCAGGATGGGTGTGCTTTTAAAGCCAAATAATTGTTATAGAATACTTTACCTAAGTTTTCCAAGAAGTAGCTGAGGGGCAACTTAGAAACAGCAGAGGGGCAGAGATGGTAACAAAGTCCTTAAAGCATACAGGGGGGCATAGATAAGGATGGGGAAGACAGAGAATGCTGTGGCAAGTTCAATGCCAGCAGAACTTACTGAAGAGGAGGAGGGAGGG
>NW_008339068.1:510720-516519 GCF_000622305.1 Nannospalax galili
AAAGGGGTAGGAGGAAAAGAAGAAGTCCGTATCCTAGCAAAGGGATTCCAACCAGATGCCTTTAACAAGAACAGGGTACTGTATTAAAAAGGACAGACTTCTAAGAAGAAATAAAAAGTGATATAAAAATCAAACATGCAAACTGGAAGGCAAAGTTGAAGCAATTTTCCACAAAATAAAATGAAATTAAAAGACGAACTAAAGAGTGATAAAACTGATTTTAAAATTAAGATTAAAACTAAGATTAGTGGTTGAAACCAAGATGTATAAACATCAACTAAAGAAACTTATGGAAACAGATTCATAGAAACAGAAAATGATAGAGGAAATAATACAAGAAAATTGCCCATGATGAAAGATGTGAGTTTCCATTAGAAAATATTTTTTACATGGGTTCTTTTTTATCTCAGCCTGGCCTGGACCTAACCATGTATCTACAGATGATCTCCAACTCCCCAACATCTTTCCTCCACCTTCCCAATGCTGAGATTATAGGCATTCACCACCACACCCAACTCATGATGTCCTGAGTATCAAACCCCCTCTGTGCATGTTAAGAAAGTAATTTATGGCTGAGTATGGTGGTACGTACCTTTAATCCCAGCACTCTGGAGGCAAGAGTCAGGTGGAGATCTGTGAGTTCAAGGTCAGCCTGTTCTACATAGTGAGTTCAGGCCAGCTGGGGCTACAGGGAGACCCTGTCTCAAAAAGACTAAAAAATAGAAAGAAAGAAAGAAAGAAAGAAAGAAAGAAAGAAAGAAAGAGAAAGAAAGAAAGGAAGAAAGAAAGAGAAAGAAAGAAGAAAAGAAAGAAAGAGAAAGAAAAGAATGTAACTTACTAGCTGAATTATACCTCAAGCCCAAGGAAAGAGCCTTCACTAAGTTCATACATCAACGTGTGTTAAAGAATTCCAAAACCGAAAGAGGGATCTCTAAAATGTGAAGAATGGAAAATCAGGTAATACAGACAGGGCAGGAACACAATGATACTTACTTTTTATAACAGCAATACTGGGCACTAAAAGACAATAGGGAGCAAATTTCACAATATGAAGAAATATAATTTGTGAATAAATCTATGCCCATCCATGTTACCAACCAAGTGTTGGATGAAATTAGAGCATTACCAGGCATATGAAGGATTACATTCTTTTCATCTATTCCTCTTTCACAGAAATCAACTGAGGAGTCTTTTGCCAAAATAAAGAGTATTATTTGTTTTTAAAAATGTAAGACTTGGGTTACAGGAAAACGGGGCCTTGATACATGAGAGAGAAGTAGAAGGAGAGAGAATGTCTGGATGTTTTAGAGAACTCAGAGTGGTGCACACCTTTAATCCCAGCACTCAGGAGGCAGAGGCAGGCAGATCTCTGTGAGTTCAAGGCCAGCCTGGTCTACATAGTGAGTTCCAGGACAGCTGGGGCTACAGGGAGACCCTGTCTCAAAAAGACAAAAGAAAAAGAAAAGAAAAGAAGCAGCATTTTAAGATGGAAGGTTGTCATGAACCTCAGAAAAGTCAGAGATTCTACCCCAAATCTTCACCCTACTTAGCACTACGGAGACCATCCATGAATACTATTAACTAGTCATCATGATAAAAACATCGAAGATAATCCAACCAAAAGTTGAGATATAAATATGTGTGAAAAGTGGGAACAGAAGAGGACAATCAAATTATAATCCATCTAAAAAAAATGAGCCACCTTAAAGAAACCAGTCATTTTATGATTTTTAAAATAATTTTTATTGAATTTTTGCAAATTCATACAATATATTTTGTTTGTATTTAGATGCCCCCATCTGCACCCCCTTATTACATGTCCCCAAATGTCCCTCGGTATGGGTTTATTCACTGGAGCCTGGTCAACCCACTAAGAGTCTCACCCTTACATAAGACTGACTCTCCTGCTCCCAGCAGCCACCAGTTGCCAGTACTTCCTCAGATAGGGTTGGGACTTCTTACCCACTTCCCATGTCTATGCTGGGATTTTGTCTGGTCTGATCTTGCATGGACTTGTGCATGCTGTCACCATTGCCATGAGTTCAAGTTAGTAACTGACCAGCTGTCTGGAAAACTGTTTCTTTGTGGTCATGTACCACCTCTGACTCTTACAACTTTTCCACTCTCTCTTCCTCAAAGATCCCTGAGCCTTGGGAAGCAGAAGTTTGATATAGCTGTCCTATTCAGGGATAAGCACTCTGCATGTTGGCTACTTGTGGTTCTCTGTGTTATTCACCATATGCTGCATAAGGAAGCTTCTCTGCTGAGAGTTGAAAGATGCTTTAATTTGTGGATATAACAGTAAGTCATTAGGAGTCACTTTAATACTGTATCCATTTAGCAGAATAATGGAATTAGAATCTTATGACCTGTGCCCTGTCTAGCCTGAGGTTCCTAGACCTGATGGCAGTGTCAGGTATGGGCTCCATCCTATGAAGCTGACCTTAAATTCAATTGAAAAGTGTTTGGTTAAGTTAATGGTTTAAAAAAATTGAGGCAGGGTCTCACTCTGTAGACCAGGCTAGCCTTGAACTCAGAAAAGTCCACCTGCCTCTGCTGGGATTAAAGGTGTACTGGTATGTGCCTGGCCAATCTAATGATTTTTAAATTTATATTTACTTCTATTTTATGTATATGAATGTTATGCCTGCATGTATGTAAGTGCTCCTGTGTTATGCAATGCCCACAGAGGCCAGAAGAGGGTGTCGAATCCCCTGGAACTGGAGTTATGGACAGTTGTTAGCTGCCATGTGGGTGCTGGGATTTGAACCCAGGTCTTTTGCAACAGCAGCCAGTGTTCTTAACTGCTGAGCCATCTTCTAGCCCCAAGTGAATGATTTTTAAAACCTGATTAAATTAGGCATGCTACATTATGTTTATTTTACTTAAGTTACAGAGACAGAGTAGAAGATGAACCCAAACTGTGGGGAATGACTCCCTCTCAGTAACTAGAAAAGGGGAGGCAGTTCTTGATAAGTTTTAAAAACAATATTTGACTTACAAATATATGTGCAAAGTCCTCTGATAAAAATAAAATTATGTCACATTTAAAAACCCAAGAGCTGGTATGAAAAGTCAGAGATAAATGTATTAACTCAAAACCCCCCTGAAAAATAAACATACAACATCTGAACATATATGCATGTGTACTTGAAGTCTATACACAATAAAAACAGTGCCAGATAGGAGAAACCTCCCTTCAAGTTGTTGGTCATGGTAACCAAACAGACTCCTAAAATAACACAGGCTATTGCCACAGCCCTGGATTACTTCCCTGGACCTGAAGTTAAGACCCTGTTGTTGAAGATAGGACATACTTCAGACACAGGACTTGGAGCAACGGAGCTGGAACTGACCTGGAAGCCTTCTTCCTGAAGACTAGCTCTCATAGTTCTGGGGGACACTATGCAAGCTGCTAAGGGAGAAAAATAATCAATGGTCCAACCCAGCTGTAAAGTCTAATGATCATAATGACTGGCACAGCAAACTATCTCTATTGATGCAGTAGTGGCACATTTATCTAGGGGGTAATCAGTAACTGTCTAATTATACTTAAAGCCCTCTCAATTGGAGGGAACTCATGGGTGGTACTGTAAATATAGCCAAATACACATGGCTGGAAAGGTCATAGCTCCTGGAGAAAACTCTATCTCTGTTATCTCTCTAGACAAATGAAATTTCTTACCATATGCTAAATACAGATCCTTATGTTTACAGACAAGTATACCACTCATCAAAGAAGCATCTTTGTGGAACAGATGGAGGCTATTACAGAGTTCCACAACTAGTCACACACAGAGAATATATGTCTGAGAGATGCCCAGGCCTAAATGACACATCTACAGTAGACCTCAACACCTCAGGCTCATTGAACACAGCAGAACAGGGGGTAGAGAGAATATTAATACATCCCTCAACTCTCACCAATGAAACTTCCTCATACAACAGAGTGCAATGCGCATAGGAGGCCACAACTGGCCAAGTTTTAGAGAATAAGAGACTGCAGAGTGTGTGTTCCTGGATAGGACTCCTGTACTAAACCTCACCCACCCATGGCTTAGGAATCATTTCAGAAGAAGGGGCAGAAAGATTGTAAGAGCCAGAGTTGGTGAATGAATATAAGGAAACAGAGCCTTCAGGCCTCTGGGGAACTTGCTCATATGAACTTGCAACAAAGGTGACAGCATGCGGAAGACCCATGCTGACTCAATCAGACAAAAACCCAGTATAGAAGTGGGGAAATGGGCAGCAGGTCTCAAACCAATTACTGTCAGTGAGGGAGAGTAGATCTTCTTTAAGGGAGTGACTCTATATAGGTTGACTAGGCTCCACTGGATGAATTTACACCAAGGGACATCTGGGTACAAATGTTTGACCAGATAAACTTAACATATATGAAAGAATGTATGAAATCTGGTGGTAGAGGCACTGGGGTGGAGGAGGGCACAGATGGGTGAGGGGGTCAAAGTTTGAATAAGATCTATTATATGAAATGCACAAAAACTCAGTAAAAATATAAAAATAACCAAGAGCATTTGGGGAGCACAAATTAGACATCAGGCCTCTTGGAAAGAAAAATGGGCTGGGTATAGTGATTGTATTAGTCACTTTTCTGTTGCTGTGATAGAAACACTGACCAAAGTAATTTATAGAAGGAAGAGTTTATTTGAGCTTATGGTTCCAGGGGAATTACAGTCCATCATGGCAGGGAAAAAAATAAAAGTCAGGCACCATGAAGTCTCTCAGGCAGGTCGCGTACCAGTCAAGAATTCCAACTTGCCGATAAGTAAGTTTTATGGCCGAGACACTTAAGAACTCTATAAGCCCACCCCCAGTGACATGCTTCCTCCAGGATAGCCATACCTTCTAAAACCTCCCAAAGCAGCACCACCATCTGGGGACAAAATGTCCAAATACTTGTAGCCTACGGGGGACATTTTCATTCAAACCACCACAGTGAGGTACACCTTTAGTCCTAGAACGTGGGAAGCAGGCCGCAGGTGGACCTCTGTGAGATCTAGGCCAGCCTTGTCTCCATAGCAAGTTCCGGGCCAGTTGGGGCTACAGGGAGACCTTGTCTCAAAAGGACAAAAATACAATGAAATAAAAAATAATAATAGAGGACAGGAAGTATGAGGGGGGGTAGGTGGGGGTGGAGATGGGGGAGGGTCTGAATACAATCAAAGCACATTGTGTGAAATTGTCATAGAATCAATACAAATATTTAAAAAAGAAATAAAGACTTTTTTTTAATTGTGTTGTGAGCTGGGTGTGGTGGCACATGCCTTTAATCCCAAGCACTCAGGATGCAGAGGTGGGTGGATCTCTGTGAGATCCAGGCCAGCCTGGTCCACATAGTGAGATCCAGGCCAGCTGAAGCTACAGACCCTATCTCAAAAAAGATAAAAAATAAATCATGTTGTGGGGATAGAGCTGAGGTCAGGGTAGAGCTTCCCCAGTCCATGGCCCCAGAGCAGGGGCTGTGTGTGGCCTCATGCTCTGCCATCTTTATGATGAGCCTCAGAAATCCTCAATGAGCCAATCAAGTGGGGAGAGACACCTTCACCATCTTGCCAGCTCCCACCCTCAGGGTCTCACACACAGATCCACAGGCCAGAGAGATGTCTTCAGTCACAGGTACTGCATATGACCCAAAGAAGATAGGCAGGATCTCTTCATGCTGAGGTTTTGTGTGTGTGATGAGGAGGTCAGACATGTAAATCCAAAGCCCCTTGTAGTAGTGTGTGTCCCTGTGTCTCCAGCTTTGCTGTTCCCATAGGCTGAGAAATGGAGAAGTTT
>NW_008339068.1:516943-519563 GCF_000622305.1 Nannospalax galili
CTTGTATTCTGAGTATCTGCTTCCGCTCCCTATGCATGTGTCTAACTTCCCAGACTCTACTGGATTGTCAAAGAGAAGGCAGCCACTATGATGGGGAACTTTTCTGGGCTTTTCTAGTATAGAACAGACAGCTAGAGACAGAGCTGACTTCCCGGGGGCAGTCTATAGCAGCTACCCCTAGGTATTCTCCAGCTTCCTTCACAGCAGTTTGGGCACTGGTGGTTAGACCTGGGAGACAGTCACAGAATCTGGCTCTCCGTAGGGTGATGCTCCCCACATGAGCTGCTTTCTCCCAGGCCCGAGCCCACTGAACACTTGCTTCAGTCTCCAAGGCCAGAAGCTTGGTTCAGCTGCTCTACCAGGGCAGAGAGGGATTCTGCACTGTTGTTGCTGACAATGCCAACTCTGGCACCATGACTGCATCTGAGCGACGGCCCAGTCTGTCTTCATGGAAGGAGGAGAGATGAGTCTGGGAGTCCAGGTGAAAGACCGTCCAGCTCATGAGTTAAGCCAGGACAGCAGTGTGGAACAGACTTGGGGTTTGGGGTCTGCAGCCTGCTTCTCCCTTTTCCTTGATCGATGATCCTATTCAAGGACAGGCCTAGAAAGCTGTGGATCCAAGGAAGGCGCCTGGCCAGTCAGGTCTGGCAGCCTCCAGAAAGTATGTCTGAAGAAACCTGTAATTTAACTTTATAGTCTAAGTATCACCACAGATGAAAGTTCTGAACTAGGTCTACTGGTGCCACTGGGGGTATAGCTCAGAGGTAGAGCATTTGACTGCAGATCAACCGGTCCCTCGTTCAAATCCAGTGCCCCCTTATTTACATGGTATTTTGGTTGCTAACTTACTATATTCATCTTAGGTAGGCCCTCCATGAAGTTAGAAAGTTTCATAAGTTGGAGAGTTCCAAAGTCAATCCTATTATGTCCCATTTACATGTTCAGGTTACACTCTCAGCCCCACTATAATCACCCAGTGTCCCAAAGGCCATCTTGACCAGGAGTCCCCACCTCATTCGTATGGTACATACAGTAGGCAGATGTGTACAAAGTCCTTCCCACCTCCTTGCACCTCTCCTTTGGCATTCTTTCCCTCACCCTCACTGTAATAGTTTTAATTGTTATAATGTAGACTCACCCGGGAAGAGTTTCAATGAGGGACTGTCTAGATCAGGGTGGCCCATGGGCATGTATGTAGAGGATCATCTTGATGATTAAGTTAATTGCTGTATGAAGACCCAGGCTTCTGTGGTGGCATTACCTAGGCAGGGGGTTCTGGATGGTAGAAGTGCAGAGAGGTAGCTGACACCTGCATTCATTCATTGCTCTCTGTTCTTAAAGGTTGACGAGAGGTGACCAGCTGCTTCGAGGTCCTGCTGCCTTGACGGCCCTGGATTGTGATGGATTGTGAGCTACAATTGTGAGTGAAAACAAACCCTCCTCCTCTAAGTTGTCTTTTGTCAGAATGTTTTAATCACAGCAACAGAAATGAAACCAGGACACCCCTTCATCTGTTGCTCCCAATCAGGAATGGTGCTCAGTGTGGTCCAGAGCTGACCATTGATTGGTAATCCGTATTCTGAATTCCCAGACTGACCTGGCAGGCTAAGTTGGGGAGGGCAGAGGCTGAGGCTCTACTAATAATGGACACATACCATCTGGGGGCAGAGACTTACCAGAAGCTAAGGACACTGGCAGGGGTACAGTGGCATTACAATCACAGCCTCACTAAACATCAACTGTTGAGAAGATGCCAGTAGAGTAATGCTCTCTGATTAGGAAGATGATTTATTCCTTTTGAGGGTTTGAAAGCAATAGGGTATCATCAAAAGGCCCTTTGGGTTGTGTTCATTGATTTCAAGGGACAGAACCTGCCGGATACTAACTGCTGAGAAAAACAGTGTGGGGACTACTTGAGATCACCTGAATGGTGGCTGTGAAAACCCATAGGCAGAAACTATACATGAACTTACAGAATTGGAAAGGATATTTCAGAGTAAAACACTGACTCGTGAACTATTTGTGGCAGACTGCTTTCAACAGGGCAGTATGAGAAAGGTTTGACTTCCCATGAGAACCTGCTGGTTTGCAAAGATAATTCAGAGGCAATATAGATAATCTAGAGATTGTGTAGTTGGAAAAATGAAAGTGATCTCTCCATGAAAGGAGGCCTTGACTACATCAAGAAAAAGAGAAAATCCAGAGGCTTCTGATAAGACATAATCTTGGAAACAGCCAACTCGACTATGTGGCTTGAATTCCTTTTTACAAGATCACTAATTTGAGGACTGGAGGGATGGCTCAGTGGTTAAAAGCACTGGCTGCTCTTGCAAAGGACCAGGGTTCAGTTCCCAGCACCCACATAGTGGCTAACAACTGTCTGTAACTCCAGTTCCAGGGGATCCAACACCCTCTTCTGACCTCCATGGGCATTGCACAACATGGGTGCACTTACACACATGCAGGCAATACACTCATACACATAAAATAAAAATATTAAATAAAACATTAAAAAAAAAAGATCACTAGAGGCTGGAAAGATGGCTCATCAGTTAAGAACACTGACTGCTCTTGCAGAGGACCTGGGTTCAATTCCTAGCACCCACATGGTGGTTAACAT
>NW_008339068.1:519592-524592 GCF_000622305.1 Nannospalax galili
GACAGTACCTGAAAGGGGGAGTGAGGATTGAAAGAAAGAACAAGAGACAGAAAAGATACTTGGGAGGGCTGTCAGTAGTGCCTGCAGCCGCGGTTTATTTCAGCTCCGCCTCTTTATACAGAAGAACTCAATTCGTTTCAACAGCTGTTTTTCCACCTGTATCTGAGGGTCAAGGAGTGGTCAAATACTTCAAAGCCTTCTTTGATCTTTTTGGCTACCACTATTGCCTCCAGGTCAGATATTGTGAGGCTCTCCATATAAACACATTCCTCCTGATTTGGCAGATTAGGTACTGGTGTGCAGAACACAAACTCAGTAAACAAGCCTGCCACAGCTCAATGTACATAATAGACTAACAGCTCCCAACAGGATCTGACACCTTCTTCTGACCTCGGGCACTGTGTGACAAGCATGCACTTACACACATGTGGGCAATACACTCATACACATAAAATAAAAATAATAAATAAAATATTTTTCAAAAGATCACTAATTTGATTAAAGTGATGGATGCCTTTACTTCTCCTTCACATCTCCTAGGCACCAGTCAAGGGTTTTCTTTTCCCTACAGAAAAGAGTTATGCAATTTGGGAGTCTTTCAGATAGACCCACTGAAGGGATACCCCAATTGCCTCACCCTGAATCCTTGTTCAGCATGGAAGAAACCAGAGTGGTCTGCATCCCGATTCCCTATCTTCAAGTTGGGTAACCTCTTCAGAGGATGGTGTGATAAGTATAGTAGGCAGGAATTGGCTAGGACGTTAGGGTAAAAAGACCCCAAAGAAAAGTAGCCAGTTTCTTGGCTAAAAGTCAAAATGTCCTTGGGCTTCTTAGCAACATACTCTGTTCCAAAGGCCAAAAGTGTCAAAAGTATTTGGGAGATTTTATGTAGTCCCTAAAAGCCCCATTTAAGAGAGAGAGAGAGAGAGAGAGAGAGAGAGAGAGAGCATGGGGTTCCCTAGGAGACCAGAAGAAGGTGCTGGATTCCCTGGAACTGGAGTTATAAGCAGTTGTGATTGCCCAGTGCAGGTGCTAGGAACTTAACTCCAGTCTTCTGGAAGAACAGTACTAGCTCTTAACCACTTATCCATCTATGTAGTGTTAAAAAAATAGAAGAAAAAAATCGCTAATTTGATTAAAGTGATGGAAGCCTGGTAGATTCTTTTGGAAAAAAGATGTTAGGGGCTAGAGAGATGATGGTTGTTCTTGCAGAAAACCCGGGTTTGACTCCCAGCACCCACAACTGTCCATAAATCCAGGTCTGGGGGATCTGACAGCCTCTCCTGTCCTCCAAGGGCATTGCACAACACAGGTGCACTTACCTACATCCAGGCAACACACACATATACATAAAATAAAAATAATAAATAAAAATTTTTTTAAAAAGAAAGAAAAAAGGCAGAAAGATTAGAAATATCCCACAGAAATCTGATGTTCTAGCTTCTTTTCAATTGCAATGATAACACTGACCAAAACCAACTTGGGGAAGAAAGGGTTTGTTTTATCATATATCTCCTGGGTCATAGTTTATCAGGAGCCCAAGGTAGGAATTCAAGCAGGAACATGGAGGCAAGAGCTGAAGCACAGGCCATGGAGAAACACTGCTCATCAGTTAAGAGCACTGACTGCTCAACCTGCTTTCTTATACAATACAGGACCACTTGCCCAAGGGTGACACCACCCACCCACAGTGGGCAGGGCCCTCCCACATCAGTCAACAGTGAAGAAAATTTCCCCACAGACATGGCCCCCATCCAGTCCAATGGAGGCAATTCCCAACTGAGGCTCCCTGTACCCAGGTGTGTCAAGTCGAATCTGTCCAGCACACCTGATATGCCCAAATACATATACCTGAGCTGTATTGTGATCATGGCTTTTGGAAAATAGAATCAAATTCTTTCAAAACCCCAAGTTTCTTGAGGGAGCTATATTGACAAAAGCACTACAACCTGGACTAAAAGTGGCTGACTGAGAGGTAAAAGAGTCGTCTACAGGTGGGGGTCAGACAGGGAGCCTGGTTAGTCATCAGAAAGCGTGTGTTTTTCCAGCTATCTCTTCAGCTAGTACAAAGGAGGAGGATGGAAAGGAAGGTTCTCAGAGGACAGAGCCAAGGGTCATGCAGAGCTGCAGATGGAGCCACAGCCAGGCAGCAGATCAGGGGCTCATCAAGGAATACCCAGGATCCCGGATGCATATCGTTCTGTATGGCTGAGTTTGTAGGTGGTTTTTTAAAATCACCAAAGTTGATAAATAGAAATGAAATGGATTGTAATCAAAGGCAGCAGAGGGATGTGGTCACTTTTGCCTAGCACTTGACTCTTAGAAATCAGTTTCTATGAAAGTATTTTCCATGCTGTTCAATCTTTAAATAAAAATGTTTTTGCCATGCCTCTTCCTGGACTTCCGCTACATTTGAGATACAGGAGTGACAGAAATCTTGTCCTTTAAGTTCAGAGATGTCTAGATCAAGAGAATGCTCACAGGTCTTTACATACATCACAAGAGCTTGGGCTCTGATTGGATGAGAGTTTGGGAGCCTTGCAGGTGGGGGTGAATGTGTTTTACATGTAGATCTAGGAGCATGGAGCGTGGTAATTGAAGCTGTTGGCCCTGTTCATCACTTACTGCTCTTCGGATCCTCCCATCAGAAGGGGGACAATGCTTCTCTGCCCTTCATTAGGGCACTGACCTGTTTCTTACTTTAACTACTGGGATGGTAGAACACAACACAGGCAGAGCCTGGGAACCTGCTCTCCTAGTTGGACGGTCCACTTGCACTTCTGCTATCGCCATGAAAATGGGCCCCTGCCAGCTGCTACCCCTCCGGCAAGGACCCCAGAGTCAACATAAGAAAGAGGTCTGAGCCCCAATCACAGGGCTAAGGTATGCACACCAGGACTCACGGCTGAGGCGGAGCTGGCTAAGCCTAGCCAAGCTGATTGCATCTGCCCTGCTGAACCCAGAGTACTAGAATGAATGTGTACTGTTGATGCAGCTGAACTTGGGGTGATTTGTTGGGAAGTGTTACTGTGGGGGTGACTGACTACCTCAGCCGTGATTCCCACACCTGCCCCCCAACACCCATCAGGTACCAAATGATGGGAACATAAGACTTTGGTTTATTGAAAGAATTCAGATTGTGATCTAGGGGGAAAACAACGAATGAGACAAATGAAGGGCCTCTTGGGAGTGGAGCAGGGAGCTCATAGTCTGAAGAGGGGGCTCCAGTCAGTCAGTCTTAGTAAAATTTATAGTACCCTATGGGAGGCACAGGCATGGTGACAGGCAAAATACAGTAGAGAGGAACCTCTCTCAAGCAATGGGAGTATAATTCAGGAGTAGAGCATTTGACTACAGATCCAGAGGTCCTGGTTCAAATCCAGGTACCTCCTACTAGTCCTTCCCTTTTGTCCAAACCTAGAATTGTCTTCTCTCATTAGTGTTCTGCTTACAAGTCACCCTCAATGCTGTCCTTCCTAGGACCTTGTCAGTTTCCTTTGGGGACATCAGATATCTGTGTCAGGATTCCATTGTTAATGATCTGTGGCCATAAGATGTTCTTAGTCACTCTGTAAACCTCATAGTATGGAGGGATGTGCTGAAATCGGAGGTTACCCCAAACAAACGACTATGGATGCTCCATAGGAGGGGAGGGGCAGGGAGAGTCAGTCATGCCTTCTATCTAACCAGCCGGCCTGAGTGGCACATGGGGGACAGACTAAGGATAGGGACGGGGAAGCCAGAGAGAGGGGGTGGGCTTTGCCATCTGGGGCAGCCACTGGGAGGTCACAAGGTCCCCTGCCACAATGTAGAGGGAAGCCCACTCATGCCCACACCCATTGATCTGTATGGAAGCCCAATAAATTCTTTGGTTCCCAAACTGGAGTTTGGGGAAATTATACCTCGTTTTGTCATAAGGACGGTGGAAGGAGGGGGCCGGATGCCACACACACCTCCCAGAAGGAATTTTAGCAACATCTGCCATCACCTATCGGCTCCCTCACCCATGTAAGGTATGAGACGACTGGATGTGAGCATTCCTTGGATCCCAAATATTTCAGGTCACCAAGTCTTGAGTATTTTTAGAAAGTGGAGTGAGTTCCCTAAACCTAGACAAGTGAAGTTTCAGTAGAAAGAATCCATGTCTGCTTCTGGAACAATATATGAACACCAACACAGCAGTTGGAGTGGGCAGCAGGCAAAGGACCCTAAAGAAAACAAGAGAACTCCAGATGATTCTTCAGAGCTGGGCACCTGGGAACCCAGAGTGTCACGGGTAAGGTAAGTGAGCCATAGATCACTTTAATTCCACTGGATGCAGACTGCTCATTGATCTGGTGGGCATCCAGTGGTGATTCACGACTGGCATCCATTCTGAATGGTCAGCGACTGCGCACGCTTCAGCATTTTAAGTGTCACTCCTTAGAATAAAGCTCCCAGCAAAGATCCAAACTTTCACAGACAGTTGTTGCTATTGTGCAGTCTGAAGGTCCAAGAAAGCCTGACAGTGTGGAGTCTTCAGGGCACACTTACCGTGGAAGCCTCCGCAGTCTAAAGTCTTACCAAAGTCAGAGGGGACATGCAGACTCCCCTCCACTGTGCTGATAGCCTCAGCTCTTTCTGCAGAGTGACTGAGGTTGCTCAAAACCAAAATCACAATTGTTGGATTACCACAGTGCTGGCTGGGCATTTGGCTCAGCAGCCAAAAGCACTTGCTGCACAAGCCGCCTGATGACCTGAGTTGGAACTGTCAGAAGCCATGTAACAGAGAGATATGGAAGCACATGTCTGTAATCCCAGAACTACTACAGTAAGATGAAAGGTAAAGACAGGATCATCCCCAAGAAGCTCACAGACCAGCTAGCCTAGGGTGTGCTGTCCAGCAAGCCACAAGACAGACACTGCCTCAAACAAGATAGAAGGTGAGGTCTGACATCTGAGTTGTCCTCTGACCTCCATATCTGTTCTGTGGCACACACATGCCCCCACACACACATATT
>NW_008339068.1:527092-551376 GCF_000622305.1 Nannospalax galili
AACCAAAACGTCAAAATTGGACATCAAGGATATTTTGGCTCCATAGTGAATTAGGAAGTGTTAACTTTTTGTTCTGTTTTTTTGAAATGTTTGTATAAACTTTGCTATTTGCTAACATACTTGTAAAAATTTAAGAATGGGGGCTGGAGAGATGGATCAGTGGTTAAGAACACTGACTGTTCTTGAAGAAGACCCTGGTTCATATCCCAGCACCCATATAGCAGCCAACAACTGTCTGTAACTCCAGTTCCAGGGGATCCAACAGCATCTTCAGTCCTCCGCGGGTGTTGCACGACATGGGTGCACTTATCTACATGCAGGCATAACACTCATACACATAAAAATAATAAATAAATTTTTTAAAAAAGAATTTAAGAATGAAGCCTTTTAAAACTATTTCTGTTGCAATGTTGGGAGGTTTTATGTATTGAATGCAATATATTTTGGAAGTGTATTTACTAACTAATAAAACATTTAGTGAATATTTTCCCAAGAAAAAAGCACTTGGGGATTTTCCTGGTCATCTTATGCAAATCATAAAATATTCTAGATGTCAGTTTCCCTGACACCCTTCCCTTCTTCTTTGTCTCCTTTGGACTATAGATATTTTTACATCTTTGGTACCTATGTGGTCTTTGCCTCTGCTGAAGTGGCTTCCAGGGAAGGGTCCACTCGGCAGAGACTCCTGTTCTCACCTCAGCACATCCTGAGGCCTGAGCTCTGCATGATGAAATGGCCAGTCTTTGTGCCTGGTCTCGGCTCCTCCAGCTATGCTGAGTTGATGACATCGAGTCAGCTTGAGGCAAAGAGCTCTCTGATTTGGAGATATCCTTTCTAATTCAGGTCCAGAATATGAGAAAAGAACAGCGGAGACAAAAACTGCAGAGAAGGTTCAAGTAGAATATGCAGATGGTCTGAGCGCAGCGGGGGAGCAGTGAGGGTGGGGATTGGGAGACAGCTGCAGCACGGATTTAGGGCAAGACTCCAGCTCTGCACGGTGATTCTCCAGTGGAGGCTCTACAGCTGCTGAGCAGAAGGAGGCTGCAGCATGCTGGGCACAGGGGATTTCTAGAAGTCCCCAGGTTGGTCTGTGAGGACCTCAGGGTAAGTTCAAAGCCAGATAGAGTTCTGTCTGAGTCAGGCCCCCTAGTACACTAGAAATGAGAAGTCACAGTGCATTCTGCATCCTTGGGTTAGACAATGCAGGTGATATGGTATTAATCAGGAAAGTCGACAAAGAGACAAGAACTGTCACCTGCTGACCATGGCTTGGTAATCACTGTCCTGTTCACGCTCCAGGGAACATAGACCCTCTGATTCTCACTCCATCACAGTTCTGAGGACTGAATCCTTTCTTTGGGTTATTTATTCTCTCTGGTCCATTGAAGAATTCTGCACATGGAGGTGAGGAAGGAAGAGAAGACAAAAAGGCAGCTCATTCCCTGCCCCAGGAAGGCTGGAAAGAGACTCCTTATCGTAAATGTAGACTCTGCTATGGCTCCGTTATTATCGAGTGTGTTTTGTTTAACCCCTGTCTTTTTTCACATCTATAGCATGGACATTCTTATATTAAATGAAAAGTTCCAAACAGTCTGTGAGTCTGAATCATTCACAGTGCTTGTTGAAGCAGATCTATCCTTGGGTCCCCTTTCCAGAGAGTCTAGTTTAGTTCTGCCCATCCCTATCCCCCACCAACATATTCAAACCATCTGTTCTGCGGCCAACCCTTTGAGTCTGGGACTCTGATAGGTGGGTCTGAAGTATGCAAGGTGCACTGTCCCTGTCTCAGCTGTGAACTAAGAAAGGAGGGTGTTGGGCATCAGGCGGTGGCAGACAAGTGTGCAGAGGTGACTCGGGGCTGGTGTTGGATGAAGCAGATGGCAGAGCACCAGCAAGTGCACATGTCAGACGATCACAGACAGGGAGTGGCCTTACAGGTTTAGAGATGCTTATTAGACATATATAAAACAGGAGGGGGCATGGCTCAGGGGTAGAGCATTTGACTGCAGATCAAGAGGTCCCTGGTTCAAATCCAGGTGCCCCCTTACATACCATTTTGGTGGCTAACTTACCACATTCACCTCAGGAGCAACTTAGTAAAGTTGGGAGCTCTCCATCAGTTGGAGTTTCTGGGATAAATCCCAGAGCCTCCGTCTCTGGGCTGCTTAATGCAAGGTACCTTGATGTCTTCTATCTGTGTGGTTTAGCACCTCAGCCCCAAGGGCTCAAAGCCAACATGCATTGGAATTCACCCCCACACACCCCATTAGCACAGTATTATAAAACCCCAAAATAATGGAAAGACAAAATTATAAGGGAAAATGTGAGTATCCTTAGAAAAGATTCTGTGAGTGCTCAGCAGTGGATGAAAAGTGACCCTCACTGTGTGCACTCAAGTGTACATACATAAAGGAATTCCAAAGCCAGGCAGATGATCTTAAAAACCTAAGAGTAAGAAAGTACCAGGCGATACGCACAGGACAGGGAGTCACAAGGTGCTTGGCTTTGCAACAGCAATGCTAGACAATGGGAGAGTAAGAGGAAATATGACTTGTACCTAAAAATCTGTGTCTGTCTAAACTACCAATCAACTATATGGGGAGAATTACAGACATTATCAGGCATTCGAAAGCTTAGAAAATTTACTTCCATTCACCTCTCACAGGAGGAGTTTATCTGCCAAAAGGAGTATTAATTTGTTAAGAAACATTCAAGACTTGGATTCCAGGAAAGAGGGGCCTCCACACCCAAAGAGGAGAAATGAAAGCAGGTGTAGGCAAGGGTAAGGAAGTCACAGGGCCTGGACTGTACAGCAAGCTCTGGGGGCCACCGGAAAAAGAGAGCAGGAACTAGGGTCACTACTGGAAGACACAAAGTAGAAATGTTAGTTACAGAATGCTTTCCATGTAGAAAATTGATCTGAAAGGTATTCCATAGAACTCAAGGTTTGTGGGGAAAAATGTAGATATTTAAAGAAAATGAAGAAGTTTAAACCATAATGTCATTAAATTCCAGAAAAACAAAATTTCTACCAGAAATCTTGGCCCTATTTAGAATGATGAGCAACAAAAACAATGAAAAGTATTAGCTAATTGCTTAGTAAAAACATCGAAGGTAATTCAACTAAAAGTTGTGGTATGAATGAAACAGAAAATTAAGACTAGAAGGTTATACTCCTGAGCTACAAAAGTTAGTCAGTGATTTCTAGATCTGAATAAGCTAGACATACCACATCGTATTATGTTCCTTAAGTGTGCAAAGGGGATTAGAGGTTCAGCAAAGACTTTGGAGTATGGGTGACAGGAGGAATATACAAAGAATCAAGTTTTTGTGGGTTTTTCTTTTATTATTGAATTTTGAAATTTTCATGCCCTATAGTTTGATGGTATTTAGATCCCCTCCCCACTGACCCCCCACCCAATATGTCCCCAAGTGTCCTTCAGTATGAGTCTATCCACTGGGCCCACCAAGAGTCTCATCCTGGTATGACACTGTCTTTCCTCTTCCCAGCAGCCATCAATTGCCAAAAGTTCCTTTTTAAAAAAAATTATTTGGGGGCTGGAGAGATGGCTCAGCAGTTAAGAACAGTGACTGTTCTTGCAGAGGACCCAGGTTCAACTCCCAGCTCCCACATGACAGCTAACAACTGTCCATAACTCCAGTTCCAGGGGATCCAATGCCTTCTTCTAGCCTCTTATGGTATTGCATAACCTGGGTGCACTTACATACATGCAGGCAATACCCTCATACACATAAAATTTAAAAATAAATAATATTTTTAAAAATTATTTTTATTTATTTTTATTTTTTTATGTGCAAGAATGTTTTGCCTGCATGTATGTAAGTGCACCCATGTCATGCAATGCCTACAGGCCCAGAAGAGGGCACTGAATCCCCTGGAAGTGAAGTTACAGACAGTTGTTAGACACCATATGAGTGCTGGAAAACAAACCCAGGTCCTCTGCAAAAGCAACTAGAGCTCTTAACCACTGAGTCATCTCTCCAGCCCTTCATGTGTTTTTTTTTTCTTAATAATCTTTTACAAAAATATTTTACTTTCAAAATGACGGTGAAAAATATTTTGATAAAACATTAAGTTTGGGTTATGAGGACAGAGCTAAGGTCAGGGTAGAGCTTCCCCAGTCCATGGCCCCAGAGCAGGGGCTGTGTGTGGCCTCATGCTCTGCCATCTTTATGATGAGCCTCAGAAATCCTCAATGAGCCAATCAAGTGGGGAGAGACACCTTCACCATCTTGCCAGCTCCCACCCTCAGGGTCTCACACACAGATCCACAGGCCAGAGAGATGTCTTCAGTCACAGGTACTGCATATGACCCAAAGAAGATAGGCAGGATCTCTTCATGCTGAGGTTTTGTGTGTGTGATGAGGAGGTCAGACATGTAAATCCAAAGCCCCTTGTAGTAGTGTGTGTCCCTGTGTCTCCAGCTTTGCTGTTCCCATAGGCTGAGAAATGGAGAAGTTTCCACACATGAGCAGGGGAAGGGCTGGACACAGGGGACTGGAGAAGGCCTTTCTGGGCTGAGTCTGTGGAGGAGTCACTGCTGACCTTACCAATTCTATGGCGGTAAGAGGAAATGTACAATATATTGTATTAATGATGCACGTGACTAAGAAGGTAGAATGTTCCTTACCTTGTGTTTACTTACTTAATTTCTACATTTTAAAATTAATTTAATGAGTTGGAAGTGTGAGTGCCTTGGCGCGTGAGGGTGTCAGAGGACAACTTGTAGGAGTCGATTCTCTCTTTCCACCATGTCATCAGACTTGGGGGCAGGCAACTTTATCCACTGAGCCACTCTTGTCAGCCATATACATACATGTATTTTACTCAAAGGAGGTGCTGCTCACATTCAATTCTGCTTTTTTCCCCATTCATTCCCATTATGGTCCTCCGTAAAACTAGAAGCTCCAGTCCAGCCCTTGAACTCCTATCATGAAGATGGATAACGTCCTCCCATCTCTTCCTTGTATTCTGAGTATCTGCTTCCGCTCCCTATGCATGTGTCTAACTTCCCAGACTCTACTGGATTGTCAAAGAGAAGGCAGCCACTATGATGGGGAACTTTTCTGGGCTTTTCTAGTATAGAACAGACAGCTAGAGACAGAGCTGACTTCCCGGGGGCAGTCTATAGCAGCTACCCCTAGGTATTCTCCAGCTTCCTTCACAGCAGTTTGGGCACTGGTGGTTAGACCTGGGAGACAGTCACAGAATCTGGCTCTCCGTAGGGTGATGCTCCCCACATGAGCTGCTTTCTCCCAGGCCCGAGCCCACTGAACACTTGCTTCAGTCTCCAAGGCCAGAAGCTTGGTTCAGCTGCTCTACCAGGGCAGAGAGGGATTCTGCACTGTTGTTGCTGACAATGCCAACTCTGGCACCATGACTGCATCTGAGCGACGGCCCAGTCTGTCTTCACAGAAAGAGGAGAGATGAGTCTGGGAGCCCATGTGGAAGACCGTCCAGCTCATGAGTTAAGCCAGGACAGCAGTGTGGAATGGACTTGGGGTCTGTAGCCTGCTTCTCCCTTTTCCTTGATCGATGATCCTATTCAAGGACAGGCCTAGAAAGCTGTGGATCCAAGGAAGGCGCCTGGCCAGTCAGGTCTGGCAACCTCCAGAAAGTATGTCTGAAGAAACCTGTAATTTAACTTTGTAGTCTAAGTATCACCACAGATGAAAGTTCTGAACTAGGTCTACTGGTGCCACTGGGGGTATAGCTCAGGGGTAGAGCATTTGACTGCAGATCAAGAGGTCCCTGGTTCAAATCCAGGTGCCCCCTTTCCATGTGGTTTTGGTATTTAACTTTCCATATTCAACATAAACATCTACTTTCTCTCTTGTCTCCTTGGCAGCTCTTGCCCACTAGGTTCCCTCACAGCACACAATGTGTATGACAGAAGAGATAAATATGTTAGAATTAACCCAAGGGTGGGCACATCTCTGCCACTGCCCACCAGCTACTCACCAGTGTGAGGTGTGCAGTCACTGGCTGTGTTTACTTCTTGGATCCAAAATCTATCAGGTCACCAACTCTTCAGCAAATTTAGAAGGTGGAGCAAGTTCCCTGAAACCTAAACAATGATGGTTTCTCTAAAAAGAACCAATCTGTGGTTCGGGAACCATGTATGGAAGCGAACACGGCAACTGGACTGGACAGTAGATAAAAGACCCTAAAGAAAAGGGGCAGCATAGTGGGCTGGTGTTCTGCCCTAGTGGGGAAAATCCAGTTGCTTCACTAGAGCTAGAGATATGGGAGCCCACACTGTAAGGGGTAAAGCACACGAGCCATAGATCACGTGGATTCCATAAGCACCTGAATTCCAGGCTTCTTTCTCTTCGATTTGGTGACGGTTCATGGTGGGTGTCTGTTATAAATGATCAGTGCCTGGCTGTAGCAGCTGTGTTTAAGTGTTTTAAGTGTCACTTATTGGAATAAAGTTCCCACCAAAGAATCAGACATTCTCGGGCATGTGTTGCTACAGCACAGTCTAGGGCCAAGCAGAGCTCAACAATGGTGCATCGCTAAGTCACACAAGTACCACGGACAGTTCCACTGTCTCCACTCTGCTAACCTGCAGCCTCCCCTCCAACTGAGCTGATGGCCTCAGCGCTTTCCAAAGGGTGACTGAGGTTGCTTAAAACCAAAAGCACAACCATCAAATTACCAAAGTACTTGGATTCACAATTTCGCTGTTTCTTGTTTCAATTGCCATATCAGTGAGAAATGCTAGTTTTGGACGATGCCAGCGCCTCCCCAAACTAGAAAGACGAGTCGCTGCATCTTACATGAGCCTTTATTGGGATATCTTCCTATAACAGGTAATAGTGCTGAGGAAGGTCCAGTACTGAATCCAGGGTTCTCCTGGATTACTTGTGTGAAACCTGGGGTGGGGCTAATGGTCTGTGGTTACCAAATGCCACCTGCAAGCACACACACACACACACACACACACACACACACACACACACACATCAGATCTCTCTCAATATTTGATCTCTCAAAATTTGGTATCAAATAGTGCATTAGGAAATGATAAGCTTTTGTTGTTTTCTGAAATGCCGTGTAAATTTTATGTTATTTGCTTACACGTTCAAAAGAATTTACCAATGAGGTTTTGTGAGCTTGGTATTATTTTTGGAAAGTTTTATGTTGTGGATATAATATATATTGGAAGTATGTTTATTAACTAAATAACTTTAACAAATTTTTTCCCAAGAAGAAAGCATTCTTTGGATGTCCCTGATCATCTTAGGCAAATTACAGGTTTTGGCATTCAGCCTCCCTGACATCCTTCTCTTGTTTTTTTGCCTCCATAGACTTAGTCCTTTTAGACAATGGTCCCTCCCACATCCTTGGTATCTGTGTGGTCTTTTAGCCTCATTGTACTGGGTTCCAGGGGACGAGTCCACAGAGCACAGATACTTGATCCAGCTTCAGCACATCCTGAGTCCTGAGTGCTGGGTGTTTGAATGGCCAGTCTTTGTGCCTGGTCTCTGCTCTTGCAGTTGTGCTGAACTGGTGGTTTGGGACAGGCATGGGGTCAACATCTCTCTAATTTGGAGAGTTCCTTTCAAATTCAGGACTAGAAAATGAGAGGAGAAAAGAACAGCAGAGGTTGAAAACTGCAGGCAAAAGCCCCCAATATAAGAATATGTAGATGGCTAGAATGAGGTCAGAAGAGACCAATGAGGGAGGGGACTAAGGAGAAAAATGACTGCAGGGAAAAGGAAGGCTTAATCTACTCAGTGATTCTCCACTGAGGCCCCAGATGCTGAGCAGGAGGAGGCTGCAGCATGCTGGCAGGGAGGAGTTCTTCAAGGCCTGAGGTATTTCGATGAGGAAAGACATGGTGAGTCCAAAGCCAGACATAGTCCGGTCAAAAAGAGGTGAATCAGGTTGCCTAGTGCACTGGAAATGAGAAGTCACAATGCACACATACAATGTCCTTGAGCGAGGCAATGTAGGTGACCTGGTGTTAACTGCAATTGTTTACATATATACAAGGGCACCATCATGGTCAGAGTAATTGCCTGCACATCTGGAAAGCCCTGATTCCAGGCTTTCACCTGCTGACCACATGCTAGCAACTACTGTCCTGTTCTATCCTCCAGTGATCATAGACTCCAGAGGCCCTTTGTCATAGTGTGGCCTCTACTATGAATTGATTATTAATAAGATATTTTATTTGACCTTTATTTAACTGTTGTCTTTTTTCCAAATTTATGACATGGAAAGGCAGAGGGGAAAGGTCAATACTCCAGGTTGGTGTGGTGGTACACACCTTTAATCCCAGGACTTGGGAGATGGAGGCCAACCTAGTTTAGTTAGTGAGTTCTGGGACAGCTGGGGCTACAAGGAGACCTTGTCTCAAAAACAAAACAAAATAAAATCAATAGCTTCAAATAGTCTGAGTCTGAATAATTCACAGGGGTTGTTAGAGACATTTTCATCCCCAGGTCTCCTTTCTAGAGAGTCCGATTCAGGAGTTCTCAGATGGGAAGAAAGAATTTTTACTTTGTTGAGTCCTGCCTCCCATTCACCTCCAAATGTCAGTTGAGCTGCCAGTGCTTTTGTGTCTGGTTCTTTTAGGTGGATCCGAAGGCTCCTTTACAGCAGGTCACCTGGATTGGACACCCCTGCCTCAGTTGAGAATGAGGGGAGCAGGGTCTCGAGGATGTTGCAGTCAGGTGTGCAAAGGCGATTCAGGCCTGAGTCTCATAGGAAGAAACAGATGATTGCAGAGCACTAGCAAGTGCGTATGTCAGATGGTGACAGCCAGGGAGTGGCTGTACAGGTTTCAAACACTTATTAGACATATATAAAGCAGGTGGGGGCATAGCTCAGGGGTAGAGCATTTGACTGCAGATCAAGAGGTCCCTGGTTCAAATCCAGGTGCCCCCTTACTAGAGTCTCTTTTAGATGCCAGACAGTAAAACGTCTTAAGTAGACTCAGACAAACAATTAAATAAAAACCTCTATCACCTATATTATTCCTTACCCCCAATGGTGCCCCACATATGTACTGAACTGTGTCTCCCTTATACAGTGGATTCCACTTGGGGCCCATCTTGAGAATCTGTGTGCCTCTCTCTGAAAAAGACAGCAGAAGCTGTCTGTGAGGCCCATCCAGGTCATGGTCATGCTGTGGCACGTATTGTCAACCAAGGCAGTAACCATAAGGCTCACTCAGCCTAGAGGAAGCTAGGAACCAGCTTCTGGCAACTCCTCTTTTTCATCCCCTCAAGAGGTGCCTCTTGATCCCTCCTACAGGGTGCTCCTTCCTGTTCCTCTTGGCCTGTGCTTAGGCTTCTGCCACTTCTGTGGAAAAGTTAGACCTATGGGTTATACCCATAAGACTAAGAGTCTTTAAGTAACAAGGACAATGTCTTATCTGTGCCCTCAAGATGAATGACGGGGACCAGAACCTAACCAGCTTTGTGGGTGTTTGTTGAAGAATGAGTGATGGGCTGAAATACCAAGCATCCCCCTGAAACCATGGTGTATAGAGGAAGCTCTGCCTGGGCCTCAGGTGAGGGGCATCGAAGGCCCAGGACCAGCATCTCTTGTCCTAAGTACTGAGTGTAAACAGGAGAAACACCATTGTCAGGTGTCCTCTCCAGGTCAAAACCTGGCCCCTTACCATACTCTGAGAGAGAAAGGGATTGAAGTGGACTAGTTAAGTTTGTAGAGAAGAGAAGAGGATGGTGGACTTAATGGAGAAACCATCCCAGTTTCTGGATCATTAAGAGGAACCAGTAGATCATGAACATGTAGTTAGCCTGGGTGTGGTGCCACAGTTGAAGAGGTACTAATAAGAGGCTTCCTTTAAGTGGGGGCATAGCTCAGGGGTAGAGCATTTGACTGCAGATCAAGAGGTCCCTGGTTCAAATCCAGGTGCCCCCTCATTTATATATCATTTTGGTAGCTAACTTACCACATTTTTGTTAAGCAGGAGCTCAGTGAAGTTAGGGGATCTCCATTAGTTGGGGTTTCTTGAATAAACCCCAGAACACCCTATCTGGGTTGTATAATGCAGGGTACCTTGATATCTTCTATGTGTGTGGCTGAGCTCCTCAACCCCACTATATTTACCAAGGGTCCAAAGCCCACATGACTTGCAACCCCTCGGTTAGTACATAGTAGCTTTCAGCAGTTGCACTGTACAGAGTCCCTCCCACCTGCCTGTACCTCCCCACCTGCATTTCCCCATCCTCATCTCTTTCTGTGTTCTAGGTCAAGGAGGAATGGTGCTTCATATAATTCAGTTGGCTGCTAGGTAATGAGCTACATTCTGAATAGCCAGGTTCTGTCTGGGAGGCTAACGGGCAGGAAGGGCTGAGGCTATGCTGGTGAGGATGAGCAAAGAACCTGGAGGCTGATGTACAAATGGCCAAGGAAGGGAGGAGAGCTGCAGCCGAGGTCATCACTGACTCACTGAATTCCATGAATAGCCGTGTGCCATGCTGAGTAGGAGGACAGCTTGTTCCCTGCGTGTGTCTGAAGCAATACAATGAGTCAAGAGTTGCCGCGTGGGATTTGCTTTAACTGCAAGGACCAGAACCTCCATGCACTTGGACTAAGTGAGTTCAGAGTCTCCTGGGATAAGTTGGCCATGTTCTCCTGCATCTCACTGTCTTCCGCTGTAAATGAGAGATGACAATAGTAACATCCGATAGGGCTTTATTTACCTGTTTATTTTTGTGATGTGCATGGGACAGAGAGAGAGAATATTAAAACAACTTTTTAAAACACAAGGTGCTCCCACCTCTGTTGTTACTACTAGCTACAAAAATCTATTCTTTCTTGGGGCTGGAGAGATGGCTCAGCAGTTAAGAGCACTGGCTGTTCATGCAGAAGACCTGGGTTCAAATCCCAGCACCCACATGGCTGCTAACAACTGTCTGTAACTCCAATTCTAGGGTCTGATGCCCTCTTCTGCCTTCCATGGGTATTGCATAACTCGGGTGCACTTACATACATGCAAGTAATATACACATACATATAAAATTTAAAAAAAACTACACTCAGGAACCCAAATAGGTGTAGGCTCTTATCACTGAGTATCTACTCTGGAAAGCTCTGTCACAGTTAAAGGTTTTGATCTTTTGTTGGATATTGAGTTGTTTTCCCAGAAGACTCTGGGATCAATGCCCTTGGAGAAGTTCACAGAATCAGTCACTAATGTGGGAGAACATGCACCTCTCCTTCCCCACAGCAGAGGAGCTGTGCCGTACACTGACAGAGCTCTTGGGCCATCTTATACTACTTGAATTTCCTGCCCTAAGTCAGTCAGCATTCTTCTAGTATAATGAAAAGCCAAGATCACCAGCTTACAAAGAGAAAATGTTTACTTAGGTTCACAGTTGTGAAGGTTCGGTTAACCTGTTGTTCCTGCTGCTTGGGGCCCGCTGTGAGGCAGGACACCACATGGAAGGGGCACATGGCAGAGCAAACATGCTCATTGCAAGGCCAGAAAGCAAAAGAGAGGAGGAGGGGCCAGACTCTCACTCTGTCCTCTGAGGGGTGGAAGACCTCATACCAGCTCCAGCCTCCTAAAGACCCCTCTGGGACCAAGGCTTTATACATGGTCTTTGGAGAAATATTTAAGTTCCTAAACTCTAGTAGGAACTCTTCCTTCAACACTCAATTTATCTAATACACCTCTAAATCTAGAATAAACACATGCAGTTTGAACCAAAGCCCATTTCTCCCACAAAGACTCAAAGGGCACTGAAAGAGAAAGACCTTTATAACTTCCTTTAAACATTAAGGTGGCAGTGCGGATATGCCCTGGTTCTTACCTGCTCCCCTGCACCCCCAGGGGTTGGGGAGGCCAAGCAAACCAGAGCTTCTTCCTGGCATCTTCCCTGATAGAAATGCCTAGAGCGTCCAAGGCAGCAAAAACAGCCTTTTTAGGGGCTCAGGGTGAGGTTGTGTTGCTGGTACAGGGACAGAGGATTTCACTGTTGCTTAGAACATTAGGATTCAGCAATGTGTGATAAAATAATGTTGGGAGGAGGGCTGGGATTTCAGAGACTCAGGTGGAAGGTTCCCACCTCTGAGCCCCACACAACATACACTTAGCCTGAAATGCACCTCCAGTGTTCGCCTTTTAAGATGTTTACTATTTTGCTGCTCTTTCCCTAATTTCTAACCCAAGGTCACTGGGTGGATCTTGCAGGAATCCTTGGTGTCTTTGCTTATGGAAATAAAACACCAGACTCAAACAGATCTGCAAGCTGGGAAGAGAGATTAGAATCCTATAGAAGCCAGCCTGGTAGTGTGGAGGCCGTGGGCTCCCAAGTCAATCAAGGAGTCAGAGCAGGAGCTTGAGATAGATCTGGAAGGTTTGTGGTCTCCACCCCTCTTGGACAGAAACTGACGTTGAGCTACAGCTTAATGAAGAAATTTTAGGCTGGATATTGAACATGGAGAGCTGGACTAGAAAACTCTCAGACGGCATCTAATGCTAAGATCTAAGCTGTTATCTACCCTGACAGCCAACGAGCAAATTTCTTTCTAATTAATGTCTTTTTAATGTTGAAACCAGTGACTTCATCTTTCTGAGTAAGAAGGGCTGATGCATTGGGTGCTGCTCACCCTGGTCCACTGGACACCAATCTCTGCTCTCTTACATGCTTCCCTTCCACCACAGCCTCAAGAGCCTCCCTCTCTAATCTCTGAGTACAACTGAGAACAAAACCTGGAGAGCTCTTGAACGTCAGCACTCAACTCTCTCAATTAACATTCTCAATATAATTGCAGAGTCTGAGCTGGGAGTAGAGAATAGAAAGCAAGGAAATCTGGTTGTGACATTCATCCTTATGCCATTTTAGAAGTTCCTGGTCTAGTGAGTGTGATTTGCAACATAAAATTACATTAGATGTGATGGGAAGGAGCACAGCATGGAGCCAGGCTGTCTGTTGGTGTGGGTGTATGACAGTCTGGCAGATAAGGTGAGGGTCAGCAGTTTTAAGGATGAGAGTGTGCAGAAATAGACACTAAGACCCTAATGCTGAGGACACAGCACACTTCAGTTACAAGACATGGAGAAATCAAACTGGAACTGACCTGAAAACCTCCTCCCTGCTGACTAGCATTCACAGTTCCAGAAGGCACTATGCATGCTGTTGGGGGGTAGGGGGAGAAAGACATCAGTGGTATCCCTACAGCCAACCCTGCATGCTACAATACAGACCTGCTAGGCAGGATGCACCCACCGGTATGTATGAAATTCACAACAATATATTTTGCAATAATGGCACAAAGGTTATGAAGGCAACCAACTGCTTTTGGAGTGAATTGAATTCAGGCCTTGTACTGTCAGCCTGTTCACAGGCCCTAGGGAGGAATCTACCACTGTTGTTTTGCTAAAGACCTAATGTCAAGCTGCCTTCTGATTATGCTTGTGCCCATAGATTCGTGCTGCCCTCAACCTTAGCCAGAGAGGTTTCTCTCCAAAGTAGTCAGCAGTTAATGCATTGGCTCATAACTGGTCAAAGTGCTGCGAATGAGTGTCTTTTGACTGCTTAGCCCTGAATGGGACATCTGTATCAATACCCATCCCCAAACCTTAGGGAACATATTGGAAGAGGGGAGGAAAGAATGTACAAGCTGGAGGATGGGGAGGAGTGCTGTGAAATGCTGTCTTCAGGACATGACATGCCGCTGCACCCATGAACTCACTGCAGCTATGATTACCTACATGATCACATGAACAAGAGAGTCACCATTCCAACAAACAGCATTAATTGGATTAGCAAGCTATTAACAAGAGAGAACATGAATGGGGAGAGGATGTGTTGGGGGTGCCTGTGGGGAGTGGCAGGGATGGGGTGCACATGATCAAGATGCATTGCTTGGGGGAAGTGGGGAAGAACCCCAACCTTAGCTGAGGAGCTGCTGGCGACCATCAGCTGCTGGGAAAGGGAGAGTCAGTTTTCTTTAAGGATATGACATTGGTTAGGTGAACCAGGCTCCAGTGGATGGACCCACACCGAAGGGCATTTGGGGGCACAAATTTGATTCAGTAGGCCTTAATATATATGACAGAGTACATGAAATTTGGCAGGGGGTATTAAGAGAGGATTCAGACAGGGGAAGGGGTTAAAATATGACCAAAATATATTGTATGAGATTCTCAAAAATTCAATAAAAATTCTTTGTCTTTTTTGAGACAGGGTCTCCCTGTAGCCATAGCTGGCTTAGAACTCATTATGTAGACCAGGCTGGCCTCGAACTCACAAAGATCCACCTGCCTCTGCCTCCCAAGTGGTGGGACTAAAGGCATGCACCACCCTGTCTGGAACGAAAATTTAATAAATTGTTTTGAAGACGCATTGTTTACATGTATGAAACTGTCATCGATAAATAAAAGTTATTCTGCTTTTTTAAAAGGATGAGTGTGTGGGTAGTACACAGGAAGGGTCCACCAGGCAATGTAAAACAAAACAAAACCCCAAAGAAACAACAAAGAAAACAAAACACAGGTAATGGTTTGTGGAGAGCTTCTAAGTTTCAAAGTGCGTGTGTGCGTGTATGTGTGTGTGTGTGTGTGTGTGTGTGTGTGTGTGTGCACAATGTGGAATGGGATGCCACCTAAGGATAAGAAGTAGGTGATAAACTGGAGTGTCTTTCTAAGGGGTGGGTTGGAGTCAGACTTTGTTCTGGATGCTTCAAGAAGTCCTGCATGCTGCAAGGGAGCGCCAAAGCAGGTCAGTCATTTTAGAAGATCTCTTAGAAGACATTACAGACAATAGTTTAGAATTATTTCAAAAAAAAAAAAGGATGGGGCTGGAGAGATGGCTTAGCTGTTAAGTGCACTGGCTGTTCTCGTAGAGAACCTAGGTTTGATTCCCAGCACTTATATGGCGGCTAACAACTGTCCATAATTCCAGTTCCAGGGAAATCTGATGCTTTTCTGACCTCCGTGGACATTGCATGACACAGGTACATTTACATGCAGGAAATACATTCCTACACATAAAATAAAAAGAACAAATAATTTTTAAGGGATAAGATACTGACCTCATTTTTTGAACCAAAATAAATCAAAATTATGGATAGTCTTATAACTATTGAAGAAATTGAGCACAGAGCCCAGGCCAACTCAGACAAGGGCCCAGAGTGGAGCAAGGGAAATGGGCAGCAGGCAGCCCAAGCCTGGAAACTGTTGGAGACTGATTACTACTGGGTGAGGGAGAGTGGGCCTTACCATCTCAGAATAGTCTGACTAGACTCTAGTGGATGAATTTGTACTGAAGGAAATCTGGGTACAAATGCTTGACTGGATAGCACTTAACATGTATGGTGGAACACATGAGGTCTGGTAAGGGGGTATGGGGAGCATGGATTGGGGAGAGGGTCTAAATTTGATTAAGAACTGTTGTATGAAATGTACAAAAGCTCAATAAAAAAATTTTTTAATGAATTTATAATGAAATTATTTGTCATTCAAAGTTTAAAAATGCTTGGGACCGGAGAGATGGATCAGTGGTTAAAAGCATGTACTGCTCTTGCAGAGGACCCAGGTACAGTTCTCAGTACCCATGTCAGGTGGCTCACAACTGCCTGTAACTTTGTGTAACCCGGAAGTTCCTCTGAAAGGCTAGAATTGATGGCGGGGTTCTCTAGAGACCCGTGCTGAGCACACTGGGGAAAGGGGTGGAGCTGCCGCCATATTGAACATGGGGAACAGAGCAGTGAGCAGCTGGGGGAGACTGGGGGCAGGACATGGCAGCGTTTCGTGCTTTTGTAAGTCACCCCCTCCCAGATGTCATAAATTATGCAAAACCCAAATAGAATGTGTTATGTCGGTAAGTCCAAGTCAGGACTGGGAGACCCTAGAGTCCTCAGAGTCCCCCATAGAGGGAGAAGGGGAAAATTCAGTGCAACACCCCACCTCCAGGGATCCAATGCCTCTGGCCATTGAGGGCAACTGCACTCATTTTCACATCGCCCCACGCAGATACATACACACAATTAAAAATAACAAAAATTAAGTCTTTAGAAACAAATTTAAAAACAAGGCACAGATAGTTTCAATATGTGTTATGTGTATGAAAAGTTTCAGAAAGAATTTACACAATCTCTTCCAGGGAATTAAAAACAAACATATCTACAGCTGATTTTGTAAGTCTAATTAACTATGCTATAAAAATATCAAAGATTATAAGAGAAAACCAAACAATAGGCCAATCTCACTTATTAATATAGAATTTTTAAAACATAAACAAAATTTTAATAAATAAAAATCAGCATAATATACAAAAGAATAACAGGTAATAACCAAATTAATTGATTTAAGAAGTACAAGGTTCATTTTACATTAGAAAGTTCCATCTGTGATGTGCCACATTATCACATATAGTAAATGATTTTGATGCATGCAGATAGGTCCTCAGCACTTGTTTCTGAGTGTGGGGGCCAAACGTCAACTTCAGCAGCTCCACTTTGTGATGGAGGCAGGTTCAGGGAGCAGAATGCTCAACAGGCTAAAAATATCAAGGAAATAGCACACTATCCCCATGAGCCACCTTCAGCAAATACTGACTGGAGCTGGTGGGTAAATATCTCAGTTTCCTTGTCCTTTGGGGGAGGATGATTTGAGGCATGTCATACAGGTTCAGAGCTGGTGTGAGGCCCTAGTTGCCTATGATGTAACTTTCCTAATATCAAACATATATTTGGCTTCTTCCCTTTCTCTGCCTAACCTAGCCACTCCCTACCAGTGTTTCCTGGATTTATCTTCAAATACACAGCTTGTTCTCAAGTTCTAGTTCCAAGGTCTCCTCCTGGAGGAATTCAAACAAATAATACCAGATTAAGAAGAAATGTGATGTGATTATTCAAACAGATGAAGGAAAATACATTCAATCAGATGCAACATTTATCCATGACTGATTTATTCTAAAGCACGATAAGTAAGGGATTGTGGGTTCATGTAAGGAAAGGCTGAGGACATAGCAGAGGAGAGCCATGCTGGGCAGACGCCTTCCTACAGACACACCCTCTTCCAGAAGGAATAGAGCTTTGTCTACCACCAACTCTGGGTCAGATGGGGTTAGTCTGGTGATAGTCCTGGTCCAAGTTACCATCTTTGTAACTGTTGGTCCGTTAGTGGTTTGGGGATTCCTAAGTCTACTTCTGATTACTTTTCTTGGAGGGATTTGATATTCATCACTATATCTGTATTAACTGACAGTGAGAAGGGTTATCCTTTGTCCCAGCCTATAGTTCTACCAAAAGTTCCCTGGACTGAGTTTGGTCCAGGAGGGTCAGTCCAGACTGTCATCACATGTGACAGGATGGACACCTCAGTCCTGTGGAATTTCTGTCTGTAGGTCGTACCATGATGGGCTCCATAGCAGCCAGTGTCGGTACCTCTCCAGGAACTCCTGACCCTGTGGACTGAAGGCCTGGGGGAACATAGGCTGTAGGTTTCCAAGGCGGGGCTCTTTTTGTGCAGGAAAGTAATGAATTTCCTCTGACTTCAATTTGGTAGCTCCCAAATGTTTTCATCCTAAAGTGGCAATATATAGGCTAAAAGTACTGTGGTGTGGCTCTAGAAGTGAAGAATATTAATTGAGCTATATAATAGCAAGAGGGGGTATAGCTCAGGGGTAAAGCATTTGACTGCAGATCAAGAGGTCCCTGGTTCAAGTCCAGGTGCCCCCTACTTATATCCACATTTGACCTTTTACATAAATACCTGAATTTGAATAATCTTCTTCCTTAGTAGACACCAGAGTTAAAATTATTTTCTTTTTGGAAACAACAAATATTAAGGCCTTATTATCTTTGTTTTTCTACCCCAAATAAATAAGGATTGCCTAAGGAGTCTATAAAAGTACCTTTCACAGGCCTTACCCCAAGCCAATAAAACCGGAACATAATAAAAGCTTCCTGGTGGCTCCTAGATCACAGCTGAAGTGAGAACCAGCTTTGTAGAACTTTCTGGAAGCCTCCATGGTCCAGGCCACTTCTTCCTACCTCTGTCTGCCCAGCATCTGTGCTCTGGACCTTCATTTGTGCCTACAGCATTTATATATGTGACATGTTTATGTGCAAAATGCCTGTAATTAGACTGTACCAGCATCTTCTAAAATCAGACAGCTCCTTTTCAACATTTCTTAGCTTCTCAATTATTTTTCCTTCTCTATTCAAAAATTCTCCCTGGGAAGGGATGCAATTGATCTTCTAAACCCAGATAATGCAATGTAAGAGTGCTCTCCTCAGTCCAAGAAAGCTTGCAGAGGATGAAATATCAACTTGGCAAAGTCAGGTTCTGTGTTGTGTCTAGTTAGTGTGACTATCGAAGGCAATGCTTAGTCAAGCTTTGCAAGAAAAATTCTGCAAAAAGGATCAAAGAACTAATGGACCATCTCAAAGCTACAGACAGGATGGCTTTTTATGTTTGGGGAACAAATGGCTTTTTTGGTAGAAATTCTCAGAATCCATTGTGTATGCAGATAGGAGACCGCAGTTCAGAAGTACAGTTTATGATTTTTACCATCCTTCACACAAATCGTCTTTTGAAACCTTTTAAGATCTACCTAGAACACATGTCATGGTTCTTTGAATTTATGTAAATAGCAGACTTCTGTACCCTGTACATCTCAAACTAGGTTCTTGTAATAAAGCCATTTGGCAACAAGAACATCTTGATTTCTGTACTGAATGACAGAGAAACCACCATGTTGTAACAGCCTGTCTCGACAGGTTGCCCTACTCTCCTGGGAGAAGGGACATAGCTCAAGGGTAGAGCATTTGATTGCAAATCAAGAGACCCTGTCATTTTCTCTACTCACATCACTTGCTTGCCACAAGTCAGGATCCTGTTGTTCACGATCTGTATGTGTCTCCGAAGTTTTTAATGAGTTGTTCTTTAAAGTTTAACAGAGACATGCTGAATCAGAGGTTAATACTCATCCTGACCTTTCTTCAGAACTATTCACTGACCTTAATAAAAACAGATTACTCCTTTAATTCTGTTTAGAAGAATGTAAGAGGAATCTCAGGACTTCAACTTTAGGGGGCACAATCTCTTGCTAGCATCCATCCTAACATCCAATGGCATATAAAATGTGTTGGAATTCAGAATAGCATGCAATGCTAAATGACATTGCTATTCCAAATATCAGTCATACCCCTGCTAGTACCCATAGCCATAAGTGAGAAATATAGAATTCTGGGCTAGAGATACAGATAACGACCAGGTGTGCACAGGTAGAGACTGTGGGATCGGCCTGGAAGCTGTGGGCATGGCAGAAGGGTGACTGTGTGTAGAGGTACATTGCTGCTTAGGGCAGTGGCAGGAGAACTCAACTCTGCATTAAAGTTTATAATTGAAGCTGTCTGCTCTCAGGGCTGAGAGGATGCTAGTTTCTGGACTATCGATCACAGGTCCCTGGTTCCAATTCTGATGTTCCCCGTCTACACCCATTTTTGCTCATGGAACAATGGCATCAGAAGAGTTTCCTTTTGCCTCCTGGATGCTGAGTCCTTGGCAAGGAACGATGAGGAGAATAAGCAGGTCAGTTTGTACCACCCTCCTTCTACTATGTTCCTACCCCACATGACAGCTGAACAGCCTACTGCCAGTCTTAAGTCATGTCTCACTTTTCTTGGGTATGCAATTCTCTTGTGTGGTTTTCCATTCTCACATTGTCCCAAGCCTGTGAAACCTGCCCACATTTTAAGAGTCACCAGTGGTAGCACCTGTGAAGAAATGACTGCTTACAGCCCTACAGCCCACCCTTCCACACAACCAGATTGTCACCACTCACCTTACATGTGCTGAGCATGGGAGCCAAGATGCAAAGTTAACAGTTTCACATAAGGAACTCATGAGGCACATTAGAAAGATTCAAAGAACATGTATTATTTACACTGAACCTATATTTCCTACCTAGCTGAAATAATCAAATAAATTCCTGCCCCTGGAATAATGCACTGTCATTTCCCTGACTGTCTCTTGCAAATCATGGCGCATGTTGGGCTCTGGTCTCCCTGACCTCCTCCCTGCACTTGTTGCCTCTACAGCCAAAGCCTCTTTGGAAGATGGTCCTTATTCTGTGTTGTACAATCTGTAGAGTCTTTTGCACTCATGGTGGGAGCCAGGAGCAGGGTCCACATGAAAGAGATCCCTGGTCCTACTCGAGTGCATCCTAAGGCCTGAGTTCTGGGTGCTACAAAGCTTGTTTCATGCTAGTTCCTGTTCTTAGAGCAAGGCAGACCTGACAGTTGGAAACCAGTTAAGTCTCTAATAAGGCATCTCCCTTTCAAATCCAGGATCAGAAAATGAGAAAAGTAGGGCATGAAAAATGGAATATAAACCCTTAAGTATGTGAATGTGCAGAGGGCAAGAGTGAGGTGGGGGGAGAGCCGTGTCAGGAGCAGGTAATGGAAAAAGAAAACTTGAGGAGGGGGTAGAGAGGAGGACACAAGTTCCTGATGGCAGTTCTCCAAGTTGAGGTGCCTCACAGGACCTGGGGAGGAGGCTGCAGGGTTCTGGACAAGGAAGTTTTCTACAAACCTTGGGATCAGGTCCATGGGGAAGGGCGGGGTAAGTTAAAGGCAGATAGAGCTCTATGTGTATAAGGCCAGTCAGGTCCCACTAGTGCACAAGAAATGAGAAATCACAGCCCACGGTAGATGGTTGGGTGAGGCAACACAGGTGACACAGTGGTCACTGGGGAATTCTGCACAGGTGAAACAGCATGATTTAGGGAGAAAACATCAGTCTGCATACCAAGCAGTTCCCGTTTTAAGATGGTCACCCAGTGGCCCTTCCTTGTATAGTGACGTGTTGGCAACATTGTTCTGTGTCATGCTTCGGGACCAAAGACCTCTCTAAATCTCTGTGGATTGATCCTTTCTTCAGACCACTTCTGTCTGCAAATAGAGAATAAGGGGAAAGAGAAAGAGACACAGCAGGCAGCTCGTCTACTGCCCCAGAGCATCTGGTACAAAGAGGCCATTTAGCAAAAATGTGGGCTCTATTTATGATTTGGTCACTAATCAGATGTGCTGTGTTTGGAAATGAATCTAATGACTGTAACTTTTTCATATCTATAGAATGGAAGGTCACAGACTAAATAACTATCTCCAAATTGTCTATGAGTAAGAATTGTCTGAGTTTGGTAGAGACATATACCATCCCTAGGTCCCCTTCCCAGAGACTCTGCATTAGGAGGTTTTAAATGAGAATCAAGAACTGAACTTTTGCTGTTGCCAGGATCTGTCCTGACCTTCACCTCCGAAGCATCTGTTGAGTGGCCAGCTCGCTGGGTCCAGCTCTTCTAGGAGCTTCAGGACTCCATGACTTTCATGTGCTTGCCTCAACTGGGAACTAGGGCTAGAGGGTGCTGGTCATGAGGAGGTGGCAGTCAGGCATGTAGCGATGGCTCAGGAATGTGCCTCACAGGATGAAGCAGATGATGACAGAGCACTCACTGGCAAGTACTCATGCCTCATAGTAACAGCCAGGAAGTGGCCATGCAGGTTTAGAGTATCTATTAGCTCCTGTATAAGCAGGTGGGGGTATAGCTCAGGGGTAGAGCATTTGACTGCAGATCAAGAGGTCCCCGGTTCAAATCCGGGTGCCCCCTCCCTTTTCCTCAGCAATCAGAATGTTTGCCTGCCTGCTTTCATCAGACACATGACTATACATTACTGCTTTCATCAGACACATGACTATACATTCAGTTCTGGTGAAGGAGTTTGCCTGCCTGCTTTCATCAGACACATGACTATACATTCAGTTCTGGTGAAGGAGGACAACAGTGGCAGATATGTGGGTGTGAGCGTGTCATGGCTGTCCAGAGAAGAGGTCAGGAGTGTGAAGGGTGACTTAGAGGGAGACAGAGACCTGATTTCTGTGGGCAGCCCCACAGTTTGTAGATCTAATAAGAGGTGGCGTGGCATCTAGAATATGAGAACAATATGGAGAGAGAACTTCCTCAAAGTCTACGGATTGAAATGTGAGTCAGCAAACATGGATCTGGCCAGACTCCTGGGCATGAAGGCCTCGCCAAGTTGACACTGTCTAGCACAATGGGTAAGTCCTTAAGCATGGTCAGTGACATGTCCCCAAGTAAGACTATGATGCAGAGGGTGGGTGGCCTTGAAATCATCCTGGAGGGGGCAAAGCTCAGGTAATAGCAGGGGCCGACAACTGGGTCCAGCAGCGCCCTACCAAGCAAATTGAAGCCTGGTCCCTAGCTTCCCTTGAGTCTTGCCTGTTCGTGAACCTGGTTCCTCATGTTTCCCTGCTGTGCCGTGAACTCCCCACAGCCCTGCCAATAATTGCTTCTGTGTTTCCATTAGCTAGAGATGCTTGAATTAGTATGTCAGTTGGAAAAGAGACCAAAGGCTGAACCTGTGGCTGCCCGGCTTCCACACCAGGGACATTGACAGCGTCCTTGGTTTCACTGTCAAAAATAGGTCAGGTTTAAAGGTAAAAATGAGGAGAGTTTTGAAGCAATGGTTCATGGTCACAGAGATTAGTGACAAGGGTGATGTGTGTCCATGGTGAAACAGCTGCTGGGCAGATATCCTTGCATAAGAGCCCTCTCTAGGCTGCCTTGGGTGTAAGGTTGTCGTTCTGATGGAGTCTTTGCGATGGTCACGATTAGGCAGTTGTGTGTGAGAGTCCATCGTTCATGCCTTCCTACCTTTGTTTATTTACTTTCGGGTAGAATTGATACTGATAACATTTAATTTTTTTTCAAATTATTTTTATGTGTATGAGCATTTTGTGTGCATGTATGCCTGCAAAGTGCACCATGTGCATGCTATGTCTGCAAAGAGAGGGTGTCAGATCCTCTGGAACTGGAGTTATGGATGGTTATTAGCCAGCAATTGGGTGCTGGGAACCAAACCTGTGTCCTCTGCAAGAGCAGCCAGTGCTCTTAACCACTGAACCATCTCTCCAGTTACGGTCAATATTTTGATTTTGATAACTTTTAGTTGCCACTGACTGGCTGTCACAATGCTCACCATCCCCTTCCCTGAAGCTACAAAGAGGCACATTGAGGCAGGAAAAGACTAAATGCTCCCGAAGTAGCTGTTCTACCCTTTTTTTTTTCTTTTTTTTTTTTTTTTTTTTTTTTTTTTTTTTGGGAGTGAGACAGGGTCTCCTTGTAGCCCCAGCTGGCCTAGAACTCTGGAACTCACTGTGTAGACCAGGCTGAACTTGAGCTCACAGAGATCTGCCCGCCTCTGCCTCCCGAGTGCTGGGATTAAAGGTGTGCATCGCCACACCCAACTTCTACCCTTCTTTAAAGGTATGTGGGCACACAACCCTACAGACTGAAAATTATGTTTCCCAGCCTCCTTTGGAGTTCATCGAGGCCATGTGCTTAGTCTGGTCAAGTAGAGGCCAGGTGAAAGTGATGGGTGTCCTCACAGGGAGAGGTTTGTCTCTCTTTTCCTCTTTCTTGCTGGATAGAAGGCAGATATGATGCCAATTTTGGTGGTGCCTTGGTGGACCCTGCTGAGGGACTTTGGAATGAAAGTCAAGCAGGCTGGAGAACTAGAAAAAGAGATCAAACTTTCTGACCCTGTGCATTGCCATGCTAAAGCTGGGCCACCTAATGGACTTCAAATTTTATTTATTTTTAGGTGTTAGGATTGTTTTGCCTGTATGTATGTAAGCACACTACATGGATGTAAATGGCCGTGGAGGTTAGAAGAGGAGGTTAGAATTGGAGTTACTGGCAGTTACAGCCACCATGTGGGTGCTGGGAACTGAACCTGAGTCCTTTGGAAAAGCAGCATGTACTCTTAACCACTGAGCCATCTCTTTAGCCACTCATGATGGACATTTATCTGTGAGAAAAGGAGACTTCTGATTCATTGATTTGTTTGTGTCTTAAGTTAATACTTGGTTGTCTTGGGCATTTGTCATTCAGAGCTAAGTCTAGTCCTAACACATAACCCAAACCTAATTCTTACAACTCCTAATTCATTCTCTCCCTCTCTCCCTCTCTCCCTCTCTCCCTCTCTCCCTCTCCTTCCCTCCCTCTCTCTCTCTCTCTCTTTCTCTCTCTCGCAGACATAAACACACAGAACTTAAAAATCTATTATTTACATATTAGAGAAAGCTTGGCATTTGTCCATTCATACCAGCTCCACTCATATTCCTGCAAATAGTCTCACTTTTCCTTAAGTCGGAATAAAATTCCCTTGTGGATATGTACCACATTTTCTGTATTCATTCATCTGTTGATGGACATCTAGGCTGGTTTCACTTATTAGCTAT
>NW_008339068.1:552348-554702 GCF_000622305.1 Nannospalax galili
CTCCCCCCCCCCCCCCCTCCCCCCCCCCCCCCCCCCCCCAGAATCTGAAAAGTCCTTTCTGATAATTCTTTTTACCTCTACCCTTCCTTACTCTCACTGAAACTGCTTATTACTCTTCTTGTTATTTTAATCTTGTTCATCTCTGTGCCCATGAACCCAGGTCTGCCTTGTGGAGCACTCATTTTCCTGCCCATTTCAGGTTCCATGAGTCTAGTTCCTTCCTGGTCTTTGTCGAAAGTGTTTCTACCTTCCTCCCTGCCTCTTCTAGGTCTGTGGATTCGGAAGCACATTGTTTTCTCCCATCTTTATCTGCAGTAGCCAGTCTTTGCTCTAGTAATTATCATCAAACGAAAGCTCAACCTCACATCTATAGCATATAATGTGTTTTGATCAAGTCCACCACCATCTCCTCCCCTCCAATTCCACCCCTACCCCTCCACTGCTGTTCCTCCCAATGTCATGCATTCTTTTTTAAAAATATATTCTTATTGATCCTTTGAGAATTTCATACAATGTATTTTGATCATATTCAGATCCCCTCCCACATCTCCACCCCCATGTTGCTACCTCCCCTGACTTCATGTCCTCTATTATTATTTTTTAAGCCAAGTGAGTCTAATTTGTGTCCCCAAATGCTCATAGGTGTAGGTCTATCCCCTGGAGCCTGGTCAACCTACCCAGCATCACACCCCTAAAGAAAACTGACTCTCCATCTTCTAGTAGCTGTCAGTGCCAATAGATCCTCAGCTAGGCCTGGGGCTTCTTGCCCACTCTATGCTGGGATTGTGTCTAGCTTGAGCTTGCATAGGTCTTATGCATGCTGTTATAAGTATTGTGGGTTCATATGTGTAACTACCCTGCTGTCTAGAAAACACTGTTTTCTTATAATCATTCACTGTGCTCTTACAGTCTTTCCACCCCCTCTTCTGCAATGATCCCTGAACCTTGGGAGGAGAGGGTATGATATAGATGTCCCATTCAGAGCTGAGCACATACTGCTGTCTCTTATTCTTTGCACATTGATCAGTTGTGTGTCTCTATGTTAATTACCATCTATTGTAAGAAGAAGTTTGGTGAGAGCTGAGAGGTGCATTCACCTATGAGTATAGCAATGAGTCTTTAGGAGTTGGTTTAATACTATGTCCATTTAGCAGAATAATAGATATAGGTTCTCCACAGGGTCTATAATCTACCTAGCCACAGGTTCGTGGCCCCATTAATTGTGCCAGACATGAGTTCCATCTTTGGAGTGGTCTAATCAGGAAGCAGTTGGTTACTCCCATAACATTCATGCTATTATTACACTAGTGGGCATATCTTGCCAGGCCAGTCATTGTTGCAGCTCACAGGGTTCACAGCTGGATAAGACTGGTGATCACTTTCTTTAGTGTTCATAGCATCTTCCAGCACTATGAAAGCTAACCAGTGTGGATGAAACTTCCAGGTCAGTACCAACTTGATTCCTCCATGTCCTGTGACTCAATTATGTGGTATCTTCATCAATAGGGCCTTACCATCAAGGTCTGGAGGGTAACCCAGAGCAATGGCAATAGCCTTTAATATTTGTGGGACTATTGGACTCTATATTGTGAAAATAGTAATACATTTATAAAAGCAAATATTTTTATAGTTTAAAAAATACACCCAAATACTTAAAAAAATACTTTGGTAAATGTCAAAATACCTTTTTAAATATCAAGTGAGCTTTTAATAATATGATTCTTTTTATTGGACATAATTTTCATTTATTTTAATCTTAACATGGCAGAAAAATTGGAAAATTGAGAGGCAAGAAAGGACAGCAACAAATCCCACCATCTGAATCACTCAATAATACTGATGCATTTTCAGTCTTTTCTCTGTGTTAGGGTCCGTGACTCGGTGGGTCTCTTCAGGAGAACAAATGCACTAATATGGAGATGCAAAAATCGAACAGAGTTTTATTAAACCAGCTAGCTGGGGCCGACCGTCCTTCCAAGACACACAGGTCTGGTTAGAGCGATCGACCCTGAGGCAATTTTAGGCAAAGATTATATAGGCTCCCACAACCATTACACAAAAGCCCGCATTTATACAACCAATAGTTTCAAAGCAAGCATTTTACAAACCAATAACTTCAAGAAAAATGTTACAACTCCCTTCAGGTGTCCCAATCGGGGAGGGATGAGTGTAAGCAGACATGCCTACAGACATAACACAGACCAGACAGGTCAGGTTACGAGGGGCTGTAGCACTTTCCCCTATCTCCGGATGCCTGTGTCTCCAGTTGAGTTAATTTGTTACAAGCAGTAAATTCAAACAAGTAAATTCAAGCAGTAAATTCAGACAAGCAGCAAATTCAAACAAGCAGTAAA
>NW_008339068.1:554867-558353 GCF_000622305.1 Nannospalax galili
TTTCATACTCCTTGCGCCTCCTCTCCAGGTCCTTTTTTAACTTGGTCAAAGATTCCCTGACTGCCCCTGTCTTGTCTACATAGAAACAGCATTCTTCTTTTAAAGCTGCGCATAGCCCGCCCTCTTTTAAAAATAGGAGATCCAAGCCCCTTCTGTTTTGTAGCACCACCTCTGATAAGGAAGTGAGAGAGGGAGTGGTATGATTAAGGGTTTTTACTACAGCTAGCACCATCTCCCACATAGGGTTGCTGAAAGTTTGTGGTTTCGCAGCCGTCCCTGGCCTTTCCGTGCCTGGGGCTGCTGATGTTGTTGTGGTGCCTGATGGCTCGAAGGTGGGCCTAGGAGACCCAGGCAGGGGAGGTTGGGGCCTCAGACGAGGGGTATTTAACACCAGGTTAGGTCCTACCGGTGACCTAACCACTGCTTTGACCTGGAGGTAGATATGGAACAGGACCCCCCTCCATGGTGTCTGGTAGGGCATCAGGCCCCATGTCAGCCCATCTATCCACCTTTTATCATTTTTTCCCTTTGAGGTAAAGGTGATTTTAACCTGGTTGGCCAGTGGAGATACTGTCCATTGGTTGTATGGAGAAGTAAACCTCATATCAATCAGGTCAGGGGAAACCTCCCATCTCCACCACCCATCATTAACTTCCACACAATTCCATTCAGCACAGTAGAGTCTATCAGCACCCCCACAATTGCGCCTCCACCAACCTGTCCGGAAACCTGGGCAAGCAAAGAACCCATTTGCCCACAAAGCTTGGTGGTTGACTGTGGATGATGAGGTTTTTTGTTTTTTTGTTTTTTTTATGATATTGTTCCTGGTGGTTTTTCTGGGGGAGGTAGTAAAATTGCCCCAGTACAAGTTCTAAGTCAGCATACAGATCTGGCCACCATGTCCACAACGGGGCCGTATGGGAGGTGTGGTTCCATTCCTCATAGGCGTCGCCGCTTCGCAGGATCCATGTCTGGCATACTGGTTGGTGGGGGTTGATGTTTCGAGCTCCCGCTGACACTACTGTTCTCTGGAGGGCCCATAACAGTGAGCTTATCAGCAGGAATCCTTTCATGTCCGGCTGAGATGTAGCTTTAAGGGATTAGCAGGATTTGGCCGCACCTCCCACTCCTTCACACAGGATTCCGGGTCCTGGAGAGGCAAGGCCTTCCAAACGTGGGTGTGGTGGACCCAGGGAGCGATGCCATCAACCTGTCGGGTGGAGCCCCACGTTGGGCAGTCTTAGCTTTGCACAGCTGTCACATCCCCCAGTGATCTGATGCGCAGCCTTGTTTTGGTATGGAAATACCAACTGTGCTTGCTGAAAAAGACTGAGCAACTTCTTCCAGCCTAGATGGGTGGATCTCTAGCAGATGTGCACCTTTTTGGTGCTGGCCCAACATCCCAGGCTGCCCAGTTCAGCCAACAGGTTTCTCGTAGCTTTTATGCACTCTTTATGAGTTGCTGTAGCCAGCAGCAGGTCATCCACATACTGCAGCAGAGTTACATGGGGGTGCCTTTTGCGGAAGGGCTCCAGGTCCTGGCTTAGTGCCTCATTGAACAAGGTGGGAGAGTTCTTAAAGCCTTGTGGCAGTCTGGTCCAGGTGAGCTGCCCTGTCTTTCCCCCTCCTGGTTCTTGCCACTCAAAGGCAAACAAGGGCTGACTGACTTCAGCGAGAGGGATGCTGAAGAAAGCATCCTTCAAATCCAGGGTGGTATACCACACACGGGATGGTGGCAAATGGCTGAGCAGGGTATATGGGTTGGGCACCATGGGATGAATGTCCTCTACCCTTTCATTGACCCTTCGCAAGTCCTGTACTGGTCTATAGTCCTCACTGCCAGGCTTTCTCACAGGAAGCAGGGGCGTGTTCCAGGCTGATTGACAGGGTTTAAGGATTCCTTCTTCTAGCAATCTGTGAATGTGGGGCGCTATTCCCCTCCTAGCTTCTTCTGGCATCGGGTACTGTCTGACTTGGACAGGCAGGGCTGTGGCTTTAAGTTGAACTACCACCGGGGGCAAGTGTTTAGCGAGCCCGACTCCCCCGGTCTCAGCCCAGACGGAAGGAAACTCCTGCAGCCAAGGACCCATGTCTCCCTGGTCTCCTTTTTCCAGGGTTACTGGGAACAGACGATATTCGTGTGGGACTCCCGGCCACAATCAGGAAGGAGTGGGAAACCCGATGCCTTCCCAAGTCCACCCCCCCCGTCGGTGGTCCAGGTGCACCCCTCAGTTCCTGTAGCTCCCCGGACCACGCCCATGCGTCCTGTATTCAGAGGACCGCGAGCCTGACGGAGAACCGAACACTGCACCCCAGTATCCACCACGAACCCAGTGGGAGTCCCCCCCCACACAGCCACCCAAGACTCGGGGAGGGGCGCCGAGCCCCATCCCCGCCAGCCTCCCCCTCCCAGGTGGAGGGCCCCGACAGGGCTCCCTCCTCCCCGTCTCCCTTCCCTGCAGGCACTCTCTCCTCCAGTGCCCACACCTCCCACACAGGGCACACTGTTCCCACCCTAGTTTAGATGGGTGGGGTCCTGCTCTCCTCACCAGCTGGCGGCCTTGGTGACCATGCAAGCTTCCCGCGGCCCACTACCGTGCCCAGGCCTCGACCCGCCAGGGCGCCCGCACGGATCAAAAGTGCCTCGCAGGTGATGGCGGCTGCGGGCACTCTCTCCTCCAGTGCCCACATCTCCCGCACAGGGCACACTGTTCCCGCCCTAGTTTAGATGGGTGGGGTCCTGCTCTCCTCACCAGCTGGCAGCCTCGGCGACCATGCTAGGCTCGCGTGGCCCACTACTGCGCCCGGGCCTCGGCCTGCCAGGGCGCCCGTGTGGATCGGCCGGGCCTCGCAAGCGATGGCGGCCGCTGCGGTGCTGTTGGGTGCAGGCACCCCTCCCACAGGTGGCGGGGCCAGGGGCAGCGGGTCCCCACCGGGCAGCTGGGCCATTCACCAGCTGGCAGCCTCGGCGACCATGCTAGGCTCGCGTGGCCCACTACTGCGCCCGGGCCTCGGCCTGCCAGGGCGCCCGTGTGGATCGGCCGGGCCTCGCAAGCGATGGCGGCCGCTGCGGTGCTGTTGGGTGCAGGCACCCCTCCCACAGGTGGCGGGGCCAGGGGCAGCGGGTCCCCACCGGGCAGCTGGGCCATGACGCAGCTGGAGGGCCGCGAGTTCGAGTACCTCATGAAGAAGCGCTCGGTGACCATCGGGCGCAACTCGTCGCAGGGCTCGGTGGATGTGAGCATGGGCCACTCGAACTTCATCTCGCGGCACCACCTGGAGGTCTTCATGCCTCTGGGCGGCGGCCACGCAGCCCCAGCCAGAACACCTTTTTTGTGGACTGTGTGTTCCAGAGGCGCGGGCCGCCACCGCTACAGCTGCCGAGCGTGTGCACGTTCAGGCTTTTGAGCACAAACATCAAGATAATGTTCATAGCCTTGTCCAGTGAGAAGAGAGAGAGAGAGATGAAAAGGGAGAAGTGAAGAT
>NW_008339068.1:558405-579532 GCF_000622305.1 Nannospalax galili
TGGGGCTGTTGTAGTGGTTGACAGGAAAGGGTAGTCCAATGGTTAGCGCCAAGGACTAGAGTTGCAGAGTGTGAGAAGGGGCTTTCGTCTCCACCCGTGAGGGCTGTCGGGGTCCGTTAAGAGGACTAAGAGCCTTCCACCTACATCAGGGAGTGGCCCTGACCAGTAGGCCTCAGTTGCTCCTTTGTCATTAACGGTCCCACGCGAAGACTCTGGTCCCGAGTATGGAACAGTATATGGAGAGGAAAAAAGTTTTAGAACCAGGTGCGTATAGAGAAATACAGAACCAATCCCACTCCTACTATAAGGAGCGTAACCATCAGCATACATCCACACCACATTTCACTACTTTCACTCGGACCGGTCCTCCTCTCACTCTGGCGCGCGCCGCATTCACCACTCTCACTCTCACCTTCCAGATTCCCAAGGCTCCTGGTAATTCTCCCGAAGGGCGTCCACTCGGACTGCCGTAGGGTTAGGAGCTCGACCTTTTCCACTTCTGGCGCCAGCTTCCTGTCGTTAAGCTTCCTTCCCAGAGTCGGATCTCTCCAACCCTAGGGCCAGGACTCGAACCTGGACTTCCCTGCTCAGGACTCGAACCTGAGACTTCCCTGCTCAGGACTCGAACCTGAGACTTGTTACGAGGGCCTTCCTCGTATGAAACTCTGCCTCCACCCGTCTTTTGTTTTACCAGAAGCCTCCCCCAAATCCCGGACGAGCCCCCAAAATGTTAGGGTCCGTGACTTGGTGGGTCTCTTCTGGAGAACAAATGCACGAGTATGGAGATGCAAAAATCAAACAGAGTTTTATTAAACCAGCTAGCTGGGGCCGACCATCCTTCCAAGACATGCAGGTCTGGTTAGAGCGATTGACCCTGAGGCAATTTTAGGCAAAGATTATATAGGCTCCCACAACCATTAAACAAAAGCCCGCGTTTATACAACCAATAGTTTCAAAGCAAGCATTTTACAAACCAATAACTTCAAGAAAAATGTTACAACTCCCTTCAGGTGTCCCAATCAGGGAGGGATGAGTGGTATGTGCCTGGCACAGCCCTTCCTTGTTATCTTGTGTAAGCAGACATGCCTACAGACATAACACAGACCAGACAGGTCAGGCTCCGGGGGGGGGGGTGCTGTAGTGCTTGCCCCTATCTCCGGATGCCTGTGTCTCCAGTTGAGTTAATTGGTTATATGTAGTAAATTCAAACAAGTAAATTCAAGCAGTAAATTCAGACAAGCAGCAAATTCAAACAAGCAGTAAATTTCTCTTTCCCTAACATTTGTTACTGTTTTCAGAATAGTTTTCATTACGCTGAGATTGAACTTCATTTCCTAGTGGTTTTTGACATAATGTCATGTAAGTATTCCACTGTAAATAGTCACATCAACACTAACAATATTATCTACAATCTGAGTACTTAACTAGTCACAAATCACAAATGCTCTGTGTACAACTTTTTTTTTCAGGTGAGGAGAGGAAGGTTAATTTGACACTAGCGGGACTGACCCCACGAATCAAAGGAGTCAGACCCCTTGTTCAAGTTTTGGAGAGTTTTTATACTCATGTGAGGAGTGCAAGCAAAGGGTACATAGCATGTATGTGGTAATTAAATAAGATAACATAGGGCAGCAAAGGTAATAGAAATGCAAAGGTAACAGAAATGCAAAAGCCCTAGGCAACAGAGATTTCTATACAGGAATATGATAGCTCTGGAAAACAAAGACTTCTATCCTGAATAACCACAGGGGCAGAGGAAGATTCCTATTCACTTCCTATTCCAGAGTTCTTAATTACCATCACATTGCAGAGGCTTTTAGCATCTGATAAGCTCTATTTCTGTAATATTTCCTCCTCTTCATTGACATAATCCCTTATGTTATTTAAGAGGAAATTTATAATATTTTTTTGACAAATTACCTAGCATCTGATGGCCTCTACTTGTTTTTGATTAATTTAGTGAGTTTATTATCCAAGATTTTAACAGGAAAGCTGATAGAACCACAACTACTGGTTCTGTTAGTACGGCTAGACAGGGACCGGAGTTTTCCAGGTGTTCTTCAGAAAGACTCCTTCCTTCTTTTTAGGCTTTTATTTTCTCTAGTAGCTGTCCTGTATTTTTCTGGCTCGGCCAGATCGATTTGCATGAGAACAGTACAAATACTTTCCTTTTTGTGGTTCTGGCATTTCTGTTCTCCAAAGATAAGTTTACTAGAAGATCTAAGGAAATTTCCAGCTCCCAGTTCAGAAAGAAACTGGTCATTTTCTTTTGAGGTCTTTATTTTAAAACTGTCTAATTTTTTCCTTTTATTTTTATTACTTTTGAAGAGGTAACCCAATTTGCCTATGGGGAATTGGGACTCAGACTGCTCTGGCTTCTTCCATGCTGAACAGGGATGCAGGGTGTGGTAACCAGGGTACCCCTTCAATGGGTCTATCTAAAAGACTCCCAAATTGCATACGTTTTAACTGTAGGGAGAAAAGAAAGTCCTTGACCAATGCCTGGGAGATGTGAAGGAGAAGTAAAGGCAAGAATAGTTAGCATTACAAGTTCTAGACAGGGAACGAGAAAAATCAGAACAGGGCAAATTTTAAATGTCCAAATCAAAGTGCATTAGAATTTCCTGACGAGGGCTTCCAAGAGCATGTATCTATTGGGTTCCTCCTCATTTTTCTTTTGGCCACCAAGGCTGGACTCAAGAGTGATGAACTCAGGATTTGCTTTCAGACACTCTGATAGCTGTTGGAGTGGCTAGAATCAGTCTTCTAGACAGGGAAAGAAAGTAAATTTAGCCATCATTTTAGAACAATAACAGGTTGTCTCCCTTTGCTGCAGGTGGGCACTATAGTAGCAGACCAAGATTTGAAGTCTTACACCTGAACAGCATTTTCTTGTTAAAAACAAAATCATTAATGAGAAATAGTTGTCTAAATAATATTTACATGGACTTAATGTCTATAGGTCTATTAAGTGTTTCACAAAACTTTTAAGTCCTTCTTGTTTATACAAAACAGTATCTGAAGCGGGGTGTGGTGGTGCACACCTTTAATCCCAGCACTCTCAAGGCAGAGGCAGGTGGATCTCTGAGTTCAAGTCCAGCTTGGTCTGCATAGTGAGTTCCAGGCCAGCTGGGGCTACAGGGAGGCCTGTCTCAAAAAGACCAAAAACCCAGTATCTGAGTCGGTTGTTTAAGGACCTTTTTTGTTACATACATTTTGGTTTGGGCTTGCTTTCATAGTCTTTGTTTTAAAGTATCTCTTTGGTTTGCTCACTGTGGTTTTGACATTCTCAGTCTGATTTGTGTTGCTCTCTAAAGGCCTGAAAATGGTTTGAGAAAATTGAACTCCAGTTGATTATAGGTTTGACTTAATATGTTAGCTCATCTTCAGAGCTCAGATGGATTCTGGGAGGACTGGTCTTCCTGTCCTTTTGGTCCTGTCCTTTGTCCTCTTTGCCTGCAGTGTGTCTCTGTATGCAAGCAGATACAACCTTTGGGGGAGGGTACATTTCGGCCCTGGAAACTGCTGGCTTAGATGTGGCTCTGCACTTTTCTCCCTTGGAGCAACTCTTGCCTTTAGCTCTCATGTCTAAGTCTACATTGAACTGCCTTTGTATTAACTGTTCCTAAAACTCCTATCAGTAATTGAAAACAGGAATCTCAGTTTGGTTTAAATGGAGATCTCTGATACCTAGACGAGCTCCTGGCCACATGGCAGTGGTGCTAAAAGGACTATAGTAGTAAAGATTTATATACAAATATTAAAATGACAAGATATTTCCAGAATAGAAGGGATAATGAAATTTACTTTAAACAAACTTATTAAAAGGTCTGAACCTTATTAAAAGGTTTATCAAGATACAGAGCTGTTAATTTTCAGGCCACTCCTGGCTTGTACTGCACAACTGGTTACAGATTTGGATTAAATAGATACAGACAAGTATTGGGTTACCTATGGCTACTGAAAGATGTCTTTTATGTTTCTCTGTATTATGTAAATGTATTTTATGTTTCTCTCTATTATGCAAATGTTACTTTTGGCACTTTCTTTTGCCCATAACAAGAATAGATTTGGTTCAAGAAAAACTAGGTCTACCTCCTTGAACCAGTTATATGCAATCTAGAAGAAGTTTCAGTGAAGCTTGATCTGAATTCTGATCAGTATATTTCCTATCCATAGGTATGTGATATGATACCTTCCTCCCTTCTGAAAACTGTAAATCAGGATATAGAAAACTAAAAGGAGACTGCTTCTGTTTGTAATAGAACAGCCTTCATTTGAGACGGACTTAGGAAATTCTTGTTTTAAGGTCCCTTTCCTGGGCTGTGCATAGCTAACTTATGATGGTAAATCTCTTCCAGTCAATGTTTATTGAGAACGTTTGGGTTTTGTTCAAGCCTTATCTATATATTACACAGTAATTAAAGGTACCAGGATGGTGCAACTGACCTTCTTGGATGGTTAATAACCATACTTAAAAGCCCATACTAATCTGAACAAAGGGGCTTAAGGGACAGTTTTGTTCCTTGCCCTGGAAAGTCAACAGTGTCCTAGGGGACTATGGGAATCTCTTGCTATGTCCTGTAGCTGTGATGAATCACCTATCCTCTTGTTCAGAGAGATCATGGAGACCCCACCAGAGGAACTCAAATCAGTGTCTGGTCTGCAAAGAGGAGGGTCAACACATAGGAAATTTTTCTTCCATGCTTCCAAGCAAAGCCCCGGTCGAGTAGAACCTCTTGACTCATCTTCAGGTAGATGGACCTGGTAAAAGAAAGACCTAAGGAGCCAGGGGCTTCTCCTAAGCCTGTGTGACCCCTGAGGAACAGATCCTCAACCGACCTTAAAGTAAAAGTAAATTGTTTTATTTGGGTCTTAAACACCCCCAAAAATAGAATCAAGGATTAAAGTGATTAGTATATTTCTTTAAGAGTCCAAGGGATTGCATTTCCCAGACATTAGACATTTTTTAAGGTTTATGACAGGTTTGTGAAGTAAGCTTTGTTATCGTCCTGACTTTAGAGTTGAGGAAACCCATTCCAGTCTCACAGCTGGTAAGGAGTAAAAGGGGGTGTCTGAACCAGCAGGAATGTAACTCTGTGGTATGCATGTCAGAGGACGACTTTCCTTCCATCACTCAGGTCACCATCCTTGGCAGCAAGCACCTTTGCCCACTGATCCACCTCAGCAGCCCAAGTGGATTTTTTTAAACCATGCTATCTGTGATGGCTAATACTGATTTTCAACTTGACCAGAAGTAGAATCACCTCGGAGATGAGCCTCTGGGCATGGCTGTGAGAGATTATCTAGATTAATATAGCTCTGTGCATGCTTGTGAGGGGTTATCTAGATTAGGTTAATTGAGATAAGAAGACCTGTCTTAACTATGGGTGATACTGTTCCATGGATTGGGTCTGAATAAAAAAGGGAAAGTGAGCTGAGCCCTGACATTCAACTCTGTTCCTGACTACAGACACAATGTGACCAGCCATCTCTTCAGGCTCCTGTCACCATGCCTTCCACACCACGATGGACCATTTCCTTTCAGACTGTAACCTGAAACAAAGTTTTCCTTCCTTAAATTACTTTTGTCAGGTATTTGATCATATGTTTTTAAAAAAGTCCAGATGAAGCTGAGCATGGTGGTGACTGTAACGCCAACACTCAGGAGGCTGAGACAGGAGGTCCAAACGTTCCAGACAAACTTGGGCTACATACTGAAACCCTGTCTTAAAATTCCAACATAATCCAAACAAAGAAAAAAGCAAACCAGAAACAAAAGACAAAAAAAAATCAAAATAAAGTCACATCACACATATAGCAACAATTTTCCTTATTTTATGGAATGGCCTCATTAAATGTCTCTACACGATATGCCCTGGACCCATTTCATCTTTTATGGTTGACCATATTTCATCCTATGAATGTGCCACCATGTTTTCATTGCATTCTTGGCGTATATATCCTTAGCCCTTCCCCCACATGCACCTAAGAGTTAGAGTTGAGCAAACCCATTCCAACCCATGATTGGGTGGGAGAGGTATCCTTCTTTTAAAAAATAGTCTCACTAAGTAGTCTCAGCTAACCCCAGACTCAGACTCCTCTTGCTTCAGCCTTTGGAGTACTATGATTTTATCTGTACGCATGTTTTGTCTGCATGTATGTAAGTGCACCCATGCACACATGAAGGTCAAAAGAGGGTGACAGAACCTCTCTTATGGTCCACTCTTAGCTGCCATATGGGTGCTGGAAATCAAACCTAAGTCCTATGCAAGAGCAGCAAGTGCTTTTAACCACTGAGCCATCTCTCCAGCCCCTACATTTTTTAAAACAAAAGCAATATGCTTGATATGGGGCAGTTGAAACAGTATATTTTAAAAAGCTGGACTCATCCATACTTCCACTAACACATTTTGTAATTTGCCTACACTCGACAAATAAGCAGTAACATTTTTCTGTTATTAAATAAACATCCAGCTAAGGGCTCTAGACTTTTTTTCCATACAAAATACTCTCACCGAGTGACCATTAACTCCAGGGCAGCTGGCACAAAGTCAGCACTCAATGATTGCTATTTTTGAAGAAGATTCTCTGACTGGCTTAGGGGTATCTTCAGCTATACAAGCCAACAAGCTGTCATCAGTCAGAGACAGGAACTAGTGATGGGGCGGAAAGACACCTTCACAAGAGGGAGGCAGAGTTCAGGGAGGGCCTTCAGCACCACCTCAGTGGGCAGGACTGTCTTGCTCATGGTATTCCACTCAGGAAAAGGGTATAATTATGCCTCCTCCCAACTGCAGATCAAGAGGTCCCTGGTTCAAATCCAGGTGCGCCCTGCTTGTGTCTCTTTTGCTTTGTGGATTCAGTGCTGTCCTCATTAGGACTGTCTTCAGTCATCCTTAACCCTACTTTGTCCCTGAACTTTGTCCTTCCGCCACCCCACTGAGGAATGGCAGCTTCATGTCTCTACCTAATTCTTCACTTTTCTGTGCCCACACTTTGAGTTTGCTGACACTTCCTGCCCTCTCTCAGTAGCAAGACCATTCCCAAGGCCTCTGCTTCAAGCTTAACTGGTTGTATCAGTGCAGTCAACCAGGAGACACAAGCCTGGTAATTAAGCAGAGGAATTTGGTAGGAAGAATTACACTTGAAAGTAAAGCATAAAGTTGTAAAGAAAACTGTAAGTCTAAAGAATTACATAGGTGTGAGAGACCCAAGGAAGGTCAAATCTGAAAAGGACTCCTCTCCAAGGCAAGGGTTCAACCTCGTTGGGGAAGTTTTGTTGTTGTTTTCAATTAATATTTTAGAACAGCAAAGTCACACACAGGTTTTATCCTGGTATCTTCATACATATGTACAAAGTCACGCACAGGTTTTATCCTGGTACCTTCATACATATGTGCCATTATACTTTGTTCCCATTGATCCCTCTCCACCACTGCCTCCTCTGTACCTATTCCCCAATTCCAGTTCGTTCCTTTTTCTTTCCCAACTATTCATTTCTTATACATATGAAATCACAAAACTGACTCCATTTTGCTCTAGCTGACTTTTGCTCACCTGTGTTTCTGCCTATCTACCTCCACCGCAACTGCAGCCAGCCAACCAGAACCAGTCCCAGGTAGGCTGTACTTGTAGCTTCAGGGGATACATTGTTTCTGCAACACTGGAAAACTTACAAATAGCCAGGTGGCACACCCTCCCACTTAGCTATACCTGCATCTCCATGGTGCCCGTCGTATCTGCAATTCTGAGAAATTTGGTTTTCCTAATTGAAACTTTTGTTAATTGAACACCTCTTTGTTAACTGACCTGTCCTTGGTCTGATGTAACTATGATGATCTGATGTAACTCTGGTTGTTGTCTCTGCCCCTGCCATGATGTAATTATGGTCTTAGACTTTATAAACTGCACTCTGCTCCCTTCAGGGTTGAGAGTTTTTGGGGTATTAGCCCCCTCTTGACCACTGGCTATTAAAGGACTATTGATTTGACCCAAAACTGTGTTGTATTTCTCTGAGGGCATGACACATATTTCATCACCCTCTCTGTTTCCTCCCTTCATTAAGATCTCTTCATCCCTTCTCCTGATCACTTTTCTTACACACACACACACACACTGACTAAGACTGGCAAGGATTTTCTGAATCCACAACCTTAGAAGAAGCCCACTGAAACTTTACACAGGAAGTACTTCTGTATAAATACCTGCCAGTGTCTAACTGTTCAGTCATAGACAGCCTTGATTTTGACATACCAACCTTGTCTTTGATACATGGATAGATAATATTGTTTCAAATAATGTACATAATATCCTCCTTTTAAAAATATTTTATTTATTATTTTTATTTTATGTGTATGAGTGTATTGCCTGCATGTATGTGAGTGCACCCGTGTTGTGCAATGCCGCGGAGGTCAGAAGAGGGCTTCAGATTCCCCAGGAACTAGAGTTAAGGACGGTTCGTAGCCACCATGTGTGTATTGGGAACCGAACTCAGGTCCTCTGCAAGAGCAGTCAGTGCTCGTAACTGCTGAGCCATCTCTCTGGCCCATCCTCTTTTTTTTTTTAATGTATAGATAACCATAATTTTATTTTCCAGCAGGTAATTTTCCTACTGCTTCAGTATTTTCCTCAAACAACAGAAAGTTTTAGAACTGGATCCCTCAACCTGTCCTCTTCTTGTCCCAGTTCAAAGTGCTTGCATCTCTTAACGGCCAACCTCCTCTCGAATCTGCAACACAAATTCAGCCTGAGTACAACCTTCTTTGTGGTTTTGGTCTTTCGGGAAACTAGCTGTGTCTGCCCCCATAGCCACTCTGCTTCCCATCACAACAACACTTTCCTTGGGTATAACAGGGAATCTTTGCCCTTCATATACGCTCTGTGAGGCTGCTGCATGCCACAGTTCTTACAGAGTCACTCGGGTTTTAGGGACATTGACCATCTTTGCAGATGTAGAGGCATCTACACGATGAAAAGAGACCCAGCATCCTCATTGATGTAATAGTGACCAAGACGCAGAGAACATAATGCACAGGAAGGTGCCAGGGTGAGATATAATGTCCACTGACATGCCCCAATGACCTACTTCCTCCATGCCATCACACCTCCTACCTGTTAACACCACCAGTAAAAACATCATATGATAGGGCCAGAGGGACTGGAGAGATGGCTCAGTGGTTAAGAACACTGGCTCTTTTTGCAGAAGACCTGGGTTCAAATCCCAGCACCCACGTGGCAGCTAACAACTGTCCTTAACTCCATTTCCAGTGGATCTGACAGCCTCTTCTGTCCTCCATGGGCATTGTACAACACAGGTGCTCTTACCTACAGGCAGGCAATATACACATACAAATAAAATAAAAATAATATATTTTTTTAAAAAGACACCATATGATGAATCCATGGAGCTATGAATCCATTCATCAGCTCAGAACCCCTAGTGTACAGAGGTCTCTGTAAAAACCCTTACAGACCACTCCAGTCTAATACCCTAGACTTTTTAGTTTTCACTGGAGTAATCTGACAATTAATATTCACCATTATAGAACTATATTTACAAAAGTATTCACACAGGGGCTGGAGAGATGGCTTAGCAGTTAAGAGCTCTGGCGGCTCTTGCAGAGGACCCGGGTTTGAATGCCAGTACCCACATGGTGGCTAACAACCATCTGTAACTCCAGTTGCAGGGGATCCAACACCCTCTTCTGACTTCCGCAGGCATTGCATGGCATGGGTGCACTTACATACATGCAGGCAATACATTCACACACATAAAATAATAAATATTTTAAAAGTATTAGCAAATAGACAAAAGGAACAGAGAGCATTCCAAAAGGAAGAGCACCTCTAGGCTGATGACGGCATTCCACAGTGTGGATTCAGGAGAGACAACTGCTCAGCCACCAGAAAGTGCAAATCTCCAGTGATCTTTTCAGAAATTTTAAAGGAGGATGATGGGAACGGAAGATTCTTGGGATGTGGGGGCCAAGGGTCACACAGAATAACGGTGAGAGCCACTCCCAGGCGAAAGAGCCAAGATCTAATCAGGGAAAGTCCCAGATCCTGGGATGTGTTTGTCCTGCCCCTGTTAGTTTAGGGGTGGTTTGTTTATAATTTTGTGAAGATTAGGAAATAGTGAAACCAGCATGTAGAAGAGTTACAACATGGGTTGTAACTAAATGTGATAGAGAGATATGGTTATTTTGCCTATATTTGAATTTATTTTTATGTGTATGAGTATTTCAGCTTATGTATATAAGTGTACCTTTGTTACGTCATGTCCACAGAGGCCAGAAGAGGGTGTTGAATCCCCTGGAACTGGAGTTATGAACAGTTGCTGGCCACCATGTGGGTGCTGGGAACCAAACCTGGGTCCTCTGCAAGAGCAGCCGGTGCTCTTAACTGCTGAGTCAGCTCTCCAGTTGACTTTTCTTCTGTCCTTTGGTTTTGCTTTGTTTGAGACAAGGTCTCATATAGTCCAGGCTGGCCTTGAACTCACTACCTAATCAAGGATGACCTTGAACTTTTGATCCTCTTGCCTCCACTCCCTGACTACCGGGATCACAGGTGAGCCCCACCACACCTGGTTTGTGTGGTGCTGGGACTCCAACCCAGGGCTTCCTGCATGCTAGGCAAGCTCTCTACTAACTGGACGACATCCCCAACCTTTTATTTGAAATTGTTTGGACCAGTTTCTGTGACCAAGCAAGCTTCTCTTGCTTTCCAGTATTTGCATATAAATGTGTTGGATCAAGTCTGTTCCGATACTTCCCCTGAATTTGGAACGTAGGAGGGACCAAAATCATGTCTTTTAAGTTCATAGACATCTGGATCAAAAGGGTTCATGTATTAAATTCCTCACTACTATGACAAAATACCCCAACAAAAGCAACTTAAGGGAGAAGGGGCTTGTTTGGGCTTACAGTTTCAGAATCCATCATAGCAGTGAACACATCTTCAGTGGGTGTGTGAGGCAGCTGGTCAGAAGGTATCCACAACCAGAAAGTAGAGAGATTGAGGCTCGCCTTCAGCTGAATTTCTCTTTTAGGACCCCAGAATGCGGAATGGTATTACCTACATTTAGGATAAGCCTCCTACCACATTAACCTAATCTATAAAAATCCCTCACTTGTTTCCATCATGTTGACAATTGAGAATAACCACCACAACTCACCAGGATTTTATGTCAATCACAAGATCCTGAACTTTGATTGGTTGATGCTGTGGGGGCAATGAGGTTGAGGTGAGCATAGTTTGCATATAGGTCTGATCAGGAGAGATGGTGAATGAAGCTGTCAGCCCTGGTTCTTCATTGATTCCTTTCCAGATCTTATCAGAAAGAGAGAACATGCTTCCCGACTCTTGGTCCTATGACTTACTTTATCAAGGAATATGAGGGGTGACCCATAGAGTCTGGAAGCCTATTTGTCTAGTTGGGCTTCCTCACTTGCATCTCTGTCATGCATTGCTGTGAAAGTGTCTCCCTGCAAGCTGCCACTCCTCCAGCATGAACAAGAAGAAGGCTTGAACCCAAAGCAGCATATACCCAAAGCTTCAGGAAAAGCCATCTGAGCACAGTCTAGACCCACTGATGGGCATGCAACCTGCTGAACTGAGAATGAAAATGATGCTTATCACTGTGTAAGACTCAATTTTGGAATGACTACTTGGATAGCATTGTTATGGAGGTGGATAAATACCTCAGCCATGGTTCCTATACCTGTCCCCTAACATCCATCAGGTACTAATAAATGGAGAAGACTTCAATTCATTGAATTCAGAATATGTGTATGGGGTTGAGAAGAGACATTCAGGTAAATGGGAGAACCCTGAGGAATGTGGTGATGAACTCATGACTACAAATGAATACAATTTATTGTAAACTATGGAATCCTTTTCTGTAGTAAGTAACACAAGCATTATGGTTTGAATATGAGTGTCCCTCAAAAGACACACTCACCACAAGGTTCTGAGGTGGAGCTTAGGAAAGTGACTCGATCATGAGGGCTCTCACTTCATCAACGATTGATCGACTGATGGAGTCACAATTTCATGTATTATCAGGGTAGTGGAAATTAGGAGGGGGACCTCTTAGAGGAAGTAGGTCACTGGAGCACAACCTGGAAAGCTACTCATTGCCCCGCCTCTTCCTGTCTCTGTCTTGCCCTGCTTCCTGGCTGCCACTGGGTGAACAGCTCTGCTCCATCATATCATCTCTGCCATTACACTCTGCCTCACCACAGATCTGGTTGATGGGGCCAAGTGACCATGGGCCCAAACCTCTGAAATGTGGACCAAAATAACTCCACCCTCCTTTTACATTGTTACTTTCAGGCATTTTTCACAGCAACACAAAGATGAGACACTATAGGTAAAATACACTAATGAGGAACCCTCCTTCCCAGTCAGGCAATGGGTTACAGCTCTGCTGGCTCAAGTCTGGGTGTCCCGTCTTGACACTTGCTCTGTTTGCAAACCTAAAATTCTCCTTTTCCCTGCATATGATTCTGAGATTGAACCTGGAGCCTTCCACGTGCTAGATAAAGCACACTATCCCTGATCTACATCTCCAGCCCTAAAATGTCCTTTCTTGATTCAGGGTTCTGCTTGCTGGTCCCTCTGACCACCACACTTCTTAGGACTTGTTTCAGGTGCTCTGGTGACATCATTAATCTGGCATGAGTCTGGGTCATTTTGCTAATGACGGTGTATATTTTTAAATGTTCTTAATTAGTTGCTCTTAAAGGTTACATTATAGATGGAAGTGTTAAATCAGAGGGCAGACAACCTGATTTTGCACCGAATTTACTGGCTGACTCCTTTAATTATGATTAATAGCACTTTGGAGCAATAGGGACTTTAATATTGGTAGGCGATCACAATTCCTTCCTAACATCCACCATAACATTCAATTATCTTAAATGGCAGGAGAATTTCACTGGAATTTATAGTGCCATATGATTCTAAATTGCATTGTGGGGTAATTATCAGTGATGGTCAAGCTCATCTGTCAGTCCATGACTAAGGGTTATGGATACTGGGCTTAGTCATAGACAGTGGCAGGTGTAGCCCTGAGGGGTGAGAAATGCCTGGAAAGTGAGCTTGGACCTGAGATCACTGGGGAAAGGTGAGCAGCTGGAGTGGTACAGCACTGCTGATGGGGGTGGGGAGGGGATGACAGGCCAGAACATAAGGACTCAACTCACTGCATTAACTTCAGAATCAAAGCATGCTTATTGGGCCACACTAGTTATTTCTGAATTAGGACTTGACTGCAGATTACAGTCCCTGATTCCAATTCCCACACCCCCTGGCTACACCTGTTTTACTCATGGAGCCATGGCATTAAGAGTTTCCATTTGCCTGAATGCTGAATCCTCCTGTAAGGATGAAGTAGAGGGTAAAGTGGGTGTTGTGAAGCTGATTCCATGGATTGAACTGTTCCCCAGAGAAGGAATAGAAATGACTCCCAAGGCTCATGACTCACAAGACTCACCAGGTCCCTCCGATAGGTGATGTAAGAGGGAGAGAAGGGTCTTTGGTGATACAACTCCTGAAAGGTACTCAGGGGAGTCCAGTGATGCAGATTCACGGGCCATCAGCCATGCTGGGGTGATACTCCTGATATAACTGGCTGAGAGTCACCTGTGCTCCTGTAAGTGACTCCCAGTAAACACACTCATTAGCCAAGCTGTTTTTCATTTTCCTTATTTTGTGCCCAGCCTATGAACCATTTCTCCACATTTTGAATGACTCTCACTGAAGGTTCCAAAGCCAAAGTAAAGTGCAACTTTATCCCTTTGTCCTCCCACATTTCTGCCCACACAGGTGCCCCGCCACTCATACTCTAAGTGCTCAGTGACACAGATGCAGAAACAGCTTAACATTTTATACACTGTGTTCCTGTCTTACAATAGAGAGGTTCAGAGCAGTTATTTGTAAGATAGCTGTATTTCTTAGTTAATCAAAATAATCTAATCAGTTATTGCCCCCACAAAGAAAACACTGTCATTTCCCTGGTCATCTCTTGTAAATCATAAGAAGTTTTAGGCTTTAACCTTCCCGACATCTTCTGGGTAACTCGGGTCTTCACAGCTATCCTTAGGACAATCGTGGTCCCAATCCCTGGGACCTGTGGTGTTTGAGCTCACAGTTTTCAGGGGAGGGAGCACAAGAAAGAGATGCCTGGTCCCACTTCAGTGCATCCTGAGGTCTGAACTCTGAGTGTGCGAATATTGCCAGCCTGTCTGCCTGGTCCCCACTCTTTGAGCTGTGTGAGCTGATGGTTTGGGGCCAGCATGAGGTAGAAAACTCTCCGGTAAGCTGCCTCACTTTCAAACTTAGAATTAGAAAATGAGAAAAGATTCTGAAGAACTGAGTGGAAAACAGAAGATAAACCCCAAAGAACATGAAAGCAGAAGAAGGTCAGAGTGAGATGGACAGAGACCAGTGTAAGCGGGGTATCCAATAAGGCTAGACTTCATGAGGGAAAGAGAGCAAGACTCCAGCTCTGAACAGTGATTCTCCAAGCCAAGACTCGATGTTAGGGAACGCTGCTGTTAAGGTCGACTCCTTTCTTAGCAGGGGCCTCCAAGCAGGGATGCCTGACCTTATTTGGAACATGATCTTTGGCATAGTTACTTGCAATAAAACTGCCCCCAGGTTTTTTCTATATGATAATTACGCATTGTCCTATAGCCAGATGATAGGATCCCCCTACCACATGTAAATAAAGCACACTATGAGCACCTATCAGCTGAAGCTTTGGCTGCTGCCTCCACACTATATTCTTCCCTGACCCCCACTGAATAAACAGAGCTGTATCACTGAATCTGACTCCCTAGAAGGTTTTTTCCATCCACGCTCACTGGTCGTCCTTCTGCTCCCTTTGTTCTCGTGGGTCGGTGGCCAATGGCCCATGAGGGGAGGGAGAGACCCACAGCTCCACAAGTTGCTGAGGGGGAGGCCGCAGGGTGCTGGGCATGAATATGTTTAGAAGTCCTAGGATAGGTCTGTGGGAAGGACAGGATAAGTTCAAGGTCAAAGAAAGCTCTGTCTGACAGATCAGCTGGCTGTTACTAGTTCTCTTGAAATGAGGAAACATAGCAATGCATACAGGTACTTGTGTATGGTCAAACACAGACAAGTGATGTAAATCACCACAGTGAAGCAGGTGAAGGGTGTAACTCAGAGGACATCATGCATCTGCAATTAAGCAGTTCCTGGTTCAAGGCTGTCACCTGATAACTGTTGCTTCCATACCCTTTTTTCAGGGTCCTTCTATCTGACATGTTGAGGATTCTGCAAATGAGAAATGAAAGAAGAGGGGACTGGAGAAATGGTCATCAGTTAAGAGCACTGGCTGCTCTTGCAGAGGACCCAGGTTCAATTCCCAGCACCCACATGGTAGTTAACAACTGTCAGTAACTCCAGTTCCAGGGCAATCCAACACCCTCTTCTGACCTCCAAAGGCATTGCACAACACAGGTGCACTTATACACATGCAGGAAATACACTCATACACATAAATTTTAAAAATAATAAACATTTTAAAAGAAGAGGAGGAGAGGTAATGGAGTCATCCTGCCCCGGGGCATTTGGTGCAGAGGCCTGTCATCCTGAGTGTGGACTCTGCTTATGGTATGGTTACTAATCAGGTGTGTTTTGTTTGAGCATTATTTTAACTATTGCCAGCTTTTCATCATCTATGCCATGAAAAGGAACAGATTAAGATCTTCACATAGTCTATGAGTCAAAATTGTCCTTAGAGGTTGCAAAAGACACACATCATCCCATGGTCCCCTTTTCAGAGAGTCCTGTTTGCCTTTCAGTTGCTGACTGAACTTACGCTTTTATCTGACCCTACCCCAGCTATGCCATATCCAAATGGTCTGTTTAGCAGCCAACTCTTTGAGTATGGCTCTTCTAGGTGGGTCCTAGATACAGACCTTCAGGATTTAATGCACCTGACTCATCTGGAAACTAAGGCAAGAGGGTGATGGTCGTGAAGCGGTGGCAGTCAGGTCTGCAGAGGCAGCTCAGGACTGAGGCTTCTAGAAGGAAGCAGATGATGGTAGAACACTGGCGGGTACACGTGTCAGGAGGGTGACAGCCAGGGAGTGGCTATGCAGGTTGAAAGTGCTGATGAGACACACATAAAGAAGTGGGGGCATAGCTCAGGGGTAGAGCATTTGACTGCAGATCAAGAGGTCCCTGGTTCAAATCCAGGTGCCCCCTGTCTTTCCCCTCAATGTACAAAATCTCTTGAGTCTGAGTTGTACCCATAGGGTCAGCAGCCAGTTCTTCGTGCCTCAGTCCTGGTGAAGACAGGATCCTGCATCTTGTTAAGAAAGACAACAAAGGCAGATGTGTGGATTGGGTGTTAGGCATGGCTGTCCAGAGGAAATAGAACTGATAAGGTATTATATATATATATATATGTGTGTGTGTGTGTGTGTGTGTGTGTGTGTGTTTGCACAGTGAAAGATTTTAAGAGGTGACTCACACAGCTTTAAGGTAGATAAGTCTCATTTTGCATGGCGGCCCCCCACAGGATGGAGTCCAGGAAGAAGTGACATGGCAGATGGAGTTAGGTATGGCCTGAAGGCCAAACTCCTCCATAGAGGCATCAGCTTTTCCACTTAAGGCATCAGTGGTACAGTAGGCCTACCTATGTTACAGAGAGAAAAGAACTTTACTCAAAGTTTGCTGATTGGAATTTGGGTCACAAGCATGAAGTGCTTTCACAGCAAACACAAATGTGTTTGGTGAAACATCTGTGCACCATGGCCTCACCAAGCACGTCACATAAAATTATCTAGCACATCAGGTGATAGCTTAAGTTTTGCCAACCATATGCTTCTAAGTGAGGCTGAGCAAGTCACATAGAGAAGTGAGTGACTTTGGAATCATCCTGGAAGTGGCAGAGCTCAGACAATAATGGGGGCCAAGTAACTTCTTGACCTGGCTGGGTGAAGCCCCTCACTTCCCTTGGGTCCTGCCCATTTCGTGAACCTAGGCTATCAGTCTTCCATGCCAATAACTCTGCACAGTCCTGCCAATGAGTGCCTCTGTGTTTCCATTAGCTTGGGATGCCTGAATTAGTGAACCAGCTGAAAAGGAGAGCGAACGCTGATGTGGAAGCTGTCAGGCTTCTGTGTCAGGGCCATGTATAGCTTCTCTGGTTTCTTTGTGATTAAGAGATCAGTGGTCGCCCCACGTGGTGGTGCACGCCTTTAATCCCAGCACTCAGGAGGCAGAGGCAGGAGGGTCTCTGTGAGTTCAAGGCCAGCCTGGTCTACATAGGTTCCAGGACAGCTGGGGCTACAAGGAGACCCTGTCTCAAAAAGACAAAAAAAAAAAAAGAGAGATCAGTGGTCAAGAAAGAGTAGAACTTCAGAAATGGCACTGTGGATTGATGAGAGCATTTGAACAACTCAAGTCAACCAAATCAACAGCTCTACCTAATCTCCCTGCCAGTCAAGGTAGCCCCTTCTGTCTGAAGTCAACCAGCCGGATCGGGGACTTAATTGCAGAGGAAGATTGTCCCTCACCATCACCATTGGAGACCACAGCCAGAGCGCAGAGGACTCTGCTCCAGCCTCACTCTTTTCAGCTTCTAGGAGCTGCAGACAATCCAAAACCATCTCAACCAGCTAACTGACAAAGGAATTCTACAGAGTATGTGCAACTGTGGCTTCTTGGGGTATTATGTGGTGTAGAAAGAGTGTAAGTTTAAATAAATCTGATCAATTTACATGACTACCCAATTAGCCTTCTGTAATGTAACAGCTGGAACAATTAGAAAAATGTTGTTTAGTGGGGTAAGAAAGACTGGATCCACAGGTGGCCAGTTCTAATGTAGTTGAGATAAAGGTATTTCTTAGTATAATATAGAAATGACTCTTAGACTTCCAGGTATAGGAAAACCAGGGGGTAAAATTTCAATTGTGATTTGCTCATCTAATGAACAACGACTCCCTTCAGTACCCACATCAAAATAAAGTCAAAGGCCATATTTTCCTTGATGGCTGGGAATCTAAACTCGAGAAAGGATGCAATCACAATATCCAGTCATGAGCTACAGATATTCCTGCTTGAGTCCCCCAAAGCCTCTTCCAGCCATTTGCCTGGAAACTGTCCTGAGAGAAGAAAATGCCCACATCATGTTGGGATGACTAGTGATCTGGCGCCTCTGTGAAACTTCTGCGTGTCCAGTGCTTTGGAGAACCTCAGAAAATTCCAGAAAAAAACCCTCTGTATCCTACATTATCCCTGTTTTACCACCACTCCTCTGAAAGAGGATTTGAGAGACCACATTAACTGCTTCGAGTGCTGCTCTTGACTGACATCATCGTCCTTATAGGGCTAACAGGTCTGACAGATGCAGATGCTGCGTGAGCAACCTCTGTGTTACAGTCAGCTTTCTGTTGCTGTGATAAAACACTGACCAAAACCAACTTGGGGAAGAACAAGTTTATGTGGCTTACACCTTCCAATCATAGTCTATCTCTGAGGGAACCAGGGCAGGGACTTAAGTAGGAACCTTAACGCAGGATCTGGAGCAGAGGCCACAAAGGATCACAAAGGAGACCACTTACTAGCTTATTCAACTACTTTTCTTATACAGTCCAGGCCCATTTATCCAGGGACTGTGCCACCCACAGTGGGGTGGGCCCTCCTGTTGTAGAACCCTGAGACCCTCTTCATTCACCCGCTACCCCCCAATCCCTCCAGACCCCCACTAATTGCTCTTTTAGCTTCCGTAAAATGCTTGGCTGCTGCTTTAGACATGCCTAGACATACCCTGGCATGCCCTGACCCCCACCTACTATTCCCCACCCCCCTTCCAGGAAACTATAGATTAAGCAAGCCCGAGCATAAAAACTGCCCTATAAGGTAAAAAAAGAGACTCCTGGCCCCACAGGTAACAGCACATTCCACAGCCCTGAGAATAGCACCTACCAATAAGAAACTTACAGGGCTGCATCTTATACATCCAATCGGTTTAAAATTATGTCGGCGCACGCAGGCTCCTTGAACCAACCAAAATGTATCTTCAGTATCCCCATGCTCTCTTTGTCTAAAACCTATAAAAGTCTCCACTCTCCCTTACTCTGGGCTCTCAGCACGGATCCGTTGAGTTGGTGAGGTCTGAGAGCCCGAGCTTAAGCCCGAATAAACCATAAACCTTTGCTTTTGCATTTTGGTGTGTTGGGTCCTCGGTGGTCTTTTTGGGGTCCAGTGGATGGGGCACAACACTGTATCAATTAGAAACCAAGAAAATGCCCCCACCAACATGTCCATAAGAAATTCTGATGGAGGAAATTCCTCAACTGACGTTTCCTCTTCCCAGGCGACTATTTTGTGTCAAGTTTACAATGGTCAGTCAGCACAGTTGACCCCCCATCAACTTAACACATAAACCCACCACTATAAGCCATATATCTTTTTCATTTCTTGTCCCCAAGATCTTGTGTTAATAGCACAATATAAAACAGTCCAACTTTTAAAAGTCCACAGTCTTTTAAAAATTCCATCACTTAAAAGTCCATCATCTCTTTAAAAATCCAAGTCTCTTAACTGTGGGTTCCATGAAATAAAAGACGATATATATATATATATATTTTCTTATTCCCAGAGGTTAGAACCAGGACACAGTTACAACCAGATCAAAGCAAAACAAAAAACCAGCAATGTAAAAAGCTCAGTGTCTAACATCTATGACTCACTCATGATCTTCTGGCTCCCCGGGGTGTGAGCAGCTCCACTTCTCAGGCTCTCCCATTCACAACACACACAATTTGTCTTGTAGCCCAGGCTGGCTCCATGCCATACTTTATGCTGCCCTTGGTGCTCATCCCATGGCCCTGGCACCTCTAATAGGCTGGAGTCTTTGTAACTGAGGCTACACATTCACCAACAGTCTCTTCTGGCCTCTCACAGTGCCAGGTCTCATGTTCTCCATGACCCCTTCATACCTTAAAAATCAATACTAGGTGGGAGACTCTTACACATTACCAAGTTCACTTGCCAGTTTGAGATGCAACCTTGCTGCCCTCTGCATGACAGCTTTTCTGTGTGCTGACCAGGGTGAAATACTTCGCAGAAGAGTTTTGCCTCCATGATGCTGGTCTCTTATTAATCTCAGCTGATTTTTCAGCCCCAGCCAGTCAGCATCAATTGTCCCAGTAAATCACAAAGGGTTTCACTTCAGTGGTGCTGATCTTCTGCTAATCATAGTTGATTCTTCAGCTCTAGCTCCAGCTGACAAGAAACCACAGCCTCTTAATTCAAAATACCAAACAAACAGCCCTGATGCAGTCTTTGAGGGACTTGTCAAACTCCCTCTGGAACTTCACAATCCAGGCCTCCCTCATCTGAACTTCTTAACATCGTCTTCTTCCAGGCTCCCACATAACAGCCCCTTAAGCTCTAAGTACTCAGTGACTTTTCCAGCCCAAAACTCCATAGTATTTCCACAATCTTCTCAAAAGACAACATGGCCAGGTCCTTCACAACAATGCCCAACTCTTGATACCAATTTCTGTTCTAGTTTGGTTTTCTGTCACTGTGATAAACACCACAACCAAAACCAACATGGGGGAAGAAAGGGTTTATTTCAGCTTACAGTACATTCATTAACTGGGGGAAGCCAGGGCAATAACTCTATGCACAAACTGAAGTAGAAACCATGGAAGAAAGCTGGCTACTGGCATGCTTCCCCTGACTTGCTTAGCTGCTTTTCTTACACAGTCCAGGCTCACATACCCAGAGGCGGTGTCACAGTGGGCTGGACACTCCTACATCACTTAACACTCAAGAAAATGCCTCACACCTTACAAGTATCTACAGGCCACTATAATCTGAGAAATTCTTCAATCGAGGCTCCCTCTTCACAGGTGAATCTAGTTTGTGCCGAGTTGACAAAACTAGTTGATAAAAGCCAGCTACCCTGCAGCAAGTTCAGTAGTGAACCAACGAAATAAAGACCCTCTTCTGCCCCATATCTTATCCTTTGAGCAACATATGGCTCTGGGGCTGTTCTTAGGCTTGGGACCTGGGCTGTTATAACTACTCCCACCCCACTCCTCACCCCCCAACATACTCCCACCCCACTCCTCAC
>NW_008339068.1:580338-584962 GCF_000622305.1 Nannospalax galili
TCAGGACCCCACTCCTCACCCCCCAACATACTCAGGACCCCACTCCTCACCCCCCAACATACTCAGGAGTTGTCCATGGACTAGTGAGATGGCATATATTACCCCAGCAAGCATATTTTGAGCGCACATCTGTTATAGGTATTATCTGTTGGTATTTGGCATCATTTCCATCCTGCATTAGTTACTTTTGTGTCAGTGTGACCACAATATCTGACAGAAACAGTTTAAAGAAAAAACTATTTATTTTGTATCATGGATTCGAGGCTTCAGTTCTTCATGATGGAGAAGGCATGACAGAATTCATGGAGGCGGGAGTACATGGCAGAGACTCCTCACAGCAGGGAGGCCTGGGACGTAGATAGCAAGGCAGGAACCAGAACAGGTATAACTTTCAAAGGCCTACCCCTAGTGACCTACTTCTGCCAGCTGGGCCCCATCACCTAGAAGTCCCATATCCAGCCCAAAACAGTGCCACCAGCTGCATAATGAGTATTCAAAACATGAGTCTATGCTCGACAGTTAAGATTCTAACCATAACATTCAACCCTTGACCCCTAGAGGTGCAGGGCCATCTTACAATGCAAAATGCATTTATTCTAAGTTCAAAAGTCCCCAAAGTCTTAATGGTTCTAACACTTCAAGAGTTTAAGTCCAGACGCATAGCTGTGAGTTTCTGTGAAATCACAAAGAAAGTAGCATACTTCTAATACACAACGGTACAGAGCAAACACCACTATTTCAAAAGGGAAGAACAGGAAGATAATAACCCCAAAGCCCAAGAGGGCCAGCATCAGACCCTGTAGCTCTATATCCAGCATCTGGGGTACACGGTAGAAATATCGAGTTCCAACAGGTTTGGAAAGCTTCTTCCCTACCATAACCTTACTATTTATAGCATATATGGCTTCTTTGGGGCCAGCTCCACTCAGTGCCTGCAGGTTTCCTTGGCAGACATCCAATGTTCCTGGCATCCCCAGTATCCTGGTATTTGCACTACAGCTTAGTCTTTATTTTTACAGCTTCATATATCAGTCAGATCCTTTTAGAGATCTGACCGTGCTACATATTACCTAGACTGACAGGCTCTTCTCAAAATCTGAATGCAAGCTTCCATGACACCATAGCTCTTGCCTTTGTATGCCTGCAAAGCTACAATAGTAACTGGTCCCCTCTGGACTACAGGATCTTCTGAGTGCCTAGTCAGCAGAATCTGGGAAGACATTTCCCTAGGTAACCCTTTTCCAGAAGGATACCACTTTGATTCTCATTTTAAAGGAAAGTCCTCTCAATGAGGCTTCAATTCTATACCCTACAACCTGTGGTCAGTGGGGTATCACCCTCCAGGTGCCTTTCCTCTAGTGTCAGTACAAAGTGTATCCCTTGTTTTTTAAAGTATTTTTTGTTTATTATTTGAGAATTTCATAGATGCTTACCATGTATTTTGATCATATTTCCCCCACATACACACACACACACACACACACATACACACTCCCTCTCCCTCTCCAACTCTCACCAGACCACCCCCCCATCCCCTTGCAATTTCAGATTCTCTACTGTTTAAAAAAGACCCATGGAGTCTGATTAGTGTTGCCTGTATGTTTGTGGATATGGGACCAACCACCAGAGTACAGGCAACCTCCCAGTGGCCATGCTCCCAAAGAAAAATGACTCGTCCTCCCTGTGATGGCTAATCTTGGTTGTCAGCCTGATACATCTGGGAAGAGGGAAGCTCAGTTAAGGAATTTCCTCCACCAGATTGACTTATGGGCATGTCTGTGAAGCATTTTCTTGGATTGTTTATTGATATAGGAAGGCTCAGCCCATTATGGCCACTGGGTAGGTGAGCCTGGGCTATAGAAGAAACAGAGGGAGCCAGGAGAGCAAGCCAGTAAGCAATGTTCCTTGACGGTCTCTGTTTCGGGTTCCTGCCTTGAGCTCCTGCCCTGAATTCCCTTAATGACAGATTGTAAACTGGAAGCTGAAATAAACACTTTCCTCCCCCAAGTTGCTTTTGTTAAGTGTTTTATCACAGCCACAGACAGCAAACTGAAACAGAAATTGGTACCAGAATGGGGTATTGCTTTGACAGATTTGACCATGTTGTTTTGGGGATGATTGTGGAAGTGTTTGGAACTTTGAGCTGGAAAAGCCATTGACCTCTCAGTGCTTGATGGGCTGCACTGTGGGAGCTTGGAAGGTGATGCTGAGAGCAATGCGGGCTCTTGGAAATCTGGCTTGTAGAGTTTCAGAGGGAGACAAAAATGCTACCAGGGCTGTTTGTTTGATATATTGAATAAAGAATATGGAAGCAAAACCTTTCCTTTACTGGGAGAATAGATTGAAGAATCAGCTGTGGTTAATAAGAGATCAGCATCATTGAGGTAAAATCTTATGGGAAGTATTTCCTCAGAGTTAACACACAAAAGCTGTGGTCCAGAGGTGGCCAAGGCTACAGCTAAATGGAAGCCGAGTTTGGTGATTTGTAAGTCTCCCACATGGTGCTGATTTTGAAGGCATGGAGGAGTCACACAAGCAGCTGAGGCTTGGCACTGTGAGGGGCCAGAAGAGGCCATTGGTGAAAGTGCAGCCTCAGTTGCCGTACAGACTCCAGCATATTAGTGACACCAGGACTGTGGGTCATCCATCAAGGAGAGTGGCGACTTTGGAGTGAAGCTGGCCTGAGCTTAGGAGACAAACTGTGTGTGTGGGGGGGGGGCAGAGCTAGAGATGTGGAACTGCTCAAGCCCTTTGGGGCCCAGATGATCATGAGTGGGTCCCAGATGTAGGACACTGAGCTGTAAGATTTTGGAGCTGCATTACTGAACTATGGTTTTACTTAAGTGTGATTGTTTTTATTCCCTGGTTCTTCCCTTTTGGAATAAGAAAGTATTTAACTTGGTTCTTCTTTTACAGAAACCCATAGTTAATATACTTTGGGTTATATTAAAGAGACATTGAACTTTTAAGTGATAGACATTTTAAAGACTGTGAGACTTTTAAAGCTGGACTGTTTTATGTTATGATACTAATGTGAGATCTTGGGGATAAACAAAAAAAAGAAAGGTTATGGTTTAACTGTGATTTGCACGTCAGGTTGACAAGGGATAGACTTGTAATGATTCATCTTGGTTGTCAACATGATACACTTGGGAAGAGGGAGCTTCAATTGATTAATTTCCTCCAGCATATTGGCTTATGGGCCTATTTATGGGACATTTTCTTGATTTCTAATTTTTGTAGGAGGGCCCAGCCTACTGTGAGTGGTGTCATGCCTGGGCAGGCAGGCCTAGGCTGTATAAATGAGCAAGCCAGGAGAAGCAATCCAGTAGACAGTGTTTCTCCACTGACTCTGCTTGAGTTCGTGATCTGGCTTTCCTCAATGATGGATTATAACCTGTAAACTGAAATAAACCCTCTTCTTCCTCAAGTTACTTTTGATCATGGTATTTATCACAGCAACAGAAAAAAAACAAGGACACTCTCCAGAAGCCATCAACTGCTAATAGCTTCTCAGGTAGGGGTGGGGTGTTGTTATCCCCCCTCCCATCTGTGCAGGAGGTTTGACTGGTTTGATCTTGTGAAGGTCTGTGTAGGTAACCACAGCTGAGTTCACAGTGCAATGGCCATGTCATGTCCATTTCATAAGAATCCTCTCTATTCTCTGGCTTTTACAGTCTTCCTGCCCCCTCTTCTGTGATGCTCCCTGAGCTTTAGGGAAGTGTTGATGTAGATGTCCAATCTAGTTAGCACATATAATCACTTTTTCTTAGCCCTTTGACTAGAACCCACAATAGTAGGTTCTCTCCTAGGGCCTATAACATCCGCAGCCATGGGCTTTTAACCAGGTTTTTTGACCAAGGATGAGTTTGCTCCTATGGAACAGACCTCAAATACAATCAGAAGGTTGTTGTCTACCCCCCATAGTGTGCTTTCTTTTTTTTAATTATTTATTTAATAACCGCATACTTAGAAGAAGCATTTCATTACAACAGCATTGACATATTCAATAACAATTTCAAGAGTTAAGATGCATCTCTTTCAAAATTGGCTGTAAATTTTTAGATTTACAGTTGAATTATTACAGTTATACAATACTGAACAAAAAAAAATATAAACCCTATAAGACATAAAATTAAATGAGGTTTTAACCTTTAAAAAAGATCTCCATTTCATTACCAAAATACAGTTTCATACAGAAAAATTCATTTGTAATGCGATTGACATTAAGATGTTTGCACATGCATTTTTAATCTCTATATATCTGACTATTACTAGTCACAGTTGGTTACTTTCTGATCTTCTTGGCATCTGAGCATGGATATAAAGTTGTCAAGTAGATTTCAGTGGTAATGTTTTTCACATCTACTAATTATTGAGCAAATTTTTATGCTTTGAAGAATTATTTTTAATCATTATTTCTTTTTAATTTTTAATAACTACATGATTAGAAGAAGCATTTCACTACAGCTTTAACATATTCAGTAACACACTCCAGAGCAAGAGTACATCTCTTTCACAAGTGGCTGCAAGTTTCTAGGTTCACAGTGGAGTTAATAGAGTTACACAATAGTGAACTCAGTATAAGCCCTGTAAGACATAAAATTCAATGAGTTTTTAACCT
>NW_008339068.1:585076-585328 GCF_000622305.1 Nannospalax galili
TCTGATTATTACTAGTCATTTTCAGTTGCACTTGGATCCTTGGCACCTGTGTATGTCTATAAAGTCATTGGGTAGACTTCAATGGTAATGTTTATCACCTCTACTAATTAGAATGATGTAAATTTCCATGCTTCCTCCCCAAATATAATATATATATATTTAATTTGTTGATTTTTTTGTGTATATGTGTATATCACACGTAACATCCCAAACCATCTTATTCAACTATACACCCACTTCCCAGTTGGCACC
>NW_008339068.1:587137-587543 GCF_000622305.1 Nannospalax galili
CGCGAACTCTCTGTTGAATTCCTTAGTTCATCTTTTAATTGGGTTACTTCCTTCCTTGATTCTTTGTTTTCTGAGTTTGTTATATATTCCGGATATTAAACCTCTGTCAGATGTGTCGCTGGCAAAGCTTTTCTCCCATTCTGTGGGTTTTCTGTTCGCTTCCCTGGTTGCCTCCTTTGATGTACAGAGCTTTTTAGTTTAATGAGGTCCCATTTGTTAATTCTTTCCCTTGTTTCCTGAGCAATTGATCTCCAGTTTAGAAAATCCTTTCCTACACCTACATCTTGTAGGTTTTTCCCAATGTTTTCTTCTAACAGTTTCAGAGTTTCAAATTTTACATTGAGGTCTTTGATCCATCTGGAGTTGACTTTTGTGCAGGGTGAAAGATAGGGGTTTAGTTTCATTC
>NW_008339068.1:587721-589359 GCF_000622305.1 Nannospalax galili
AGTGCCATGTTGTTTTAACACAGCTTAAAATCTGGTATAGTAATCCCTCCGGCATTGCTCTTAGTGCTCAGGGTTGCTTTGGCTATCTGAGATCTCTTGTGCTTCCATATGAATCATAGGATGGTTTTTTGAAAATCTGTGAAAAATGTCATGGGGATTTTGATTGGCATTGCATTGAATCTATAAATGGCTTTTGGTAGGATGGTCATTTTCACAGTATTAATTCTTCCAATCCATGAGCATGGGAGGTCCTTCCATCTTCTGATGTCTTCCTGAATCACTTTCTTTAAGGAATTAAAAATTTCTTTGTGGAGGTCTCTAATGTCTTTGGTCAGGTTTATTCCAAGATATTTTACTTTTTTGCAGCTATTGTGAAGAGAAGTGTTTCCATGTGCTCTTTCTCTGATTGCTTGTTATTGGTATATAGAAAGGCTACAGACTTTTGTAGGTTAATTTTGTAACCTGTCACTTTACTGAACGTGTTAATAATTTGTACAAGTTTTCTGGTGGAATTTTTGGCATCTCTTAGATATAGTATCATATCATCTGCAAAATGGGATAATTTGATCTCTTCTTTTCCAATTATTACTCCTTTAATTTCCTGCTCTTGTCTTATTACTCTTGCAAGACTTTCAAGCACTATGTTAAAGAGAAGTGGAGATAGCAGGCAGCCTTGTCTGGTTCCTGATTTCAATGGGAATGCTTCCAGTTTTTCTCCATTTAGAATGATGTCAGTTGTGGGTTTCTTATATTCGGCTTTAATTATGTTGAGGTATGTTCCCTCCAGTCCAATTCTCTCTAGGACTTTGAACACAAATGCATGTTGAATTTTGTCAAAGGCCTCCTCTGCATCTATTGAGATGACTATGTGGTTCTGATCTTTGAGCCCATTTATATGATTTTTGATGTTTATTAACGTACGTATATTGAACCATCCCTGCATCTCTGGGATAAAGCTGACTTGATCATGGTGGATGATCTTCTTGTTGTGTGTCTGTATGCGGTTTGCAAATATCTTGTTGAGAATTTTTGCATCTATATTCATTAAGGATATGGGTGTATAGTTTTCTTTTTTGGTTGTATCTTTACCAGGCTTTGGTATGAGAGTGATGCTGGCTTCATAGAAGGAATTTGGAAGTTTTCCCTCCACTCAGATAAGTACATTAGAGACTCACTAAGAAGGAAGTTTTTAGAGACTAATGAAGCCAGACTCTCCAGAGTATGTGACAGTATGTAACAAAATTCTAAAATCTCACTTGTACAGCAATAGTATATGTGTGTGTGCATCTGTGCGCACATGTATGAGTATAGAACAAAGTCTCACTGCGAAGCCCTGGCCTGTTTCTGCCTCCCTAGTGCTGGGATTAAAGGTGTGTGGTATCCGTTTCTTTTAGGTTTTCAAATTTAGTAGCATATAGATTTTTTAAATATTCCATTATAATGTTCTGTATCTTTCTGGTGTCTGTTGTGATGTTTCCCCTTTCATCTCTGATTTTGTTGATTTGGAGGTGCTCTTTCTTTCTTTTGGTTAACTGGGCTGGCAGTCTGTCAATCTTGTTTATCTTTTCAAAGTATCAGCTCTTGGATTTGTTGATTCTTTGTATTGTTTTCTTTGCTTCAATTTTATTAATTTCTGCC
>NW_008339068.1:589634-590294 GCF_000622305.1 Nannospalax galili
AGGAGTGTGTTGTTTAATCTCCATGTGTTCATACTTCTTCTGGTGTTGATTGTAAGCTTGATTGCATTGTGGTCTGATAGAATGCGTGGAATTATTTCAATCTTTTTGTATTTGTTGAGGTTTTGTGCCCAGTATATGGTCGATTTTGGAGATGGTTCCATGGGGTGCTAAGTAGAAAGCATGTCCTTTGGTGCTTGAGTGGAATACTTTGTAGATGTCTGTTAAGTCCATTTGATATATGGTATTGTTTAATTCAGATATCTCTCTGTTAACTGTTTGCCCTGTTGACCTATCTAATGGATGCAGTGGGGTATTGAAGTCCCCTACTACTAATGAATTGGGATTAATCTGGGTCTTAAAGTCATGTAGTACTGTTTTTATGAAGTTGGGTGTACCAGAGTTTGGTGAATATATGTTCATGCTTATAATACCTTCTTGATTCATTGTTCCTTTGATCAGAATGAAGTGGTCCTCTTTATCTCTTCTTCTCTTCTGATTAGTTTTAGATTAAAGTCTATTTTGTCAGATATTAGAATTGCTATGCCTGCTTTTTTCTTAGTACCATTTGGTTGCTATATTTTTTCCATCCTTTCACCTTAAGGTAGTGCCTGTCCTTGAAAGTGAGATGGGTTTCTTGCAGACAACAAAAATGAAAAGGCA
>NW_008339068.1:591227-599469 GCF_000622305.1 Nannospalax galili
AGTTTATCCCTATCTTCCTTCAGTTCTTTGATTTCTTTGTTTGTGTGTTCTTTAAATTCACTGAATTCTTTTATCATGTTTATAATTGTTCTTTTGAGTTCCATGTCCTGCATTATCTCTAGGGGGGTTCTCACTGTACTCCTCTAGAGTATTATTGGTATTTGGTGGCAATGTAGTTTTGGTTTTTCATGTTATTTTTTTCTCTGTGATTTTGACATGTGAATTTCTTTTGTAGTTTCTGATTCTTGTATGAGACTCAAGCCTTCAAGTTTATGTATGCTTGTTTTTGTGAACTTTATGTGTCTTTGTAGTTTACTATTGGGGCATGAAAAGCTGGTTAGTCTAAGCTTCCATTTCTCTCTTTCAATTTTATAGTGGAGTGGCCAGATTGATTTTGTCTTCAGGAGTTCCCACAGAGGCCCAATTGAGATGAAGGTCAGATGATTTCAGGCTTTCTCCTAAGGCCTGGATCCCTCCAGGAAAGATTTTGGCCTCAGGAATTTGGGGGTTGGACTGGCAAAAAAGCCCAGGAAAGATGCTGGTCTAGGGCAGCTAGTGGCCGTGCCACACAGAGATGCAAAGGCAGATGGGGGCGGGAAGCAGCCCCAAGGGCTCCTGGGGACTGCACTGAGGAGCTGGGCTGGTCTGGATGCAAAGGATCAGGAAGAAGAAAGGTCAGCCCCAGTGACCAGGGAAGAGGCTGGCGGGCTGTGCAGGCCCAGGGAAGTAGAGGGAGGTGAGGGCGGGGCCAGTCCCAGAGTGCTCCTGAGGACCGGAGAAGGCTCTGAAATGGTCTGGATGCAAAGGATCAGGAAGCAGTGGTGGTTCTCCAGGTGTCTGGGGCACCAAGACAAGGAATGGGACAAGACCCAGTCTAGGAGGTGAGACCGATGGTGGGGATGGGAGGATGAATGGAGGGTGCGATGGACTTATCCTGGAGAGAGGCCTGCGGGTCGGAGAGTGTGTCTTCTTTTTAATGATGCTAAGTTCTTTAACAATGATGGATGCTTTGTCTTTTCTTGTTCTATCTGAAACTTCAAATGTGTTTGCACTCCTGGTCAAGCTGCATTGTTGTTGCAGTTTTCATCTTTCTGCTCTTTTTAAAAAATATTTTATCTATTATTTTTATTTTATGTGTATGAGTATATTGCCTGCATGTATGTAAGTGCACCTGTGTTGCTCAATTCCCTGCAGAGAAGAGGTCAGATCCCCTAGAATTGGAATACAAATGGTTGTTAGTTGCCATATAGGTGCTGGGAATTGAACCCAGGTCCTCTTCAAAAGCAGTCATCTGCTCTGATTTTTAGTCTCAGTTCTCACCATAAACCTGGCTAAAATCAGTCAGCATTAACCTTGACACAGCCTAAATGCTACTCTGTCTTAAATTTTCCTCCACCAATTTAAGTAGTTCAGTTTTTAATATAGTTTCCCCTTTCAATTTTAGTTTCATCCTGCAATCTCAAAAGTTCAAGACATGGGCAAAAAGTAAATGAATTCTTTGCCAGACTATAACACACATAGCCAGTAAAGTCATTTGTTTCCATATAAACCTCAGAGTAGTAGTTACTGTCTGAATTTCTGCTGGCTCAGCATTGACTCCAAGGGCCATTATAGCAGATAATTTCTATCTAGGCTGCTACCTGGCCCTAGCAGCTAAACACAGAGACAACACAGGCTGCAGGCTTCCAAGGAAAAGAGCTTGCTGTCTATTCTCCAGTAGGATGATGTGCTCCTTCTGACTCACCTGGACACTTTGAAGAGCTTCCATCCTGAAGTGGCAACACGGGTTACAGGTCAACCAAGTATAGCTTAAGAAGTAAAATACATTAATTAAACTTTGTAATGGTAGATGGGGGTATAGCTCAGGGGTAGAGCATTTGACTGCAGATCAAGAGGTCCCTGGTTCAAATCCAGGTGCCCCCTACTCCTAGTTTTTCCCTTTAAAAAGATGCCTGATTTTCAACTGCTCCTCCTTACTAGACACCATGATAAACATTATGCTTTTTCAGAACCAGCAGATTGTGAGGCTTTATTATGATGGTTTTGCATTAGTTAATTTTCTTATCACTGGGTCAAAATACCTGACAGAAGCAATTTCAGAGAGGAAAGATGTATTTGAGCTCACAGTTTCCTTCTTTTGGGGTGAGGAAGGCATGGTAGAGTTCAGGGCAGCATGGTTTCTTACATCGGGGAAGACCAGGAAGCATAAAAGGGACTTGGAGGCAGGGCCAGAATATAACCTACAAGCCACCACCTACTAGTCTACAGCCAGCTAGAGTCTATATGTCAAAATATTCCAACTTCCCAAAATCGGTCCACCATCTGAGAGCAACGTGTTGAAACACATGAGCCTATCTGCAGGACATAATTTTCTGCCACTGGCTCCTGTAGTCTCGTGTCACCTCATAATGCAAAGTATATTCAGTTCAACTCAAGAGTCTCCAGAGTCTTAACATTCCCAACACTGTTCACAAGCCCAAAGTCTCTTCTGAGACTCAAGGCAAACTCAGCTGTAAAATAAAAATACAGATTACATACTTCAACATACTGTGCCACAGAGTAAACAGTCCCATTCCAAAAGGGAGGAATGGGAAGACAATAAAGAAATATCAGACCAAAGGAAGATAGAAATGCACAGATCAAACATTTATTATAGATCTATATCCAATGCCCAAGGCCATGATGGCATCATGTAAGTTTTTAAAAATATGGTATTTATTATTTTTATTTTACGGGTATGAGTATGTTGCCTGCATGTGTGTATGTGCACTTGTGTTATGCAATGCCTGTGGAGGTAAGAAGAGGGCATCAGATAACCTGGAACTGGAGTTATGGATGGTTGTTGGCTGCCATGTGAATTGAACCTGGATCCCCTGCAAGAGCAACCAGTGCTCATCATCACTGAGCTAGCTCTTCAGCCCCATTCATCTGGGTAGTTTCAACTGGTCTTGGGGACCCCAGCCTCTCTAGTATTGACATTCACAGCAAGTGTCCTCTCTTAGGCCAGCTCCACATGGTGCCTTCAGTTTTCCTTGACAGATATGGCATGTTCCTAGAATCTCCAACATCCTAGGATCTCTGCTGTAACATGGGGTTTACTCTCACTGCCTCGTGCATAACTCCCTCAAAAGCTCTCTCCTGGGAATCCAACCCTTACATATTGTTTAGCCTCCCAGTTTTTTCTCTGGAACACTGGTATTGATACGGGGGAGAAAGAGATTCCCCCATAGAGGGTCCTTAGCATCAATGGATTCAAACTTAGGACAATTTAGTAATATGTAAGGAAGAATCCTCAGAGCAGGCAAGCCTTAAATCTCAGCAGCTGCCTTGAGGAGAGGAATGGCAGGGAAAAGGAAAAAAAGTCATGAAGCCATGCAGACAAGCAGTCTCATGATGGGGAGGGAAAGGGAATTGTAGAGAAAAGGTAAAGAAACCCAAAACTCTGGAGCAGCCCAAAGCATTCGGGAAAGCGTGGTTAGAAAAGAAAAGGGTCAGGGCTGGAGAGATGGCTCAGCGGTTAAGAACACTGACTGTACTTGCAGAAGACCCAGGTTCATAGCCCAGCATCCACATGGCAGCTAACAACTGTCTGTAAATCCAGTCCCAGGGGATCTGACAACCTCTTCTGACCTCCGTGGGTATTGCACAACATGGGTGCACTTACCTACATGCAGGAAATACACACATATACATAAAACAAAAATAATAAATATTTTTTCTAAAGTTAAAAAGAAAAGGTGAGATTATGGTTTTCTGAAGAATTCGGAAAAGTAGGCACAACTTCCGAAGACCTCATGTCTGTAATGGGGTGCACGCAAACTGCACTAACAGGCAGGGATTCCAGGCAGGAAAAGCTCACCACATTATTAATGCACTAGGTAGTCTTCCCATCTCTTTAGCATGACTTAAGGTGAACCTGCCTTCCTATGACCAGGCGATTAACCAGCAAAATTGGAAAGGTAAACTTGCAGCCATAGTAAAGCAGTCTCCCAGGGGCTGGGGGTCCAAGAATAAATGGGAACCAAGGTACTCACAATCTTAGAAAAAGGTAGGTCCACCTGGTTACTAGTGCCAAACCTAGAGTAGATTAGGGAGGGGGTATAGCTCAGGGGTAGAGCATTTGACTGCAGATCAAGAGGTCCCTGGTTCAAATCCAGGTGCCCCCTAAGTATCATCCTTTTTATTCCCCAAATCAGCTATGGTCCCCCAAAACTGAAAATTCCAATACAGAGAGACAAGAGGTAGGGGAGGACCCTTCATTTCACATAAACAGATCAATGATTTACAGACTCAGATGGGCACCACCAGCAACCCTTATTGTGCTTTGTCTGCCCCTGTCTTGTGACCTGAGTCAGATAGCAATGTTCCTATTTGACTGTCCAGCTGGTAGAACTTCTTACAGAATGCCCAGCATCCCCAGCCCCACCCTGGTGGAAGGACCTGACTATCATTATGGGTGACCACACCCTGGGGGGCTTTCTAACCCATCTGAACTATGTGCTACAAGTTTGAAATCTACATGGCTTTTGCAGCAGGGGTTGTGTGGCCTCCAGCAGGTGTGCCTTAGGGGGAAGGTACTCAGTAGACCTATGGTTTGAAGGCTCTAGGCCGGGGCTCAGCTGGAGAGGGAAAGTTCTCTTTTCAGTTGAGAAACCCCTTTATACCTGCATTTGGATCCCAAGACAAACCAAGTTCTCTTCTTCTAAGTGTACTGATCTGCTGAAAGGAGGCCTCCTGAGGCATGATTTTACTCACAGATGTGACATCAACCTCCCTACAAGTTCAGCCCTGGAAGGCCAGTGCTGAGAATGTAGAAAAGCTAGGATATGTAAACAAAGCAAACTTCCAGTCAGTGGCCTATAGGGTGATGATGGGATGGAGAGAGCCCAGGACAGGAGCAACAGAGAGGGTCATATCAACCAAAAATGACTCCAAAGCCATCACCTCCCCACTACTGGAGACAGGAAGGGAGTACACTGGGCAGGACTAGGAGGCCTCTGGTGTTCAGATGATAGGCTAATGACCAGAAAAGAAGTGGTTTACAAACAGAGGGTTGGTCACAGTATGATGTGTAAGAAGCAATAAACAGAACTCCTAAGGGTTACTGGAGGGCCTCTCCATGAGAAACTCACAGTACTTAAATAGCATCAATTAGGTAACTTATTTGATGTGAGCTCGGGATCAAAGGAAGAGCATTTGACTGCAGGTCAAGAGATCCATAGTGCAAATACAATGTTTGGGTCTAGTCAATCCAGTACTCATTAAATTGGGAATCTTTTAGGCCATTTTACAAGACAATGAAGCTCAGAAAGCCTACTAGGGACTGAGTAGCAGGGGTAGCCAGCAGGTTGTATTATGACTCAAGGCTGGGTTGGCAGAGCAAGCCCAGGAATAGTCATGTGGAATTTGTTCTCAATCCTGTTTTTAATAAGGTGAGTACGTTTGGACACGTCTCATAATTATGACCTTTCTGCAAGTCTACACTGTGGGGCATCAAACAAACTTGGAGGCTCCCAGTTCCTACTGTGATTATCTCTTGAGCTTGTTAAATGAAACAGCCCTACTCCCAAAGACTCAGATGCAGGAGCTCTGAGGTAGGGCCTATGAATCTTTCTTCCCATGCAAGTATGACCCCTGTGATCAGCGTTTCCCACATCAGAAGCTGTGATGGGTGGTCCACCTGGGGAGCTAGGCCTCATGTTCATCTGCAGGTCTTCCGTGGAAACATCCTTGGCTTTCCCATGATGTCTGTGGCTGTGGACTGCTAGATTCAGAGGGTACTGAGCATTGGCAGAGGTCTTCATTAGGCATTAAGATGAGCTTTTAAGGACACACCAAAAGGTTCCAATCCAGATTTCTTACCAGCCCTTGTTTCTACTCACTGATTTGAGGATGTGATCCAGTTTCCTTTTCCTGCTGGAGCTCATAATTCTGGCTCTGTTAGCATGGAGGACAGAGGAAAGAGACCAGAAAGGTCAAGTCGATCCTCCAAGAAGCCCTGGTGATTTCCATTACCACCTCACACATAGGTTTTCATCCCAGAGAGCTTCCTAGAATCCTGCTCTCCCCCAGCCCTGGGTCTAGGTAGGGAACTGTATAAGTATATGTGGTCAGTGAATCTGCAGCAAGCCTGAGAAGGAGTCTCAGAGACAAGGTCCAGGGTCTCTGACCTGCAGCCTGGTGTAGTAGGCTCAGAAATTTGAGAGCCACTTCATTGTAAGGGACACAGCGCTCCTGCTGAATTGGTTACTCCTGTGCTACAGCCCAGAGGCCAGAAGAAAAAACCACATTTGGAGATCTCGTGCATCTTTCTGGGAGTTTTTGAACAATCCTGAAAATTCCTGGAACTCAGTGGAACCCAGAGGGATAGAGGAAGGAAGAGTCTGTGTCTTGCAAATGCTAGCATGCATATGTCCCCTGAGCATTACTGAGCCTGCGTTTATTTTGTGGATTAGTTTAATGTGCTTCAACATTCCCTGCCAGAGGCTCTAACCTAAAAGGAAAACGGCACAGGATGCACTTCAGTGACAAAAGGTAGGGGGCACCTGGATTTGAACCAGGGACCTCTTGATCTGCAGTCAAATGCTCTACCCCTGAGCTATACCCCCACTTACATATAAGACCTCTCATTAGTACCTCTTCAACCATGGCACTGAATCCAGCCTACCTATGTATTTATAATCCACTGTGGCCGCTTCATGTTCCAGAAATTGGCGATTATTCTCCACTGCAGTCTGCCCTCCCTTCTTTACCTCTCCAACCTTAACCTGTCCCACTCATCATCCCCACACCTCAGGGTGTGCTGAAGGTACTCGCCTTTCACCTGGAAAGGATGCCTGGCTATAAGAGTCCCCTAAGTCCACACATAGTAATCAGAACAAGAGCTGCTCATCCTGGTTTTCAGTTAGCCTACCACACAGCCCAGAAGAGCCTTCTCCATACTCCTAGGCCTCAGAAAGGTACTCCTTAATTCACTCACTCACCCATTCAGTCATTCATTCAACAAACATGGTGCTTGTTAGACGTCAGTCCCTGTCTTCCGTGTTGAGGACACAGATACAAGGGAGACATTGTCTTTGTTCCTCAAAGGGTCTTAGTCCAAGCATGAGATAAAGCCATGATCCACAGTATTTCCACAGCAGTAACAGAAGCCTACGCAAAGGCCTGTGGAAGCAGGGAGTGTGGAGAGCCAGGCTTGCACAAAGCGCTTTGGACAAGATGGTAGTCAGTGTAGTCACCCCAAAGCCTCTTTGATGGGAGTGGGGGGTAAACAGGGATAAGGCAGAATGCAGTTGTCCTGGGATGTTCTAAGTTCCCTCCAAACACTGGACTTCCAGAAGGTTCAGAGATGACAGATCACCAGTCATCTCAATACAATGTAAGCATTTCTTCTCTTGGAACAGGGTTCTCAGGCAAATGACTGAAAAAGATTTTGAGGACATTCAGCAGGAAAATCCATAGCCCATGATTGGATCATTTGGTTTGGGCCTCACCTCAGGCTTAGATTTCTCCTACCACCAAGGGATAGAGGATCTTTGAGCCAATTAGTGTGTGAGACTGAAGGGAGTCACTATTGCTGATTGGGTGGGCCAGCCCCAGGGGACAAATCCACCTCAGCTTTCCTATCCCCTAAACTGTATAGGGACATCCCTAGAGTCTCAGCTGTATTTCCAGGCTGCTCACCCTACTGAGCAACAGGTTTATTTTAGCTGCTCTAGGTGTGATCTCTTAAACAGAAAGTTAACTGGCTATACTCATGAAAATAAGTTCAGACTTAGTTAAGATGATACTCTCTGCTTTATGACGTACTCCAAGAATCCACCTCTGCACATGCTATGTAGAAATCGCTGATGTAAATTAGCTAGTGAAGATGAATTTGGTGTGTCTGCAGTTCCCAGGAGGCTGGAGCAGTCAACTGAGATCTGACTGTGGCTGCTGGCTTCAGACAGTCAGAGTGGGGCCAACTCCTCCTGCAAGACAAGCTCCCATCCAGGCTTGTGCACGTTCAGACAGAAGGGGCTGCCTTGACTGACAGGGAGATTACGTAGAGCTGTTGATTTGGTTGACTTGAGTTGTCCAAATGCTTTTATAAATCCACAATGCCATTCCTGAAGTTCCATTCCTTCTTAACCACTGATCTATTTTCAGCAAGGAAACCAGGGAAGCTGTAGATAGTCTGACATAACAGCCTGACAGCCTCAGGATCAGCCTTTGGTCTCCTTTCAGCTGCTTCGTGTCCACA
>NW_008339068.1:599569-650108 GCF_000622305.1 Nannospalax galili
TTTGGGTCCAATGAGGTCAGGTAACCAACCCTCACTTGCTTCATTTCTCAGAGAATCTTTCTTATTACCAACCCAGGTGCCAGCGGGGCTACTTTGGTTAAAGGAGAGCCCAACTCAGGTGTGATGGTTTATCCCCAGTTGGTAGCACTGTTTTTGGAGGTCTTAGAAGGTGTGGCCATGCTGGAGGAAGCACGTCACTGAGGGTGGGCTTAGAGAGTTCTTAAGCCTTGTCGGATCCTGAGTCCATCTCTTGCTTCCTGTGCCTGCTTGAAGATGTAGCGCTTAGCTTCCACTCCTCCTCCAGCCACCTCTACTGCCATGTTTCCCTACCATGATGGACTCTTGCCCCTTTGGATCCATAAGCTCAAATAAACTCTTCCTTTTAGAAGTTCCCTTGGTCATGGTGTTTCTATCAAAGCAACAGAAAAGTAACTAATCAGGTTAATAGAAACATGGAAGGATATCACTGGCAGGATGGCAAAGACCTCAAGACAAGGCAGGAAAATAGGCAGAACCCAAAGGAAGCTGGGCCCAGACATGAGCCTTGTTGCTCGCTGGAACAACACAGTGAACTCTGGTCTCAGCATCTGGCCCCATTGCCTGAGCTCTGCAACCTCCAGGATGATACCAGATCTACCCACCTCTCTGTTGACTTACTCAGAATTCACAGCCTTATTTAGCTGCATGCTATCCACTAAGCTTGAGGCATTATCTGCTGTGCTGGATAATTTCATGCAGTCAACTTGGCAAGGTAATAGTGCTCAGATGTTTGGCCAAACACCAATGAAGATGATGCTGTGAAAGCGTTTTTTTGGGTTTTTTTTATGGTGACCCAGATTCTGTCACTAGACTTTGATCGAGTAAAGTCCATTAGCTCCCCCAAGGAGGGTGGACATCGGTATTTGCTGAAGCCTTGGGAGGAAAAAGAGACCTCCCCAGGGAAGAAGAACCTGACCTCCAGGCTGTCCTCACACTCTGCCTACCATGTTTCATCTTCCTGGTCTCCGTCCTGTGAGGCTGCCCTGTAAAAATCAAACTTGTCTGCTTCACAACTATGTGGGCTATTTCTTTTTCCCCCAATTTTCTATTGAGTTTTTGTGCATTTCATATAATACACCTTAACCAAATTTAGCCCCCTCCCCAAACCCTGCCCCCCATATCCCTCCACCACCAGATTTCAGGTATTTTGTCATATATGTTAAATCCTATCTAGTCAAGCATGTGTACCCAGATGTCCTTCAGAGCAGGTCTATCCACTGGAATCTAGTCAGTCTACCTAGAGTCACTCTCTTAAAGAAGTCAAGAAGTCAAGAAATCACTCTCTCATCCCACAGTAATCATTTGCCAATAGTTCTTCAGCTAGGGTGGGACCTACTGCCCATTTCCCCTGTTCCATGCTGGGTTTTAGTCGGATTGAGTCAACATGGGTCTTGTGCATGTTCACACCATTGTTGCAAGCTCATGAGCAAGTTCCCAGAAGTCTGAAAGTGTCTGTTTCCCTCTACACCTAAGGCTCATGGAACATAGTGGAAGAGGGAACAGAGACTATTAATACATCCCTCACTCATTTGCTAATAGAGTACGTTGGGGGTGGGGAATGGTAAGGTGAGGGTGGAGATGGAGGAGGGGGTGTGAATATGATCAAAAATACATTGTATGAAATTGTTGAATCAATAAAGAAATTGTTTAATTCTCTCTGTAAACGCACACACAGACACACACACACACACAGACACACACACACACAGACACACACACACACATACACGGATATTAGTAATGTAAAGTATTTGTTTTGAGAAAACTTCTCTTTTGCTTTCTCCTTGGAGTTCAGAAGTGAGGGTGAAGGACGGGCTTTATGTCTAGTTCTTCATCGTAAATACAATCATACTACACACACACATACCACACAGCACACACACACACACAACCAACCCAATAGTTCTGTTTTCCCTGGACAGATATGACTAACACATCTAATTTAAACATCTTTCACTGTTGTCTTCCTTAACCAGAAGCAGAACCCTGACTCCACCAGGAGTGAACAAATGAAGACTAGCCCTTAGTCTATGAGCACCGAATCTCTGTAAGGGCAGATATCAGGAATTTCTAAGGAATTCCTGTTATGTGACTCCTTAGTGTTCATTGAGGGAAAAGGTAGGGGGCACCTGGATTTGAACCAGGGACCTCTTGATCTGCAGTCAAATGCTCTACCCCTGAGCTATACCCCCACCTGCTTATACATGTCTAATAAGCACACTAAACCTACATGGCAACTCCCTATTACCATTCCAACATGTGCACTTGTCTGTGATCTGCCTTCACCTCCATCCTCCAGTGCAGAGCCAGTTCTGCATGCCCGACTGATACCTCCTCATGGCCAGCACTCTGCTTCTCTAGTTCCCAGTTTGCATGGGCATTAAATCCTGGGTATGCTGCTCTGGCATCCTTCAGACCTAATTCTAGAAGAGCCAGACTCAAAGGATTGGTTGCCCACCTGACATTTGGAGGTAAACGAGAAGCAGAATTGGACAAAAGTCAAAGTTCCTGGTTCCTGCCTTGAACTCCTAAACCAGACTTTCTGGGAGAGGGATGAGGGGATTACCTGTGTCTCAGACAAGCTCAGTCAGTGGATGGTTCCGATTTATAGTTTGGAACTAGTGATTTAATCTGCTCCATTCCGTGGTACAGCTGTGGAAAAGATAGCAGTGGTTACAATCATGCCCAAACAAAACACACATGCTTAGCGAATAAATCATAAACAGAGTCCGCATTTATGGTAAAGGTCCTCTATACCAAACACTTGGAGCAGGGGACAACCTGACTATTTTATGTCTCCTCTTCTCATAGTCCCTATTTTCAGAACCCTTTAATGTGTCAAGGCAGAAGTACCTTGAAGAAAGGACCCAACCCACAGGAAGATGATGGAGTCGGAATCATAGAGGTTTATGGAGCATGACACAGGACATCAACTGACAACGTGTGGTCAGTGTGGAAGCAAGGGCCAGTAGTTTACCAGTAGCCATGAGTTTACCATGCTATCCCCCTCACTTGCCTGAGCCTCTTTTCTACTCTGTATGCATATTCTGAAATCCTTGAATAAACTGAAGACTCTTCCTCCCATCAGTCAGTACCTGGTGAGTGTTGGGGAGCAGGTGTGGGAATCGTGATAGAGGAAGTCAGCCACCCCCACAGTAGCCATCCCAAGTCTAGCTGCGTCAGTGGCACACATACATTCACAGTTCAGCAGCATGGATCCAGTCAGCTGTCTAGACTGGACTTAGATGGCTCTACCTCAAGTTGTGGATCTTTTTCTGGTTTTTCCCTGTGATTTGGGCTTGGGTCTGCTTCCATTGTGGGGTCCCTGCCAAAGGACAGGCAGCTGTCAGATGAGGAGTAGCTTGGTGAACAAGGAAGGTTTGGTAGAGCTGTTGATATGGTTAAGACTTTGCTTGTCCAAAGCTTTCCTGAATCTGCATCGCCGTTCCTGGAGTTCCACTTTGTCTTGACACGGTCCTATTTTAAGCAAGGAAATCAAGAAGCTGTAGATGCCCCTGAACGGAAGCCTGGCAATCCCAGGATCAGCCTTTGTTCTTCTTTACAGATGTTCTACTGATTCAGCTTCTCTGGCTGATGGAAACACGGAGGCAATTGTTGGCAGGACTGTGAGGAGTTCATGGCACAGCACTGCCGCATAAGGACCCAGGCTCACAGAATGCCCAGACCCTTGGTTTAGCAAGAGGACAGGACTCCAGCTGGTGATATAAAGACGCTACTGGAGCATCACAGTGGGCGCTGGCCTCCGCCCATGGTCCTGCTGTTGTTGTGCCAGGATGACTCCAAAGCCAGCCACCTCCCTGTGTGACTTACTCAGTCCTCACAGGCTTACTTGGAGCACGACTTTGGCCAACCTTAAGGTGTTATCTGCTATGCTGGCTAATTTTATGTGATGCCCTTGATGAAACCATGGTGCACAGATGTTTGGGTAAACACATCTGTCTTTGCTGTGAAGGTGCCTTTTGGATGTGACCCACATTTCAGAAAATCATCAGATTTTGAGTAAAGTCAGAATACCTTCTATAAGGTAGGTGGGCCTCTTGCATCATTTCAGACACCAGGAGGAAAGACCAATGTTTCTGGAGAAGGAATTTGGCCTGCAGTGTATATGTAACTCCATTTGCTGTGGCACATCTTCCTGCTCTCTGTCCTTCAGAAATCAGACTTCTATAACTGTGTGGGCCACTTCTTAAAACCTCTATCTGCAGAGACGCACAAACACAGACTCTAACACACATACAACCTGTCCTATTTCCTGTGGACAGCTGTGACAAACATGCTGCCCACATTCACACATCTGCCACTGTTTTTTTCCTTAACCAGATGCAGGGTGCTGAGGATGAATCAGTGTAGAGACAAAAAGAACATCATATACATTGAGGGGGGAAAAGATAGGGGGCACCTGGATTTGAACCAGGGACCTCTTGATCTGCAGTCAAATGCTCTGCCCCTGAGCTATACCCCCACCTGCTCATCTATCTCTAATAAGTGCTCTAAACCTGCATGACCACTCTCTGGCTATCATCATCTGACACATGCACTTGCTAGTGCTCTGCCATCATCTGCATCCTCTTATGACACCAGCCCTGAGTCACCGTTGCATGCCTGACTTCCACTTCTTCATGATCCTCCTGCCTTATAGTTCCCAAATGAGGCATGGACATTAAGTCCTGGATGTCTGTATTTGAAACATCCTTCAGACCCACTAGGGGTCAGACCTAAATGGTTTGCTGCGCGATAGACCCTTTGGATATGGTGGAGGTGGGGTAGGGCTGGACAAAAGCAAACACCCTTGCTCCCTGTCTGAGAACTCCTAAATCAGACTATATGAGAAAGGCCCTAATGTGAGCATCAGAAAGTAGATATCTGGATGATTCTGACTCACTGACAGTTTACAGACATTGATTTAATTAATCTGCTCCCTTCTGTGGCATACATGTGGTGGAAAATTACAGTAGTTAAAATCATGCCCAAACAAAGCCCACCTGACAAGTGACCACATCATAAGTAGAGTCCACCCTCACGATGAAGGGCCTCTACACCAACACCCAGGGCAGGGGGTCACCTGACTCCTTTACCTCTCCTTCCTCTCTTATATCCTGTTTGCAGAACACGTCATGCATTTACAGAATAAGTGCCCCAAAGAAAGGACCCAAAAGGTCTTCAGCCCCCGGAGCACGACATGTGACAGTGATTGACGACATGCGGTCAGTATGGAAGCATGGGCCAGCAGGTGAAAGAATCTTGAACCAGGAACTTCATGCTATGAAGGCAATTGAAATATGTACTTGGGTCAACTTTCCTAATTAACTCTGGACCAACTTCAATATCTAATGTAGGGTTAATTACCCAAGGATGTAATGTACATTGTGATTTCTCCTCATTTGTACTGTACTAGAGGGAAGCGACCATCTTCCCTCAGATCTGGCTTTGAACCTACCCTGTCCTTCCCATAGACCTATCCCAAGACATCTAGACATCTTCATGCCCAGTACCCTGCAGCCTCCTCCTCAGTATCTGTGGAGTGTCAGCCTGAAGAATCACTGTTCAGAACTGGAGTCTTACTTAAAGTCTTCTCTGACACTCTGGTTACACTGTTCTCTCTCCACCTTACTTCCACTCTTTCCTATTTTCAATGTTCTTTGGGATTTGTCTTCTATTTTTCACTCTCTGTTCTTCTTCAGAATATTTTCTCATTTTGTAATTCTGAGTTTGAAAGTGAGGCACCTTCCCAGAAATTTTTGACTCCATGCTGGCCCCAAAACAGCTCAAAGAATAGGGACCAAGCAAGCAGACTGGCTATTTGCACACTCAGAGTTCAGACCTCAGAAAGCACTGAAGTGGGACCAGGGATCTCTTTCTTGTGGCCCCTTCCCTAAAAACTATGAGGTCAAACATCACACATCCCAAGGATTCAAGAAAGGACCATCATCCTGACGGCCAGTGACCATGGATGCCCAGGGTTGTAAAAAGGATGTCAGAGAGGCCAAAGCCCCAAACTCTGGGATCTGCAAGAAATAATAAGGTGAATTACAGTGTTTTCTTTGTGGGGGCAATATTTGATTATCTTGATTAACTAGAAAATACAGTTCTGATATAAATATTGCCACTGCTCTGACCCTCTCTATTGTGAGACTTAAGAATCAGTGAGTTGGGCAGAAGTGAAGCAAAGACAAAGGGATAAAGTTGTCCTTTACTTTGGCTTCTGAACCTTCAATGAGAGTCATTTCTACTCACACCGTTGGCATCCTTAAAATGTGGAGAGAGGATTCACAGGCTGGGGACAAAATAAAAAAAACAGAAAACCACACCAGGAACTTCCCACCCAAGAAAAGCAAGACAGAACTCAGGGCTAAGGGCTACTGCAGGTGCTCACATGAAGGAGGATGGAACACGCTGACCCACTCTTGTGGGCTTTCTTTGTGGAGTCCATTTCTATTCACCTCAGATAGAGGAGACAACAGCAGATCAAAGAAACGGTCGATCAGGTACAGCTGTGTGAACCAGTGAATTACTGGGGTCACTTACAGGAGCATGGGTGATGCTCAGGCAGTTACATCATCAACAACGCCACCCCAGCACGGCTGGTGGCTCCTGAGTCTGCATCACTGGAATCCCCTGAGTGATCTTCAGGCAGCGGCACCACTGAAGAAACGCCCCCTCTCCCTCTTACATAACCTCTGACCTGGAGAGTCTTGTGATTTCGTGAGCCTTGGGAGGCTCCTCCCTTCCTCCTCCAGGGAACCTTTCCATCCAGGAGAACAGCTACAGGTCACCTGCTTACCCTCTGCTTCATCCTTGCAGGAAGATTCTGAGGCCAGGAGGCAAAGGGAAACTCTTTCCTTTTCCTTGAGCAAGAGTAAGCATAGCTAGAGAGTGTGGAAATTAGAATCGGACTGTGATCCTCAGTCAAGTGCTTACTCCAAAACAACTAGTGTTGCCCACTAAGCATGCTTCAGTTCTGAGCTTATCGCAGGGAGCTGAGTCTTATTTCATGGCCTATCAGCTTCCCCTCAGCAGTGCTGTGCCACTCCATTTGGTCACCCTTCGTCCATGCCCACAGCTCCACGCTCACCTCCCAAGCATTTCCTACAGATATGCACTCCAGGGATACACCTGCCATTATCTACAGCTAAGCCCAGCATCACATCTCTCAGTCATGGACTAATGGAAGAGTTCCAACATCATCGATGTCTACCCTGCAATGTCATTTAGAAGCACATGGTGCTATAAATTCCAGTGAAATTTTCATGCCATTTAGGATCATTGGGTGATAGGGGGATTCTAGGAGGGAACTGTGACCTCCCCGAAAACCAACATTAAAGTTCTCCCTGCTCCTAAGTGCTGCTAATCAGAAAGAAGTCAGTCAGGCAGTGTAACTTCTGATTCAGCTTATCTCTCCATAGTGTAACCAGCTAGTTAAGTGCTTTTAGCAGTGCACACCATCATTAGCAAAAGGACCCTGACTCCTGTCAAACTAATGATACCAGCATAGAAATTGGAAACAAGTCCTAGGAAGATTTGTGGTCAGAGGGACTAATAAACAGAACACTAGATTAAGAAAGGACATTTTTGGGCTGGGGATATAGCTCAGGGATCATATGCTTGTCTAGCATGTGGAAGACTTCAGGTTGGATTCTCAGAAGTACACAGCAGGGGAGGGGTGGGGCTGGAGAATTTTGGGTTTGGCAACAGAGCAAATATCAAGAGGGGGCACCCAGACTTGAACCAGCAGAGCTATAACCCTTTGCCTCACAGGGGCGAGGGGTTCCTCTTTAGTGTATTTTGCCTATTGTGTTAGTCATCTTTGTGTTGCTATGACAGATGCCTGAAAGAAACAATGTAAAAGGAGGGTAGAGTTATTTTGATTCACATTTTAAAGTTTTTAAGCCACAGTCACTTAGACCAGCAACGAGGTCTGTGATGAGGCAGAGTTTAATGGCAGAGATGATGTGATGGAGCAGAGCTGTTCACCCAGTGACACCAGGAAGCAGGGCAAGAGAGAGACAGGAAGAGGTGGGTGAGGAATACCTTTCCAGACCATGTTCCAGTGACCTACTTCCTCTAAGAAGTCCCACCTTCTAATTTCCACCATCCTGATAATGCATGAATTTATGACTCCAATTGAGAAGAACTGAGAGCCCTCATGATCGAGTCCCTTCACCAAGCTCCACCTCTGAACATTGCTGTGCTGGAATTTAAACCATCAACATTTGAGATTTTAGGGAGACACTATATCTGAACTAGGATGCCTTTGTTACTACAGCAGAGGCATCTGTAGTGTACAATTTTATTCATTGGTAGCCTAGAGAAGCTGGCACCCCACAGCAGCCATGAGTTCACCGCTGCATCCTCCGTGTTCTCTCACTTACCGGGGTGTCTCTTTTCCACCCCCACACACATTCTTAATTCAATGCATTGAAGCCTTCTCCTCCTTTCCACCGTACCTGATGGGTGTTGGGGGGGGGCAGGTGTGGAAATCATGGCTGAGGGAGTCAGCCATCTCCACGGCACTACTGTACAGTGCTGAGTCTCATGCAGCGTTATTTTTATTCCCATAGTCCAGAAGGGTGGGTGCCCATCAGCAGATCTATTCTGGGCTTGGATGTCTCCACCTCAAGCTGTGAGTCCATCTGTGTTCTGCTTCTGTGTGTGATTTGGGCTTGCCATGTGTCTTGTACGTTCGTTCTGGGGTCCCTGATAAGAGGCAAGCGGTGGGCAGGGACACACTTCATGGTAATGGTGGAAATGCAAAATGTTCAACTAGGTTAACAGGTTCCCATCCTCTTCTTGTTACCTGCTACCATCTCATGAATTAAAGCAAGTCACAGGACCAATCCCTAACTGGTGGCTTCTAAGTATGCCCCACCTCTAATGGAAGATCTGAAAAAGAGTAAGTGAGGAACCAGACCAGCTACCGTGGTCCGCCCTCTCGGTTCTTCCCACTTGAAAAGGGTACTTTCCTCTAACCCAATGCTCCCAAAGCCTTGCCCAATCAGGGTCCAGGACTGTGATCTGTATTAAATCCTGGTGGGGCTTCCCTTGATCCACAAGCCTATGAACTAAAAAGACAAGATTTCTGTCCCTCCCATACCCCAAATACTGAGGAAAGTACTAGAATATACGTTACTACAAAACACTCCTGGTATCACATTCTCTTTGGTCTTGCTTGGTTCAATTGTACGTGCTTGGGCACATCGAGTTTTTGTGGGGCCGCAACCTTCATCTTCCTAGGAACACTTGTCCCATGAGAGGACCTAGCTGATGCCACCTTGGTGACATTATTGGTCTTGATAAAGGTCATTCACGTCACACAGCTGAATTAGTCTTTTCCTTGAGGTCGTGTCTTATGGAAGACATTGAATTCGCTCCTTTTTGTAAACGGCCAACCTGTTATTTTGTGTATATCAATTTCTTTTTTTTCAGCTAGCCAATTTCTGAATGATCCCTACTGCCTCTTAATTATGCTTTAAAAAGAGACAGTTTCCGACTGAATTCAGTTTTTTTTTTTTTTTTGTAGCTCGTAGCCTGAGAGATCCTCCCTTCTCTGTAGTTTGTTTCCAAAGCATGTTTCCTGCTTTCCAGGTTTTCACGAGTCACTGTTTTCCTGCCCTCAATCATCGTTTCCTCACTACTTTTGCAGCTGACAGTAACAGATGGCTTACCACCCACCGCCGCATAAAAAGCCAGGCATTTTAGGATCTGTGCAGCGGGAGCCCTTTCCAGATATCTATTTCAGCCAGTCTTATTCACAATGATGTTGTATAACAAGCCACAGGAATAATACACATCTGTCATTCTGCCCAGGAGCCTGCAGTTGGAATGTGAACAGAATGATGTAGACGGAGCTTCACCTGGTGTCTCGGCTTTGTCAACCACAAATGACGGCACAGAAAGGCTCTACACAGAAACTGTTCAGGAACAGAAGAGAAGTTATAATCCAGGATACACAGGCCATGACAAAGCAAAGGCACACTCAGGATGGCAGGGGACAAGAGGGGGAGTTCACCTGCATTATTTGAAACAATTACCCATGTATCAAAGACAAGGGTTGATGGTGGGCTGCCGTCTGTCCATAATTGAACAGGTTGACATGGGGCAGATGTCCACACGGAGGCATTTCCTGTGCAAGGTTCCAGTGGGCTTTATGCAAGGTTGTGGATTCAGAAAGTCTTTACCATATTCTTAGTCTGTGTGTGTGTGTGTGTGTGTGTGTGTGTGTGTGTGTGTGTTCTTTTTCTTATTGATTTTTAGTGTATTATATACTTTACAAAAGCATGCTTGATTACAGCCTGGAAAAAAAGTCCAGCATGAAGACATTTTAAAAACCACAAAAATGCCTAAAATATCAATATGTTTAATATTGCTGTGCTCAAAACAGTTTGACGTCAACTTTATGGAAGAAAGATGACATTTTTATTGAGCTTTTGTAACTTCATACAACAGTTCTTAATCAAATTTAGACTCCCTCCCCCATCTACTCCTCCCCCATTCCCCCACTAGACCTCATATATTCCACCATACATGTTGATTCCTATTCATTTAGGCATTTGTACCCAAATGTCCTTCAGCTTAAATTTGTCCACTGGAGTCTAGTCAGCCCATCTAGTGATCATATGTAAGTCATACTCTCCCTCACCCAGCAGCAATCAGTCTCCAATAGTTCTCAGTCTAGTGCTGGCCTGCCACCTATTTCTCTTCTCTCCACTTTGGGCCCTTGTTTAATTGAGTTGACTGGGTCCTGTGCTCGATGCCACCATTGCCACAAGTTCACATGTGCAACCTTTCAGTAGTCTGGAAGCCTCTGCTTCCCTGTGTGCATGAACCAGCCCTAGCTCTTACAATCTTTCTGTCCCCTCTTCCACAATGGTCCCTGAGCCATGGGTGGGTGAGGTTCCATATAGGGGTCCTATCCTACACTCTGCAGTCTCTTATTCTTTAAAATATGGCCAGTTATGGCCTTCTGAGTGCGTCACACTCTGTTGTACAAGGAAGTTTTACTGGTGAGAGTATTAGTTTTCTCTCTACCCCTTGTTCCACTGTGTTCCATGAGCCTTAGTTGTAAGAGGTTCAACTTTAGATGTGTCACCTAGTACTAGGTATCTCTCCAACATATGTTCTCTGCATCTGACCAAATGGTTCTTTGAGTGGCTTTCGAGTGATCATGACACTAGTGGTTGTCAGCAGGGGGTGCTGCAGGGATGGTTCAGGAGTAGGAGTCTGGCTCACTAGCTCCTCCAGATGTGTCTGCTTTCCTGGTTCCTGATGGCTGTTCAGTGGTGCACATTCATCTCTGCTGGTTCTGAGTGCTGAGAAATGGTCAGATTCTGGGTGCATTTTGAAGTAACATGAACAGGAGTTGGCAGTGGCTGGAGTGCAGTGTGAGAGAAAGAAAAACACAAAGGGAATCACTCTGGTTTTGACTAAGCAGCTAGTAAGACAGAGTTGCACCAGAAGGGAACTTTGAGTGCATGATGGGAATCAGTTCACTTTGGAATACATTAGTGGGAACCATCTGTTAAATATCAAAGTGAAAACATCCAAATGAAGCTGGAGTTTAAAGGGAGGTCCTGGCTAGTGGTGTAAATATGAGGAGCACAAACCCATCACATCCACAGGGCAGAATGACCTCACTGAGGAAGTGTGAACAGAAATGAGGAACCACCCTGGGACTCAGTCCAGGGCCTTCACATGTTTACAAACTGGGACGCTGAGAAGTTACAAGGAAAGGAGATCGAGAGGAGGTGGTGAGGTAAAAGAAAATGATGAAGAAAAGAGTGAATGTCAAGGATGAGGGAGATGAGAGGACGGCCTCCTGAGAAGCCTTTCCTGTTGCGCCTGACAGGTGAGCCACTGGACATGCTCATGAGGCCCCCTGTACCTTATCATACACACATACTTGACCATAACCACTGCACAGATGGACCTGCTGTATTTGTCTTATATACTGAATAGTCAGTCTGTGTAGAGTTGTATCCAAGTATGCAAGTGGAAACGAAGATATTAATACTCTAGTAGGAAAGTGAAGAGGTAGGTGAGCCAGGTTCACAGGATGAGCTCTGAGGAGGAGGTGACAGGCCTTTGTCCTCTTAGACTTGGAGGAGAAGGTAAAGATATAAGGATACTGAGAGACTCCCCTCAGATGTCCTCAGTCTTCCCATTGAAAAAGGAGTCTTCTAAAAGGGTCAAGACAAGAGGCAGGTGACACTCATTACTTAAGAAAGTCATATGTGAATCTGTCACTATGGGAAACAGAAAAGAATGAATTCAAAGGAAATTAAGTCATTGCTCATCTGTAGAGGTTGAGCCACTAGAGGTCAGACTGCTGTAGATTTGAGGTTGAACCTTTTGTCTGGGCTCTATAACTTTTTACATAAAGACTAGCTATTCCAGGGGCTGGAGAGATGGCTCAGTGGTTAAGGGCACTGACTGCTCTTGCAGAGGATACGGGTTCGTTTCCCAGCACCCACATGGTGGCTATAGACCGTCCTTAACTCCAGTTCCAGGGGAATCCGAAGCCCTCTTCTGACCTCCATGACATTGCACGACATGGGTGCACTCACATACATGCAGGCAATACATTATACGCACAAAATAAAAATAATAAATAAAATATTTTTTAAAGACTACCTATTCCAGAGCAAGATGGAAAAATCCAATAGAGGGCTGGAAAGATGGCTCAGTCGTTAAGAGTATTGGTTGCTCCTGCAGAGGACCTAGGTTCAGTTCCCAGCACCCACAACTTATGGCAGCTAACGACCATCCATAACTTCAGTTAGAGGGACTCTGATGCCCTCTTCTGACCTCTGTGGGCACTGTACAACACAGGTGTGCTTACATACAAGCAGGCAAAACACTGATGCACATAAAATAAAAATTTGTTTTAAAAAAAGAAATATCCAATAGGGTCATGCATGAATGGCACTAGAAAGGGATAGTGAAGAAGGCAGAAAAAACACAGACAGGGTTGGCGAGACGGCTCAGTGGATAAAGGTGCTTGCTACCAAACCTAATAACCTGAGTTCAATCCCCAGGACCCACATAATGGACCCACATGATTGTTTGATAGTGATCTTTACAGATTGCTAGAACTACAACCTTATATGGTTGTCCTCTCTCTCTCTTTCTCTCTCTCTCCCCCTACTTCTCCCTCTCCCTCTCCCTCCTTCCCTCCCCCCTCACACACATACACACAATCTAATTTAAAAATTAAAGAACAATCAATAACAGTGAACAAAGTGACTCTGAAAGATCATAGACACATGAACGAAATTACGGTCACACTGAGCGTTACCATTTCAGTAACAAGAGTCAAAAATGAGGGGACATGTCTGAAAGGACTTTATATTCTAAGACCTTGAGAGGAAGTAGTTATGGGGGAGTATCAGGTTTGGGTGTGTGATGATTTTGATCTTCATTGTCAACTTCCACTGTACTTACAATCACCATAGAAACACACCTCTGGGCCTGTCTATGAGGATGTTTCCAGAAAGGTTTAGCTGAGCAGGGAAGACCCACCTGAATGTGGACTGCACAATACCATAGGCTGGGGTCCCAGACTGAGTAAAAAGGAGGAAGAGAGCTGAGCACCAGCATTCATCTCTCTGCTTCCTGACTGCGGATGTCATGTGATCAGCTGCTTCACCATCTTGCCACCATGACTTCCCTGCTGTGATGGGCTGTGACCTCAAACTGAGCCAAAATAAGCCCTCCTTTCCTTAATTTACTTCTGTCAGGCATTTGTCATAGCACCTAGAAAGGTAATTAATACAGGCTGTAGGTTAGGGCTAGATTTGGGACCAAGGACCATCCAAAGACACAAGCAACAAACCAACCAGAAGTTTCCTTCTTCTTACACAAATAAGTCTTACTAATGTGGTCCAGTTTTGGAATGTCAATGCATAGAGCCAGGAGTCCAATCCCCTCTTTCTGGCTGTTCCAACCTGCTTAGTTCTCATTCTAAATACCTTTCCCAGGGTCCAGCATGCTGCCACCACATTGGTATCATGTCTACCTTACAGTCAGCAGGAAAGAGAAATAGAGGAGACAAGCCTCTCCCTGTGAGAACACATATCACTTTCACTTGACCTCTTCTTGACCACACTAAGAACATGGCCTTGCTTAACTCTAAGGGAGGTGGGGAAATAGTTTCTGGGGTTGAATTCCCAGGTATCAATCAAACAAGATTATAGAACAGACCCTGAGGCAACACTCAATCTCTGCCTTTCTGAGCATCTTTGTAGCTACAGAGGAGTAGATTGGTGATTCTAATTTATTTGTAGTAAAGAACCTCAATAATAAAGCCTTAGTATTTGCTGGTTCCAGGAAAAAAAGTGATTTTAATCCCAATGTCTACTAAGAAGTTAAAGTTTAGGCATCTATATAAAAAGTCAAAACCAGGATTAAGCAGGGGGCACCTGAATTTGATCCAGGGACCTCTTGATCTACAGTCAAATGCTCTACCTCTGAGCCATACCCCCTTTTCTTGATAAGAGACTTATTAATGTCTTTCACTTCTAGAGTCATACCCACAATGCTTAGAGCCTATGTGTTGCCACTTCAGGATGGGAGCACTTATGAGCTTCTAAGATTGACCCAAAGGAAACCCATTGCCTCCTGCACAACACGAGACAGGCTGCCTTCCTCAGAAGCCCTGCAGCCTCTGTCTTCCCTCCCAGCCCTCAGTCCCCAGGATGAGCAGTGTGGTCCTTAAGGTGCCACCTAGAAACAGAAACTCCACAGGATGAAGGTATCCATCCTGGCACATGTGATGACAAAATCAGGACTGACCCTCCTGAACCAATATTCGGATCACGAAACTTTTGGCAGAACTACAGGCTGGGAAAAAAGATGACCCTTCTCACTGTCAGTTAATACATATATAGTGGTGAAGAGCCAATTGTTCCAAGAAAAGTAATCAGAAGTAGACCTAGGAATTCTCAAACCATTAATGAACCAGCAGTTACCAAAATGGTAACTTGGACCAGAACTATCACCAGACTAACCCCATCTGACCCAGAATTGGTGGTAGACAAAGCCTTATTCCATCTGGAAGAGGGTGTGTCTGTAGGAAGGCGTCTGCCCAGCCTTTCCTTACATGAACCCACAATCCCTTACTTACCATGCTTTAGAATAAATAAGTCAAGGGTGAATGTTGCATCTGATCAAATGTTTTCTTCATCTAATCACATTATTTTCTTCTTAATCTGGTATTATTAGTTTGAATGCCTCCAGAAGGAGACTCTGGAATTAGAACTTGAGAACAAATACTTGTTTATTTGAAGATAAATCCAGGAAACACTGGTAGGGAGTGGCTAAGTTAGACAGAGAAAGGAAAGAAGCCAAATATATGTTTGATATTAGGAAAGTTACATCATAGGCAACAGGGCCTCACACCAGCTCTGAACCTGTATGACATGCCTCACTCAGGGCATCCTCCCCGAAGGGACAAGGAAACTGAGATATTTACCCACCAGCTCCCATCAGTATTTGCTGAAGGTGGCTCATGGGGATAGTGTGCTATTTCCTTGATATTTTTAGCCTGTTGAGCATTCTGCACCCTGAACCTGCCTCTGTCACAAAGTGGAGCTGCTGAATTTGACATCTGGCCCCCACACACAGAAACAAGTGCTGAGGACCTAGCTAGGCACAAAATGTTGCTTCTGGGTGGGTGTGGTAGCACACTCAGGAGGCAGAGGCAGGTGGATCTCTGTGAGGCCGAGGCCAGCCTGATCTACGTAGGGAGCTCTAGGCCAGCTGAGGCTACCAGGAGATCCTGTCTCAAAAAGACAAAAAAAAAAATTGCTACATACAGTAATATGCGTGTCACATTACAATAGCAGAGCTTTCTAATGTTAAGTCAATCTTGCATTTCTTCAATAAATTTAATTTATTACATTATTTTTATAGCATACTTAATAAGAATTAAAAAATAAGTTGAGGAAGGTGTCTATTTTTTTCAGGTTTTATTCCCCCAGAAGGGCTTGTGTAATTTCTTTCTGAACTATTTGTTAAAAATATCTGTGCCTAAAGGTCTTTATATTTCAAATGACAAATACTTTCATTATAAATTCAATTTTTTCAATTGTTCTGAGATATCAAAGCTCAAACTCTAGGGCTGGAGAGATGGCTCAATGGTTAAGAGCATTGACTGCTCTTGCAGAGGTCCTAGGTTCAATTCCCCAAACCCACATATTTGTAACAACTTTCTGTAATTCCAGTTCCAGGATATCCAACACCTTCTTCTGACCTCCTTGGACACTGCATGACACCAACACGGGTGCACTTACACACATGCAGGCAATACACTCATATGCATAAAAAATAAGATAAAATAACTATTTCTGATAAGACCAAACTATAAATGTCAATGAGATTGACTTGGGAGCATTTACAAACGACGCACCACAGTATCTGCAGCTTCACCAGTCTCTTTTTAAAGTGCTTTTATCATTTATCATTTTAAAATTTCATACATGTATATAATGTACGTTTATCATATTTACCCCTCACTCTCACCCTCCATCTCCCCCCAGGAACCCCTATCAAATCTCCCTCTAAACTTCATGTCCTCCTTTTACACTTTTTTACTTATTTTCTTAATTATTTATTTAGGTGTTTTTAACCCACTGAGTCCAGTTGATGCTGCCCATATGGACATAAGTGTTGAGACATCCACTGATGCATGGGCAACCTTCCAGTGCCACAGTCCCAAAGAGAAGTGCCTCTCCCTCCCCCCAGCAGCCACAACTGCCACTAGCTCCTCCACTAAAGGTAGAGACTTAGGAGTCTCTCCCCTCCTCCGTGCTGGAATTTTCTAACTGGCTTGATCTTGTGCAGGTCTTGTGTAGGTAACCGCTACTGCTGTGCGCTCATAACAGCTGCGTCATGTCCAGAAGATAACATTTCAAAGCACTCCTCCCCAAACTCCAGCTCTTACATCCTTTCCCCTCACCCAGCCCCCTTCTATGATGTTCCCTGAGCCTTGAGGGGCAGGGTGATTAGATTTGAGGCCTGATACTGTCAACATGAGCAAAACCTATGGCCAAGGAAGTCATTAGCCTGGGGCAGGACCTGTTGATGTGGTTTTCTAAATGGTCATGTTATCAAACTGCCTTCTAAATATTTATGCTTATATCTATAGATTGTTGCTGCTCCCAACTCTGATCAGAGAAGCTACTTATTTCAGTGGGAAGTGCTAATGCAGAGATGCATGACTGTCCCAAGTGCTGAGGAAGACTGCCTGGGAGTGCTCAGCTGTCGATGGGACGCTACAGCAACACAGATGTCTCTTTGGTCCATAGAACTGTGTCTTTGAGCCAAACACAGTTGGATACCGTATTGATTACTTTCAGTTGCTGTGATAAAACACCATGACCAAAAACAACTTGTGGAAGAACGTTTACTTTGGCTTAGAGTTCCAGAAAGAGAGTTGATCTTGGTGGGAAGGCATGGCAGCAGGCTGACATGGTGGCCAGAGCAGGAAGGTGGAGATAACATCTTTAACCACAAACAGGAAGCAGAGAGCAAACTGTATGTGGGGCAAGGCTATAAATCCTCAAAGCCCAACCCAGGGAAGTACTCACTCCAGCAAGGCTGCACCTACCCAAACAGCATCACCAGTTGGGGAGCAAGTGTTCAAATACTGAGCCCATGGGGGACATTTCTTATTCAAACCACCACACATGTGTTAGCAAATGTTCCAGAAGACACATTCTGCTTTTGTCTCCCATCGTGTCTTACAGGGAACTTTGGGTGAATCACATGAAAGTGGAAATGTTTTGTTAAAGGAAATTATTTTCGTGACACACAGGAGATGGTGGAGCTTTCCTACCGATGTCTGATAAGTGAAACCCCAGCATCTCTATCAGCTCAAATATTGCATCTTTCCACTGAATTAGCTTAGTCCTGCCAAACTAACTGAAGTGGATTAGCAAGGAAGCAGGGAACAAGATCTTCAGGGAGCTTTTTCTTTCTTCCTATAAGCTGTATTATCTAGACATTTTCTCATGCCATCTAAACAGTATATTTTCTGAACACAAAGTGACACCTAATATTTTATAATATGTGAATGTCCTTGAAAATGAAAATAATGTACCTCTTTCCTTTTAAAATTATTTTATTATTTTTATCTTAGTGTATGAGCGCATTGCCTGCATGTGTGTCAGTGCACCTGTACCGTGCAATGCTCACAGAAGTCAGAAGAAGATGCTGGATTTCTCTGGAACTGGAATTACAGATGGCTATTAGCTGCCATGTGGGTGCTGGCAATCAAACCTGGGTCCTCTGCAAGAGCAGCCAGTATTCTTAGCTGCTGAGCCATCTCTCCAGCCCCGTACCTCTTTTCTTTCCTGATATTAGTTTCCAATTTTTTTCACATTTTCAATGTTCTATAAGTTATCACTTTCATTCATTGTTCCAAAATTGTTCCAAAACCAGCGTTAGTCTCATTAATTCTATCTCATTTATGTTATTTCATCAATTTATGTTTTATTACTTAATCTTTGCTGCTTTGGTCCTTATTCCTTCCTTGGGTGTATTTTTTGTTTCTTTCATACTGTTTTGGGGTAGGTGCCTCTTGTTCACTGTCACTTTTTAAACAGTGCTAATTCAAGCTCTCAGTTGCCTCTACATACGGTTCACACTGCCACTAACAGGTGCTTCATCATCATCACCGTTTAACCCAAAATATTTTCTAATTTAGATCATAATTTCTTCTCTGACACAAGAGTTTTATAAGTTTTAGGAACTGAAGAGTGCTCGGTGGTTAAGAGCACTGGCTGCTCTTAAAGAGGACCCTGGTTTGGTTCCTAGCACCCACATAAGCAGCTAACTGGCCAAAAGCTCCAGTTTCAAGAGATCCGATGCCGTCTTCTGGCTACCATGGCATTGCATCACGTAGAATAAAAATAAACAAATCCCTTTTAAAGTATAACTTTAAGTTTGTAAGTACATGAGGGTCTTTTTCTAGATAGAACTTTTTGAAATTTCTGGTTATCTTAGACGGGCGTGGTGGCATACACCTTTAATCCCAACACTCAGGAGGCAGAGGCAGGTGGATCCTTGTAAATTCAAGATCAGCCTGATCTACATAGTGAGTTCCAGGCCAGCTGGGGCTACAGGAAGACTCTGCCTCAAAAAAAAAAAAAAAAAAAAAAAAAGGAACAAAATAAAATTTTAAAATTCTGGTTATCTAATGTTATTGATTTTTATTGTATTTTGGTCAGAAAATACTTTGTAGTTCTAACACTGGGATTAGATCCTTGTAAATTCAAGATCAGCCTGATCTACATAGCGAGTTCCAGGCCAGCTGGGGCTACAGGAAGACTCTGCCTCAAAAAAAAAAAAAAAAAAAAAAAAAGGAACAAAATAAAATTTTAAAATTCTGGTTATCTAATGTTATTGATTTTTATTGTATTTTGGTCAGAAAATACTTTGTAGTTCTAACACTGGGATTTGTTAATATGGTTATAGTTCAGTGGTACAATGGTACAGTCATTTTTGTCAGCATTTGAAATAGCACATGTTCTGGGCTGGTGAGGTGACTCATCAGGTAAGTCACTTGCCTTCACGCCTGAAGACCTGAGTTTAATCCCTGGGACCCACATGGTAGAAGAAACTGGCTCCTATAAGTTGTCCTCTAACCTCCACAGACACACACACATACACAGACACACACACACACACATACACACAAAGTTAAAATAAAATATATAATTTTAAAATGCACGTTCTGCTACAAGATTCTTTACACTTCCATTAGGTCAAGTTTATCCATCACATTGTTCAAATCTTCTGAATCTTGTTGGTAGTGTGTGGGCTTGTTCTACCAATTCACACGGGAAAGTTTCAGAGGTCTCTCATCTGGGAGACCCAGTGGAGATTTGGTTATATCTCCTTTTTCAATTTGATTAACTTCTGCTTAACATGTGCTAAATCAATGCTGTGAGGTTAACCCACTCTAGAATGCCTGTTCCTTCAAGGTGACTTGATCTCTTCAGCAACATAAAATGATTCTTTTTATTCTTAGTATATTAGTCAGATTTCTGTTACTGTAACTAGTACCCAAGATAATAATTTTTTGGCAGGAACTCCTTAGCTCCAGCCTGCCTGGAACTCACTATGTAGACCAGGCTGGCCTTGATCTTACAGAGAACTGCCTATATCTGTCTTTTTATTTTTAACATTTTTATCTTTTTGGCTTTGTTTGGTTTGGACTTCTTGAAATAACAGTTCTCTCTATAGCCCAAGCTTACCTAGACCTTCTTCTAAGGAAGGATGTTCCTTCCTTAGCACCCCGAGCGCTGGGCTTACAGATGTGTGCAACCACACCTGGCCTACTTTATGTTTTAGATGTGTCTCTAGTGGACAGATATAGTTGGCTAATGGTTTCTTTTGTTGTTGTTCTTTTTTAAGGTGACTTGACTGACTCTGGAATCAACAAAAACGTAAGCCACTTGGCACTCCTGTGAGGGGCTTTCCTGGTCAGATTATTTGAAAGCAAGTGTGGACGACACCTGGTAGCAGCCCACATGCAGGGCCATGGAAGAAGGAAACTGCTTTTTTGCCTGCCTGCCTTCACTCCTGGTGACGCATTCACTTATCCTCTTGGTACAACAGCCTTTTGCTGTCACCTGAACTAGCTTCTTTGGGATTCCAGTGCCAGACTGAAGACCATCATCTTTCAGGAATCTTCCAGGCCTTCAGCGCCAGATTGGGACTGCTGAGACATCCAGGCTTATGGACTGAGCAGCTACTGGATTGCCAGCCCCTTCCATGTGAGACAGACATTATTGGAAAACCCAGGCCATATCCTGTAAACCAATCTAATAAATCCCCTTTTATGGATATATTCATTCTATCAATCCCGTTTCTTTAGTGAACAATGACTAACACCTCAAAAGATTGTATATAAAGGTTTGGTCCCAGCATGGTGCTATTGGGAGGCAGTGAAGTCTTTAGGAGGCTGGAACTACTGTGAGGTCTTCAGTCTCTGTAGAGGGGAGAGTGAGTGCGGCCCTGGCCCCTCCTCACTGTCTTTTGCTTTCTGATCCCTGGTATCCTGCCTCATGGAAGACTCAAAGTAGCAGGAAAAAAACAGATCATTTCAGGTCTCAAACCTGTGAGCCAAAGTAAACATTTGTCTTTGTAAGCTAATAACCAGAGACACTTGTTATACTAACAGAAAGCCAACTGACTCGGGGTAAGAAATTCAATAGTGTCAGATGACCTGTGACCTATTTCAGTATATGCCTCAGCAAAGCTTCTGTTAATGAGAGATGCACATCCTCCCACAGTGGTGGCTGGTTCTACGAACTTCTCCAAGGGCACTGGTTCCAGTAGTGCCTGGAAAAATAATGCATCATCAAAAAGAAGCTAAAACTCCAAAATAGATATTCAGTGATTACAGCCACGTCCTATTCATGTACCTGAGAGGCTTTTTTAGTTAATGGTAACAACAGAATTGGGAGCACTTGAGCATCTGGCCATTTTAAAAGTTGTTCAAGGGCTGGAGAGATGGCTCAGCAGTTAAGAACACTGTTCTTGCAGAAGACCCAGGTTCGAATCCCAGCACCCACATGGCAGCTAACAATTGTCCATAACTCCAGTGCCAGGGGATCTGACAGCCTCTTCTGACCTCCGAGGGCATTGAACGACACGGGTGTACTTACCTACATGCAGGCAATACACACATACACATAAAATAAAAATAATAAATAAAATATTTTTAAGGGCTGGAGAGATGGCTCAGCGGTTAAGAGCACTGACTGCTCTTGCAGAGGACCTGGGTTTGATTCCCAGCATCCACATGGCAGCTATGAACTGTCCTTTAACTCCAGTTCCAGACAATACACTCATACACATAAAATAAAAGTAATAAGCAAAAAATATATTTACAAAAATATTTTTAAGTTAAATTTTCTCTCTCTCTCTCTCTCTCTCTCTCTCTCTCTCTCTCTCTCTCTCTCACAGGTATACACACCATACTCTATAGAATGGTACTGTAATCCTCTCCCATTTTATAGCTGCAGACTCTGAGACACAGAACTTATGTTTACCCAGGAGACCCTGAACTCATTGAGTCCCACAAGCATCCTGGAGGTTCTGGTCCTTGCAGTCAAAGCAAACAGCACGCAGCAACTTCTGACTCATTGTATTGTTGTCAGACGCACGCAGGCAACAAGCTGTCCTCCTACTCAGCATGGCATGCCACAAGCCATGGAATTCAGTGAGTCAGTGATGACCTCGACCACAGCTCTCCTCCCTTCCTCAGCCTCCTTGCAAGTCTTTGCCTATATGTAGTATTCTTTCTTGTTGGCACAGACTAAGGCCTCAGTCCCAGCCCACCAAATTTCACCTTCCAGATAAGGAATTCAGGATGCAGCTCATCACTCAGTGGCCAAACACAGTATAAAGGTGAGGTGTGGAGGGGGATATGCGAGTGAGGAGGTTCAGAGCTCTGCACAGCTCACCTTCTGAGACCTATGTTCTAATGGGGGGGTGAAAGTCATTTAGGCTTTGGGCCCTTGGGTGACTGTAATTGAGTTAAGACACACACACATAGAAGACATCAAGCTATCCTACATTATGCAGGCTGAAGAATAAGACTCTGGAGTTTATTAGTTTAGAAACCTCAGCAAATGGAGACTTCCTAACCTCACTGGGTTCCTGTCTACAGTTAATATTAAGTTAGCTACCAAAGTTTTATGTAAATAAGGGGGCACCTGGATTTGAACCAGGGACCTCTTGATCTGCAGTCAAATGCTCTACCCCTGAGCTATACCCCCTCTTGTATATAACTGCTCATTAGTGCCTCTTCAACCTTGACATCACGCCCCATATAACCATGATCTACTAGTTCCTCTTAATGATTCAGAAGCTGACAAGCGTTCTCCACTGAAGTCTGCTCTCTCCTCTTCTCCTCTCCAATTTTAACTAGCCCAGCTTGACCTCCTCTCAAGGTGTGATAAAAGCTCCAGATTTCGACCTGAAAGGGACTTCTGACTGTGGCACCTTCCCTAAGGTTGCTTGCAGTGACAAGGACAAGAGCTCCTGGTCCTGGGTCTTCTGTGGCTCATCTGCAGTCCAAGGAGAGCTTCCTCTATACTCCAAGACCTAAGGAGGATGCTGAGTACATCACCCCATCATTCCCCAAGAAAACTGAAACTTTTCAGGCTCTGGTCCCTGCCATTTATCTTGAGGACACAGAGCAGATAAGACAATGCCTTCAAACAGTCTTAGTCTAAATAGGAGACAAATCCATGGATAAAAATATTGCTGCCGTATGGTGGCTCACAAGTTTAATCCCAGAACTCAGAAGCCAGAGGCAGACGGACCTCCATGAGTTCGAGGCCAGCCTAGTCTACACAGCAAGTTCCAGATCAGCCAGGCCTACATAGTAATACCCTGACTCAACAAACAAACAAAACAAAACAGTTATTTCCACAGAACTGGCAGGAACCTAAGTAAAGTGGGACCAGGAAGGAGTGCCTCACTTGGGAGTCAGAAGGGGCTTCCTTGAGGGATGACTATGAAGAGTCTCCAGAGAAGGGAACAGGCTCCTCAACCCCACAGGCCTCCTCTAGGCCTCTAGAGGGAAGTCTTTGCCATAGTATGACTGACCCTGACCTGGATGGGTCTCAAGTGAGTCCTCTGTCAGCTCCTTCCAGAGAGAACAGAGGCCGGGCCTGAGCAGAATCACCTCAGCAGAGCACAAGGAGACCTGGTACAATATTTGGCTCTATATTAATAAGTACTTCAGTTTTTCCCTCCTGTATCTAAAAGAGACTCTAGCAAGGGTGTGGGGAGGCACCTGGATTTGAACCAGGGACCTCTTGATCTGTACTCAAATTCTCTACTCTTGACCTATGGCCACACCTGATTTATGTATGTCTAATAAGCATCTCTAAACCTCCATGGACATGCCCTGGCTGCTACCATCTGACATAATGTACTTGTTAGTGTTCTAGAATCATCTGCTTCTTCCAGTAGGGCCCAGCTATGAGCACCCTCTGCACACCTGTCTGCCACTTCTCAATTCCCAGCACCCTCCTTTCCTAGTTCATAGCTGAGTCAATGGCATCAATTCCTGGAGGTCTACATCTAGAGCATACTTCAGACACATCTATCAGAGCCAGATTCAAAGGGTTGGCTGCTAAATAGATCCTTTGGATTTGACAGTGGTGGGATAGGGATGGGCAAAACTAAACCAGGCTTTCTGGGAAGGGGTCTCAAAGATGACCTCTGTCTCTAATAAGCTCAGGGTTAATTCAGACTCACAGACCATTATTGGAGCTATCAATTTCCATGCTATAAATGTGAAAGGAAATAAAACAGTGGCTAAATCAGTCTCTGTTGCTAAAAAAAATACTTCTAGGAGGTGCATGTGACATCCGGCCCCTTCATCCCACCATCCTTATGACAAACGAGGTATAATCTCTCCAAACTACAGTTTGAGGAACCAAAGAATTTATCGGCCTTCCATACAGATCAATGAGTGTACTCATGCTGTGTGTGAAAATGAGTTAAATATTTCTATTAAAATGTCTTGGGGTTATTAAAAATACAAAAATATGCTTACCTGCAGATGCATTTGGTAACTACAAACCACTACCCATATCCCAGAGTCTCACATGAGTAATCCAGGAGAGCCCTGGACTCATCAATTGATCTTCCTCAACACTGTTACTTATTACAGGCAAGTATTCCAATTAAGGCTCCTGTGAGGTGTGGAACTTGTCTTTCCAGTTTGGGGAGGTGATGACATCCTCCGAAACATCCCTGGAGTTTGTCACTGACATAGAAATTCCCACAAAGACAGGAACACTGTGAATCCCAGCACTATGGCAATTTGATGATTGTGCTTTTGATCTTAAGCAACCTCAGTCACTCTGCAGAAAGAGTAGAGGCCATCAGCCCAGTGGAAGAGAGTCTGCATGGTCAGGCTGGCTTTGATGGAGCTGTCCATGGTACATACGCCTTGGCGATGCAATGCTGTCAGACTCTGGCCCTTCAGACTGTGCTGCAGCAAAAGCTGCCCAAGAATGTCTGATTCTTTGATGGGAACTTTATTCCAATAAATGACGCTCAAACTACTGAAATACAGCTGCTGCAGCACAGGCACTGATCATTTATTACACCTGCCAAGAACAGCCATCGGATGCCCACCAGATCAATTAGCGGCCTGGAATCCAGGTGATCGATAGAATCCAGGTGATCTATTTTTCATGCGCTTTATCCTGGAAACATGGTGTCCTAGTTTGTTCTTCATTGCTGTGACAAAACATTCTGACCACTACCAACTTTGGGAGGAAAGGGTTTATTTAAGTCTTACATCTCCCAGGTTACAGTTCATCAGGGAGCCCAAGGTAGGAACTCAGGCCAGGAACCTGGAGGCAGGAGCTGGAGTCCAGGCCATGGAGGAACACTGGCTTGCTCCCCGGCCCCTGCTCAGCCTGTTTTCTTATGCAACACAGGCCTACCTGCCCAGGGTGTCACCACCCACAATGTGATAGGCCCTCCCACATCACACAACAATCAAGAAGATGCCTCACAGACATGGCCACAGGCCAGTCCAATGAAAGAAATTCCCCAATTGAGGCTCCCTCAACCCAGGTGTGTCAAGTTGACACTAAAGCTATCCAGAACACAGGGACTCCCAGATCTCTGACCCTAATGAATCAGTTGTATTTCTCCTATTAGGGCAAAAACAGTTCACTCTTCCCACCTGCTGCTCCATCTTCTTTAGGGTCCTTTGCCTGCTGCTCACTCCGATATGGTTTCCCCATACTATTCCAGAACCACAGACTGGTTCTTCCTAGTGAAACAGTCCTTGTCTACATTTCAGGGAACTTGTTCTACCTTCTAAAATTGCTGGAGTTGGTGATCTGATGTATTTGAGATCCAAGGGATTCATGCAGCTAGCTGTCACATACCTTACACTGGTGAGGGAGCTGATGGACCATGATAGAGCTGTGCTCTCCCTGTGTGAATTCCAAGCTACCTGTAACCTTGTTGTGCACACTGTGTGACAGGGGAACCTAGTGGGCCAGAAGTGTCAAGGAGACAAGAGAGAAAGCAGCTATTTACTTTGAATATAGTAAGTTACTTACCAAAATCACATGGAAAGGGGGCACCTGGATTTGAACCAGGGACCTCTTGATCTGCAGTCAAATGCTCTACCCCTGAGCTATACCCCCAGTGGTACCAATGTTCCTACTTAAAAGCCTTCATCTGTGTGGTGATAGTCTACAAAGATAAATTACAGGTCTCTGCTTTCTAGAAGCTGCCAGACCTGACTGGTGAGAGATCGTCCTAAGTTTCATAGCTTTCCTGACACATCCTTGAATAGGATCATCAACCAAGGAAAAGGAGAGAAACCTATTGTAGATCCCAAGTCCATTCCACATTGCTGTGCCCTGGCTTAGCTCATGAGCTGTCTTCTACTTGGGCTCCCAGACTTACCTCTCCTCCTGTGAAGACACTGGTCTGTCACTCAGATGCAGTCATAGTGCCAGAGTTGACATTTTCAGTAGCAAAACTGCAGAATCCCTCTCTGCCCTGATAGAGCAGCTGGGCCAAGCTGCTTTGAGAATGAAGCAAGTGTGTAGAGAACTCTGGCCTGAAGAAAGCGGCTCACATGGGAAATATCTACCCTGCAGAGAGCCAGATTCTGTAATTTGTCTCCCTAGGTCTGACCACCAGTACACCAAACACCTTCAGAGGAAAGGAGGGGTAGGGAGATAACTTTAGGGTTAGCTGTTGCTGTCTGTTCCTAGAATGCTGGCTGTCCCTGTAAGCGCTCTGCCCTTTAAAAGCCCAGAATAACTCTCCACCATAGCCTCTGTCTTCTCTTTAAGAATCTAGTAGAAGGCTAGAGAGATGACTTGGCAGTTAAGTATATGTGCTGCTCTTGCAGAGGAACTGAGTTTGGTTCCCAGCACCCACATCTGCATCTCACAATTGCATGTAACAACAGCTCCAAGGTGTCCAGTGCTCTCTTCTGCCCAAGGTCACCCATACACATGTGGCATACCTTCACAGATGGTGTATTTTATGTGTATTTAATACATATAAATAAAAATAAAATTCAAATTAATAATAGAACGAGAGAGAGAGAGAGAGAGAGAGAGAGAGAGAGAGAAAGGCAGGTAACCAGATATTCAGAGTTCGGGAAGAGACAGGAGGCAGTTATCTGTCCTTATGACAGGAGTTCAAGGGCTGGCCTGTAGCTTCCAGCCCTACTGTGGGAATGAATGGGAGAAAGGCAGAACTGAATGTAAACAGTTCCTCCTGTGAGTGAATGATAAACTCATGGTAAGGGGCACCTGAATTTGAACCAGGGACCTCTTGATCTACACAAATGCTCTACTCCTAAGCTATACCTCCTCCCTGTTATAAGCCCTTCACCTTCATAGGTGCATTCAACATTCCCACAACATACTGTAAGTCTCTAAAGTTAAGAGTTGCTAAGACCAGCACTGTTGCCTCTGCAAACTCAGCCCAGAAAGGCTTTTCCAGTCCCCTGCGTCTCCAGCCCTTGCCCTGTTCATGTGTTGAAACTTCTCCATTTCTCAGCCTGTGGGAACTGCAGAGCTGGAGACACAGGGACACACATCACTACAAGAGGCTTTAGATTTGCACATCTGACTTCCTCAGTCACACTCACAAAACCTCAGTGTGAAGAGACTCTGCCTAACCTCTTTTGGGACATATGCAGCACCCATATCTGAAGACATTCCTCCAGCATGTGGATCTGTGTATGAGACCCTGAGGCTAAGAGCCAGGAAGATGGTGAAGACATCTCTCCAGGCCTGACTGAGTCATTGAGGACTACTGAGAAGCATGCAGACAACAGAGCACGATGCCACACGGACTCTGTGTGGAGGCCACAGAATGGCGGAGTCATGGGCTCTACTCTGACCTTCAGCTCTAGCACCAAGACACGAACTTAACATTTTTTGTTTTGTTTTGTTTTGTTTTGGTCGTTTTGAGACAGGGTCTCCCTGTAGCCCCAGCTGTCCTGGAACTCACTATATAGACCAGGCTGGCCCTGAACTCACAGAGATCTGCCTGCCTCCCAAGTGCTGGGATTAAAGGCGTGTGCCACCATGCCCGGCTAATACTATGTTTTTTATCAAAGTATCTTGCACAATTATTTTTGAAAGTCAAGTATTGTTTTAAAAGATTACTAAGAGGGGCTGGAAAGATGGCTCAGCAGTTAAGAGAACTGACTGCTCTTGCAGAGGGCCCAAATTCAGTTCCCAACACCCACACTGGGAAGTTCACAACTTCTATAACTCCAGTTCCAGGGGATCTGGTACCCTCTTCTGGCCTCCACAGGCACTGCATGCATGTGGTATACTTAAATACATACACCCAAAGCACTCATACACATAAAATAAAAATAAATTCAAAATATTAAAAATGAATAAAATAAATATCAAAAACATCTTTCAGAACAGTTTTCCACATAGGAGAGCATCATATAATTAACAGTCCCACTTTCTGTTTTCCAGTTGTGACCCAGGTTCCTGCTTCCTCTGTCAGGTTGTTTCCCATAAGCCTGCTGTACAGTCAATACCCTGTGGCTTCCTTCACCCTCACCCAGACAGTCTTTCTTTCCACTTCTTCCTATGTGGACAGCCCTCTTTCCTGGATTCCAAGTCCTGAATGTTTCTTTCTTTCAATATTTATAGTAGTGTGTGTGTGGGTGTGGGTGTGCACACGCACGCACAAGCATGCATTATGGGTGCCTAAAGAGGCCAGAAGAGGATGTTGGATCCCTTGGTGGTGGAGTTAAAGGTGGTTGTAAATAGAAAGAAATTTTCTAATCCTTTGTATACCTAATTTTATCCATACACTGGATATATCTGGACAGATATATTTAGGTACGAATATTTCTTCTTATGTAAAATGTGGGTTTTTTAATTTTTTGTTTGTGCATTTGTTTTTTTCTGAAACAAGGTCTCCTTCTTCCTCAGTGCTGCCTGCGAGGTGGCTTCCATCTCCTGCGCAGCATCATGGCTGCCCTCAGACCTCAGATCATCCAAAAGAGGACCACAAAGTTCATCCGGCAAGTCTGACTGATACGCCACGTCAAAATTAAGCGAAACTGGCGGAAACCCAGAGGTATTGACAACAGGACACAGAGAAGATTCAAGGGTCAGATCCTGATGCCCAGCATTGGGTATGGGAGCAACAAAAAAACAAAGCACATGCTGCCCAGTGGCTTCCGGAAGTTCCCAGTCCACAATGTCAAGGAGCTGGAAGTACTCCTGAGGTGCAACAAATCTTACTGTGCTGAGGAGGCGCACAACGCATCCTCCAAGAACTACAAAGCCATTGTTGAAAGAGCAGCACAGCTGGCCATGAGTCACCAACCCCATCGTCAGGCTGTGCAGTGAAGAAAATGAATAGATGGCTCGCATGCTCCCGTTATATGTGCTTAAATAAAACCATAAAACCTGCCAGAGAGAGAGGGAGAGAATGAGGGAGGGAGGGAGGGAGGAAGGAAGGAAGGAAGGAAGGAAGGAAGGAAGGAAGGAAGGAAGGAAGGAAGGAAGGAAGGAAGGAAGGAAGGAAGGAAGGAAGGAAGGAAGGAAGGAAGGAAGGAAGGAAGGAAGGAAGGAAGGAAGGAAGGAAGGAAGGAAGGAAGGAAGGAAGGAAGGAAGGAAGGAAGGAAGGAAGGAAGGAAGGAAGGAAGGAAGGAAGGAAGGAAGAAAGGAAGGAAGAAAGGAAGGTCGGTCTCTCTATAGCACCAGCTAGACTGGATCTCATTAGGTAGACCAGGGTGGCCTCAATCTCACAGAATCCACCTGCCTCTGCCTCCCAAATGCAGGGATTAAAAGCATGTGCCACCATGCCCAGTTGTAAAGTCTGTTCCTTATTGATGCCAGTGTCTAGTATTGCTGTTGAAAAGCTAAGTATGTTTGTCACTCCCTGTGTGTAGCACCTGTTATTTTTATTCTCAAGTTTTTAAGATCTTCCTTTTAGTCTTAGAATTCTTTGATGTACACTTGAAGGTAAGGATCACTTAGTAGGGATCACTTTCTATCCATCGTATTGAGCACCTGCAGAATTTTCTCTGCATCTTCCATTATGAGAAATGTTCTTGAATTTTGTCCCTCCATCATTTTCAGTTTCTATAACATTCATTAGCTGATGTTTCTACATCTTGGTTTCAACCATTAATGTTACTATTTTATCTGGTTTTCTGTTCTAGAACCACACTTTTGGTTCTGGAACTTTAAACTGCTTCGGCCCAAGACAAGACTGGTTTCCACTGCTCCAGTTCAGAACATGACTAGAAACCCTTCTGCACAAAAAAAGACATCAAAGTTCAAGCAGTAGTTGGGAAGAGGAAGGTCAGCAGGAGGAAGAGGAGGACAAGAGAGGGTTATGGGAGGGAATATGATCCAAATACATTGTAGACAAGTACAACAGTGTCAAAAATAATCTTAAAAGAAGGAAAAGAGATGTTCATTTAAGCACATTGCATGTACAGATGGTGTAGACACAAGCAAAGGTCCAGAGCACAGATGCTGGGGAGACAGAGCTGGGATGAGGTAACCTGGGCAGAGGATGATTCCAGAAAGTTCTGCAAAGCTGGTTCTCAACTGAAGTCTAGAAGCCACTGGGAAGATTTTATTGTGCTGGGTCCCACCACAAATGTTCTGATTTAATCTGGGGTGGGGCCAGGGAAATGTCACTTTTATAGACTCTTCAGGTAAGTCTAACATATATTTGATGTAAAGATTCACCATAATAAAGGCCCACCATTCAGTGGTTCAGAAAGAAATGTTTTTTCTACCCTGGTGTCAACTAAGGAAGTCAAAACTACAAATGAGTAGGGTGCACCTGGATTTGGACCAGGGACCTCTTGAGCTGTAGTCAAATGCTCTACCCCTGAGCTATACCCCCACCTGTCAGCATGATGCTTAATAAACACCTTTAATCCTGGAGCCACACCCACACCACTTGTAACCTATGTATTGCCACTTCGGAAAGGAAATCTCAGAAGCTCCAAGCCAGGTCAGAGGAAATTCATCACCCTACTATGTAGCAAGGGAAGCCCTGCAGCCTCAGTTCTCCCAGCTGTCAGTCCCCAGGAGCGGGCAGATGCCTGAGTCAAGACTGGACCTACGACAGAAAATCTTCATGACTGAGTTATCTTTCCCAACGCATATGATGACAGAGTCGGGCCTGAGCCTCCTGGGACAATATTTGGTTTAACTACAACGATTGTATGACTTATCCTGGGAGATGCGAATAAATAGGTATTCACCCCAGACAGAGCACCAACAACAGACCAAAGAAATTATTCCATCTAAGTCTAGGTTAGTGTGTCAGTAAGTTTACTTAGTGGGGCTGCTTACAGGAGCATGGGTGAGGGTACCTGAAAGAGCTGACCAAAAGACAGAAAAGCCTACCGCAGCATAAGAGACCAATCATAACTGCTACATCCCTAGATACCACTGCACAACTTGAGGGAAGCTCACCCAGCTGGAGTAATTGTTCTCTCTCTCTCTCTCTCTCTCTCTCTCTCTCTCTCTCTCTCTCTCTCGCTCTCACTCTTGCTCTCCCCCCTCTCTCCCTCTCTCTCCCTCTCTCTGTCTCTCTCTCCCCCCTCTCTCCCTCTCTCCCTCTCTCTGTCTCTCCCCCCCTCCTTCTCTCTTTCCCTCTCTCCCTCCACAGACCACTTCTCCCTCTTAGGTCACTTTCTTCTTTCCTTCTCCCACAGGCCTCTGCTTTGGAGTCCCCAGCAGCCTCTCCTGTGCTCACCCAGTCCAAAGGGTGGGGATATGCTGACTTCTGCACTGAGTGCCATTGGAGTCCTCTGGTTCTCTCTCACGAGCAACAGGATGGACTACCAAGCACTGCAGCAAGAACCTATGAGGATGAAAGTACAGAAGAACTCCACAGAGGGGGAGCAGGCTGTGCAGCAGAAGACCTAGGCGGTCACTCATAGTGGCGGCTGGGCATCAGCACCAGCAGTGTGAGGAGAAGCGTCTCCTAGGGAACAGCCTCAGGCCTCACAAGTGGTGAACAGTTAGTAAGGAGACAGCCTTGTGTCCAATCAGGAAGGAGGGAAAGCTGAGGTCTAAAAGAAAGGATGAGTGGAAACCCAGCGGTAGGAAAACCAACCCTGGGATCTGCAGCCTCTGCCGACTGAAGGGTTTGGGTCCTGCCTTTGCATCTTTTTTTTAAGTTTTATTTCTTTTTATTTTATGTGTTTTTGCCGGCATATCTGTATGTGAGTGCAGTGCCCACAGGGGCCAGAGAGGGCGCCAGATCTCCTGAAGCTGGAAGCTGGAGTTACAGAGATGGATGTGGGCCGAGTTACTGAGACCTGAACCCAGGTTCTCTACAAGAGCAGCCAGTGCTCTTAACCACTGAGCCATCTCTCCAGTTCCTGCATTTGCATCTTCAGGTGGCTCACAGTCCAAGGGCTCATAACGGAGCACATTATTTCCCACTTTGTTATTCATTCATTCAGCAAATACTGAACTTTTTACATCCCTGTTATCCATGTGAATGCACAGAAAAATGTAAAACACTGTCCTCATTCCCCAAAGAGACTTTGTCCAAGTAGGAGACAAACCCAGAAACCATAACATTTTCATGGAAGCAGTGGGAGGCCAGTGGGACAGTGATAAAGGAGCACCCCACCCAGGGAGTGAGGAGGAGCTTCCTGCAGAGGAGAAAGAAAGACGAGTCTTCAGAGGAAGCATCAGGCTCCTCAACCCCGCAGGCCTCTTCTAGGCTGGACTTCCTGCAGTGAGTGAGTCCCAGAGTGGGTCATCTTCTGGGAGGACACCTGCACCACAACAGGAGTGACTGTGACCTGGATGAACTACATGGTGACCCCTGTGTTGACGCCTTCCTGGGATGCTAGATCTTTCCATAGCTATCCACTTGTGGTGGTTTGAATGAAAATGTCCCCCATAGGCTCCAAGTATTTGGACATTTTGTCCCCAGTTGGTAGCGCTGTTTTGGGAGGTTTTAGAAGGCGAGAAATGCTGGAGAAAGCATATCACTGGGGGTAGCTTAGAGAGTTCTGAAGCCTTGCCAGATCTGGAGTTGTTCTCTTGCTTCCTGTGCCTGCTTGAAAACGTAGAGCCTAACTTCCGCTCCACCTCCAGTCACTTCTGCCACCATGCCTCCCCACCATGACGGACTGTAATTCCCCTGGAACTGTAAGCTCAAATAAACTCTTCCTTTTATAAGTTGCTTTGGTCAGTGTTTCTATCACAGCAACAAAAAAGTAATTAATACACCATTCCACCTTGGAAAAGCCCAGAAGAATTGGAATGAATTAAAGAAAAGTAGATCTGAATATGAACAGCAACTTCTCTTAGGAGGAAAACGAAACACCAGGACTTGAACCAGAGAACTTACCCACTAGAAACCAGAGGCTCTGCCCCCTGAGCTACTCCACTGCTCTGTGATATAGGTCTACTAACCACCTTTTGTATTCATAGACCACAGCATCCTGCAACATGTTGGAAGTTTCAACTTATCTCTAGAGAGTTGATAAGCCCAGCAGTGGTTCCTCCATAAACTCATCCCAGATGTGTCCTTCTCCAGTTCCCAACTCTGCCCTTGCTCACATGTCTGCACATTCCTCCCCTTCTTCATGCTGTGGGAGGAGCAGACAAGCACTACATGTACTATGCTCCAGGGGCTCTAGGCTGGATGTGACTTGTTTCCTCATGTTATACACCACAAAACCTCCGTTAGAGGCCACCATGCCTAACTGTTTTGGAGACACATATAGTATGAACCCACCTCTCTAGTCTGTGACTATGTACAGTAGACCCTAAGATTGGTGGCTGTGGAAGCAGCATATACTACATATATAAAATGTAAAATATGCCTCGTTTCTTCATGTTGGGAGCCACCCTGCCTAGTTTGGAGATACACCTGAACACATCTCTCTAGCCTGTGGGATGGTGGCTGAAGAAGGTTGTGGACTTCCCAAGTACTGATTGGACCATGGAGGTGTTGTAAGAACCATCATTAAGACAACATAGAATGAAAACCACAAAGAGGGGCTTCTATGGAGAAAGCTCTGCTGTGATCTTTGCCTGTATCCCCACCATATGCATAAGTCTAATGTTGTTTATTTGTGTTTATATCAAAGTATCTTTATAAGGTCAGATACTGTTTTAACATTTATTATTAGATAACAGACCTTCCAGATACCTCTTTCCTAGAAATCAGGTCTCTCTTTCTCTGTCTCTGACAGAGAATTGTTAAGAAAGCTAATCAGGTGGTAATGCAGTATGAAGTTTGTCCATTGTCCTGAGAAACATATGAGTCAGAAATTCCCTTTTTTCAGGATTTGAAAGAAGACTCTCTTGGGCCTACGAGATAGTTCAGCAGGTAAAGGTGCTTGCTGTCAAGGCTGATGACCTGAGTTAGATCCCCAGAATCTACATAGTGGGAGGAGAGAACCAACTCCTGTGGGTTGTCCTCTGTCTTCCACATGCATGCCATGATACACGCATGCACATACATATATGCACACAGACACAAAATAAATAAGAAAAGGCCCCCCTCTCTCCCCTCTGGAAAACATAAAGTGGAAAAGTTAAGTGCCTACAACCATGATCTATTAGCTCTCCTCGCATTCCAGGAACTGAAGGGTCTGCCTCTCCCTCCAGGACCCAATCACACTACATAGCTGCTGTCTCTTCCCATTTTTGCCCACTTCAAGGCCTAATCGTGGCTGTCCATGGTCCTGAGTCCCTCTCCTAATAAAGCTCATTCTGAAGGGAAATTTCATTATCAGCTCCCATTGATGAAGCTGCCTAGTTTTTCTTTCTTCCTAACACTTACCATGGGGGGGGGACCTCAATTTTTTGTGTAACTTCCTTGTCACCTAGAAGCAGCCACTTTGCATGGTTTGGTTTTTTATTCTAGTGTTTTAGCTCCTATGGAATCAAAGGAGTTTAATATATTTTGTGAAAATAATCACATTTAGAAGTTAAGAGAGCACATGAATCATGCTGAGTAAACTAAGAACTTTGGTTTGACTTTTTGGTTTTTTTTCTGGAGTTAAAGATAGCCTCATATTCTCAACTCCTTGATCTTCTTTAAATATCTAAGTTTTCTCACAATCTTTTATTTCCCTATAAAATACCTTTTAGACAGTTTTCCACATGGAAAAGCATCAGGTAATGTTTCCATTTCTGTTTTCCAGTATTGACCCAGATTCCTGTTCCCTGAGATTTCCTTTACCCTCACCAAGACATTCTTTTTTCCCTCTTCTCTCTGCTCCATAAAAGCCCCTCTTCCCCACATTTCAAGTCCTTAATGTTTTCTTTAACAAAATAGCATCCCTTATTTGGCAGATGAATTTCACCAGTTGCTTTCTGTTAAACGTGAGTGGAGGTAAATTCTTCAAGACTTTCTGTACCTGATGCTGCCATTCAATTCTGTGTCTGCACTTGATTGGTTATCAGGATAGCACAGATTAAGGTACAAATCATAGTCCTTAATATTGTGAAAGATGCTTCCTGTTGTCTTCTGTATCCAGTATTGTTATTGAAAAGTTAAGTATCACTGAGATGCCATTCTATGTAACATCAGTAACAAAGCTACAAGGTAGAGCACAGTGGATATGGGAGAATAGAGACCCTGCTCCAAGAGTATAGGCCCAGGCTTCTCTACCTCATGCAATAAAGCAAGTTTTGCAAACTCTTTCTTTATCTTTTTTTAGTACTTTCTTGTATGTTTAAATATTTTACAAGAAAGGCTTTTTCTCTCAAACTTAAATTTGAGTGAAACCTAAGACTGCCCTACCAATGGACTTCAGTAAAACATAAAGGCTTCATTGAAAGGGCTTGATGTCTAGACTACCCAATCTATGAAGCCTCCATCACATCATGGAATAAGTACTTGTGTTTTCTGGTCTCTAACAAGTGTCTTAGTGAGCCCTGTCTTCCGGAACCTGTACCAAGGCTTCAGAATGCTTCATCCCTGAGGCACCTAGAAGATGCTGAGTAAACATGATTCTAAAATGATAAAAACTGAAAATTATGCAGGGTTTGAATGCAATGGGGCCTTTTAGGACCCAACTGTACACAACCCAAGGACCTAGTGCTGGATATGAACAATTATCAGAGATCAACCTGAAAGAGTGGCTCCAAGTTCATTGTGTCACACCAGTGAAGAAGGTTAAAGACAGACGCTCAGGGAAGTATGCAGAGCGGAAGCAAGCTTTATTAAGAATTACATAAAAGTGAAAAGATGAGGAAAAGTGAAGGAAACTCCCAGGGATGAGCGTTTTCAAAGAAAGGAAAAAGCTGTTGAGCTTCCTTCTTTAGGAGATCACAGCAGAAACTGGACAAAGGCTATTTCTGATAATTGATAAGAGCTTGGTTACTTCTCTAGATTACCATGGGTCAAGCTAATGAGGGGTGGGAGAGGGAGGCACATCAAGGAGATAATCATACACTGTTCATGTGCTGCCCGCCCAGTGAGGGTGGTTGAAATCGCACCCTTCCGCCCCATCCCCGTGCATCTCTGATTTGTGCTTTGTCAGTTGCTGACCTCGAGAGTCTGCCAGCCCTTAACCCTGGCTGGCTGGCATTGCCACTGTCAACGTTGCAGGTGTCTTGCTGACTATTAGACTGTGCTCTCTTTGTGCTCACATTTACGTGACCAGTTTGTAGTCCCCTCCATCACAGACACCAAGCTGTAGCTTTTATCTTACTTGATCGCCTCTTACTTAGCTTCTTGTCTATGGGGTGGTCTGGGGTGGCCTCCTGAGTGGAAGCTTTTTACAGTTTGGCCTGCTACGTTTAACTGATTAAAGCAAAAACATTAAAAGGATTGTGCTGCCTTATACATGTTCTTCAAGGGTTTGGGGAGTGAGAGGACAAGCCAGCCTGGCATCACTGGCCCAGAGCCTTGTCTCGCTCCTTATCTGTCATTCTGGGTTATCTATCTCATACCCACTTACAATCCCTCTTACTCATCTTGCTCAGTGTCCGAGAGTTTCTCATTTTCACCTTTCATCTCCCTTTTAATCCACGTCTCTGTAGGCACTAACTTAAATGACTGGCACGGTTTTCCCCATGGTCACTTTTCCCTGATACCTATTGAGAACTACCTGCTGCACCAAAAATAAAAACAGCATGGGGCTGGAGAGATGGCTCAGCGGTTAAGAGTGCTGGTTATTCTTGCAGAAGACCCAGGTTCAAATCCCAGCACCCTGGCAGCTAACAACTGTCTGTAACTCCAGTCCCAGGGGATCCAACAGCCTCTTCTGACCTCAGCTGGCATTGCACAACATGGGTGCACTGACCTACATGCAGGCAATACACTCATATACATAAAAAAAAATTTAAAAAAAATAAAACACAGTCTGGACTAGTTCTTAGCCTAGAGTTGAACTATAAACAAAATACAAGGTATTCACTCATGCTGATTCAAACCAGCTTTGTTCTCATAAATGACAAAATGCAAAAGTGGCTCCTTCAGTAACAGGGCTCAGTACTGAAGAGGTCTGTGACAATTAATAGAAGAGCCCATCCCAATCAGTCTAGGCAGAGAGCCACTCTGTCCTTCCTTCCTCCTCTTTCCTACGCTCCATGGATTTTAGCCTTGCCCAAGCAGCCTCTCTCTTCCCATGCACATCCTACCCCACTGCATGGTTTGGGAAGTCGTTGTCCATCTCCTCTCTGCTCTTCCTATTTCTTTCCTCAGTTGCTGCTTTCTTTGAGACAGTATCTTAACTGAACCCAAGGAAGCCCAGGTAAATTATTCTAGTTATTTGACCCTAGCAACACAACCTCTCTGTGTGTCTGCATAGAGGAACCATAGGAAACCACTCCAGTCAGAACAATATTTGGCAAGCCCTCTTTCCTTGAAGTCCTTCAAAGTACTCCCTCTGCTGGCTTTCCTCCTTGGTCTCTTTTGCTGGGTCCTTGTTATCGCTCTGCCTACATTCACCCCTTTCTTTATCCCACCCAGTCTTGCCACTTTGTGCACCATCTCTAAGCTGACAACTGCCACATCTGTAGCCCCAGCTGAGAGGGCTGTGTAATTCCCTCAAAAGGCAAGTGTTGGGCCAATGAGATGGTTCAGCTGGTAAAAAGCACTTGCTGAGCAACCCTGACAACCTGAATTTGATCCCTGGAATTCTTGTAACAAAAGCCAGACAGGGTAACTCTGTCTGTGATCCCAGCAGTCCTGTGGTGAGATGCCAGGTGGAGACAGGAAAATCACCTGGAGGCTCACATAGGCAGCGCTGTGGCAGAAATAACAGAAAGACCTGCATCAACATGGTGGGCGAAGAAAACTAACTCCCAAAAGTTGTCCTCTGACCTCAACACATGTCCTGTGACACATGCGCACCTTCCACACTTCCCCTCCTTTCCCACACCACACATACAAGTAAATAAATAATCTTTTTTTAAAAAAGCAAATGTTAGGAAATTTACCCCAGTGCAGCAGTGCTGGCATGGGGCCTGGAGAGTCTCGGGTCATGAGGCAGATGAACTTAACACGACCCTGTTCTCACAGAAGCGGGTTCATTGTGAGAGGAGAATTACCCTCTAGGTCTCTCTCAGGCCTTCTTCCATGGGCTGCCTCCCACCACATTGTGACACAGGAAGAAAGTCCTTCCACCTCAGACTTCCTCCATGGGCTGCCTTCCGCCTCACTGTGACTGGGCCCTCGCCAGATGCAGCCCCTTCACCTCAAGCCTCTAGACTTTGGAGAACTATGTTTCTGTTCATTACAGGGAACTAAGACCCCAATTTCAACCTCATTTCTGAATCAGATGTCAAATTTCTGACTCTGGGCTAAATATTTAGCAGGCATCTCAAATGTAGAATTTCCCGAAGCACTTGATTCTCTTCCAGAACCTTCTCTTCTTCGAGACTGTTCCCTTGTCATTAAATGGTAGTTTTAGCCTTCCAGTTTTCCAGTTATCCAAACCAAAATGGAGAGTTGGCATATCTCATATATTTTTCCTGATCGTCACGCACAATCCATTAGCAAATTCTAGGTACTTCATTTTCAGGCTCTGGAGGAGTTCTGAGAACCACAATGAAAGCGATATAGAATGAGGGACCACAAAGGGCTTCTATGGAGACAGCACTGCTGAGATCTTTCCCTGTATCCCCATTACTCAAGTGTCTGATGTTACATATATTTGTATTTATAGCAAAGTATTTTTCACAATTACTTTTGAGGTCCAATATTGTTTTTAAGACATCATTTTAAAAAAAACTATCAATTCTTTGCATATCCATTCTGTCACCTAGAGGTAGCCACTTTCTACAGATTTAGGGGTTTTTTCTAGGTTTTTGGGCTTATGGGATTAAATAAAATAAGGATAATATGCTTTGTCCAAATAAGACAGATTTAGAAATCATTAGTTTACTTCTGAAGATAAGCATTGTAATTTGTATACAGTCTTCTCTATTTTTTCCCAAAATATTTATATATCAACTTTAAGTTGAATTATCTTCATTTTATTATGATGATTAATTAATAGGGCTCATGGCTCATCTATATCACGCTAAGTAGAACTAAGAACTCTGGGAGATCTCTCGGGCCCTAGTTACCTTTAACTGTCATCTCAGCCCAGGTTAGAGTCTTTTGAGAGGAAAGCCTCAGTTGTCAGAAATGCCTAGAGCAGATTGGCCTGTGGGTGTGTCTGGGGGGGATTTCTTTGATTGTTGATTGACACTGGAGGGCCAAGCCCACCGTGGGTGGTACCATTCTCTGGGCAGGTGGGCCTGGCCTACATAGGAAGTGAGCTAAGGGTCTGCAAGTTAGCCAGCTCTATTGTCTCTGCTTTGAATTCCCACTTGAGCTCCTGTCGTGATTTCCCTCAAGGATGAACTGTAATCTGGAAGTGTAAACCATATAAATCCTTTCCTCCCCTAATAGCTTTATGGTCCGAGTGTTTCGTCACAACAACAGGAAAGTGACTAGGATCCTTCATGTTTACAACTGCTCTGCCTTCTTTAATTCTACCACCTCTGAGTTCTCTATAAAATACCTTTCAGAACAATATTCCACATAAGAAAGCGTCAAGGAATTAACATTTCCATTTTCTCTTTTCCAGTAGTGACCCAGGTTCCTGCTCTCTTGTTCTGATTGACAAAATAGCTTACTGTAAAGTCAAGGCCTTGTGAATTCCTTTACCCTCAATGAGACATTTTTCTCTTTCCACTTCTTCCTATCTGGAAGCCCCTCTTTCCTGCATTTATAGCGATGGATGTTTTAGTTGTTGCTGCTGCTGCTTTTGTTTGAGACAGGGTTCACCTGCAACCCGGCTGGCTTGGAACTTGCTATGCAAACCAGGTTGGCCTGCCTGCCTCTGCATCCCGAGTGCTGGGATAAAAGGTGTGTGCCACCATGCCCAGCTAGTTCGAGTGTTTTTTTTAACAAAAACATCTCTCCTATTGCTTTCTGTGGAGGTAAATTTTGCAAGATTTTTTGTGTCCAATGAAGCTGTCCTTCTATCTGTTCACTTAATTGACAGTCTGAATAGCACAAGATTTAGACACAAATCATAGTCCTTCATATTGTGAACAATGTTTCCTGCTGTCTCCTACTGTCTAGTAATATTGTTGAAGTTAAATACCACTGTGACTCCCTGTGCTATGTACACTCCAGTATGTTTCTCTCACTGGTCATTTTAAAAAATATTTTATTTATTAGTTTTATGTGTATGAGTGTATTGCTTGCATGTAGGTAGTTGCACCTGTGTCATGCAATGCCTGCAGAGGTCAGAAGAGGGCATTGGAACTGGAGTTACAGATGGTTGTTAGCGGCCATGTGGGTGCTGGGAATCGAACCCGGATCCTCTGCAAGAGCAGCCAGTGCCACCTCTTCAGCCCCTACTGGTCATGTTTCTAAGGTCTTCTTTTTGGTTCTGGTATTCATTGTCATACACTTTGACAGACTTGGGGACAATCATTTTCTTGTCTATTCTCAGTGCTAGAATAGATAAGAAAATCTGTTGGGAAATCTTGCCTTTCATTATGGGTCTGTCTATTGGATTATGTCCCTCTGTTACTTTATCTTTCAGTGATTTTCATGAGTTGCATTTTTAAGATTTATTTATTTATTGTGTGTGTGTATGTGTGTGTACATGCACACATGGGCATGCCTGCACACATAAATGCAGTGCCCGCAGAGGCCAGAGGTGAGTTGCATCCCCTGGAGCTGGCATTATAAGCAGTTGTGAGCTGCCTTATGTGGGTGCTGAGAACTGAACTTGGGTCCTCTGCAAGAGCAGGCAATGCTCTTCACCACTGAGCCCTCTCTCCGGCCCCCAGGAGTTGTTTCTTACACATCTTAGTTTCAACCATTAATTTTTTAAAATCTGTTTTATTTTGTTTCCTTTGTCTTTTCAATTCACTTTATTATTTGGAAAATTTCATCACCATCTTTCCATTTTCATATCATGTCATCCTTTTTTAATTTCTAAGTGTTGGTTTTTTTTTTTTTCTATAGGGAGTCACTTTCTATAGCACCATCTTTGGGTTTCACATATGGTACACCTTTCCATTTTTAGGACATTAGTTTCCTTGAAACTTTCCTCCCTGTCTGGCCAGTTAACAGGTGGATCAGCAATCTGGAGTTCTCACCACGCAGCAATAACAGTCACACGTTCCCGCTTCAGGATTCTTAACATAGTACAAGGATGGAAGAGCTGACCACAGAAGAAAAGTTAAAATACACACAAAGAAGGGCCTGGATTTCTCTCCTCAGGTTTATAGTAAACCTTCACATTTCTTATTAGTGTAGTTTCTCTCTCTCTCTCTCTCTCTCTCTCTCTCTCTCTCTCTCTGTGTATAATTTTAATTATATTTACGTATGTACATGTTGGATGAGAGATGTCTTCTATTGTTTCTCCAGCTTAGACTGAAAGACTAGTCTGGCTGACCATGGAGGCTCCAAAGGATCCACCGTCTCTACCCCTCTTCCCCAGCTCTGTACTGGGGATCAGAACTCAGTTTCTCAACTTTGAGAGTCATCTCCCCAGCCCCTGCTGCATTTAATTCTAAAGCCATCTCTTTTTAGCAGTGCATGTTGTACAAGTGCATACATCCTGTTAATTCATAAGAATCATAGTTCTCATGTCAAACAAGTAATTAGAGACCCTGTAGCCCCAGGTGGCCTGCAACTCGTTATGTATATGGCCTTGAACTCCATATATTTTATTTCCAGTATAAGACATTGATCATCTTCCTAATGTTTCATTTTAACCAACTTATCACATAAAAGAATCATTTTAGTACTGTAACGTGGCAGATTTAATTTACTATTTAACTGACTCACAGCTATAGGAAAATGACTTTGACTTTCAAAATACAATCAAAATGATACTGCAGTTATGGCTAGAGACAGGGAATGAATAAATGAAGTAATTATCAGCCTTTAGAACCTTGAAGAAAATGTTGGTTTTCAGTTGCTTTTAGCTACACTATCACTTCGAAACAATTTCATAGTTATTTTCTGTTCTGGGTTGAGTCTAGCTGCAAGATGTAAGAGAATGCTAGCTGTCAAGAGATGCGAGCATCAACAGGCTTTGTCTATTACTTGCTCAGGAAAATTTGTTGTACCTTGGCCGGAAGCCCACAGATATACAGCAGGTCCCGCTGTTGCTCACTAGGGACAGGTGGGGCAGGGCCTGGATTCCCTCCATGAGACTATTAGCTGCCCTCCCCCCAACCAAAGCTGCCAGAGAGAGAAGAGAGAATAGAGACTAGAAAGGGAATATTTGTGTGTAAGAGGATATACTCAGAGCAACGTCAGCTGGAGGGTTACTGGGAATCGAACTGAGGTCCTTGTGTTTATAAGGCAGCTACTTTACCAACTGAGCCACACCACCAGATTCCAGCTCAGCTTTCCTAGTACTACTCTGAAGGTACTGACTGGGCTATATTTTGTCAAGTAAGGTCACTCCTTTTTATTTTTTTCACTTTTTTCTTTCCTTCCTTTTTCAATTTACTCTCTAGTTTCAAGTCTAGTGTTATTAAGTGCCACTGATAACTTAGATTTTTCCCTAATATATGTCTTTCCTTGTTTGTTTTTTGTTTTTTGTTTGTTTCACTTACTTTGCGTTGGGGGGATGGAGTGAGTACAGGCAAGTTGGCCACGGAGGGCATGTAGAGGTCAGAGATAATTATCAGGAGTCAGTTCTCTCTCCTGCCACTTTGTAGGATTCAGCAAAACAACTCAGGTTGTCGGGCTGGGGCACAAGCACCCCTGTCCCAGAGGGAGCTTGTTGGCCCACCAATATATTTTCTTTGTACACACTTAAGCTAAAGTAGTCATTCCACGAAACCACCATGATCCTGACAAAAGAGAATTACAACACCTAAAAGTGGATACGGTCTATATAAAAATCAATAAATCTCTAAGTGAGCACTTTAAAAGATGACTTACAGTTTTCAACAGTTAATATTCTAGAACCTGGTGCAGTGCACTCCTGGAATCCCAGCACTCAGGAGGCCCAATAGGGGGAGTGGAAATTGAAGGCTGGCTTGAGCATCACAGCCTCTCTCTCTCTCTCTCTCTCTCTCTCTCTCTCTCTCTCTCTCTCTCTCTCTCTCTCTCCCTCCCTCTCTCCTCTCCTCTCCTCTCCTCTCCTCTCCTCTCTCTGATAAAATAAAAACTACTATACTATATGTTATTTTACTTTGAGAAAAGATGAGAAGAATGGAAGGACTGGACATGGTTGCCATGGTTTCTTCTAAAGGTTTCTGTAGCACAATGAATGTGTCACCGAGAGTCGAGGTTGGCAGGAAGGTTTTGGACACATTCTTCAGAAAGATTCCCTACCTGTGTGTTCTGTCTCTCCCTCCATTCTTGGACTGCTCTTTGCTTTCATTGCACAAGTAAGCCACTGACGAAAATACAAACTCCAGGATAGCTGTCATGGGAGGATAAAGGACCCTACATTTGTTTAAAGGTTTGTTTATTTTTATTATATGTGTGTAAGTGTTGTGCCTGTGTGTATGGACTAGTTCTTAGCCTAGAGTTGAACTATGTACTAAATACAAAATGGGGCCAGTAGGATGAATCAATTGCCTGAGACACTGACCACCAAGATTTACAGCCTGAGTTCCATCCCTGGGACCCACATAGTATAAGAAAAGAACCACCTCCGTCAAGTTGGCCTCTGACCTCCACACATGCACTGTGGCATATCTGCACCCACACATGAACATAAATCAAAAAGTAAATGTACAGATTTTTAAATCCATAGTGTACATCCACGACAATGCAAAGCTGCTTTATTCTCATAAATTAGAAAGTAGAAAGGTGCCATTTCAATGACTAAACTCAGACTGCATATATAGATAAGTCGGTCTATCTGTGTGGAAGGCCACACCTCTGTTCCTTCTTTTCCTATGTAAAACTAAACATGCTCCTCTCCCATTCTCTCTCTTCCCACTCTAACCCTTATGGGCTGCATGCTTTGGGTTTCCCCTTTGCTCTTCCTAATCCTTTTCTCAGCTGCTGCTTGCTTTGGGGAAGGAGGGGAGCTCAACACTAAGAACAGGAGGCTCACTAACACTGCAGGAGAACTGCAAAGTAGCTATCCACCCACATGTCAGCGGTTCAAGGGCTGGCCTATGGCTTCCAGCTCTGCTGAAGACCATATTGGAATGAATGAAAGAACAGAACTGAATGTGGGTATAGCTTCTAGGAGTGAAAAAGTAAAACACCAAACAGGAGGCACCTGGATTTGAACCAGGAAAGTCTTTGGTCCGTGCTGGATGCTTTATCCCCTGAGCTATGTCTCTGTTCTGCAGTGGGAGTATAATAACTGTCTTTTATTCTCATAGACACACACAGCATGTCTATACAGCACTGGAAGGCTCATTATCTCTATAGAGTTAGTAAGTTGAGCACTCATTCTTCCACAAACGCAATCCAGAAAGGCCTTTCTCCAGTCCCTAGCATCCCCAACTCTACCCCTGCTCACCCATCTGCACTACCCTGCCCCATTCTTCTGGCTCTGAGAACAGCAGACATACACTATATACACTACACTACAGGGACCTTTAGGATTTACACATCTCAGTTCCTCATGTTATACACAAGACTTTGGTGGAAGCCATTGAGCCTAATTTATTTTATTTATTTTATATGTATGAGTGTATTACCTGGACATATGTAACTGTACCCATGCCATGCAATTTCTGCGGAGGTCAGAAGAAGGCGTTGGATTCCCCTGAACTGGAGTTACAGATGATTGTTATCTTCCGAGTGGGTCCTCAGATTTGAACCTGTGTCCTCTGCAAGAGCACTCAGTGCTCTTAACTGTTGAGTCATCTCTCCAACCCCCAACTTCTTTCTTTTTAAAGGTCTATATATTTATACTGTGTGTTTGCATGTGCACACACACTCACACAGAAATAAATAAATGTAATTTAAAGAAATAAAGATGGGGTTGGAGAAATAGCTCACTACTTAGGAGCACTTGCTGATCAGAGGACCTGAGTTCAATTCCCAACACCCACATAAAGTGCCTCAAAACCACCTGCAATTCCAACTCTAAGGGATCCATTCCCCTCATGGACACCTGCACGCATGTAGCATGTTCACACACACATACACACATACACACACATGCACACATACATACACACCATCTTTCCAGCCCCATAAAAATGAAAAATCTTTTAATTTTATTCATTTATTTTAGGGTTTGAGGGACAATGTCTCTCCGTAGCTTCAGCTGGCCTGGTACTTGCTATATAGACCAGGCTAGACTCGATCTGCCTGCCTCTTCCTCCCAAGTGCTTAAAGTTGTGTGCCACCATGCCTGGCTTCTAAGTCCTTTTGTTAAATAAGGACTAGTTAAGAAATAAAGGTGGATAGCGATACAGGAAGGCATGTGATGTCAACCTCTGGTGTCCAGGCACAGGTGTATGGACACATACATCACCTATGTGATCTCCCTAGTCAGAAGCCCTGCCAGCCTCTCAGACTCAGCATGGGCAACAGTAGCTGCCCTATCCCTTGTGTCTTTGCCTCAGTGGAGGGAACCAACCAACAATTTTTATCCTGAGACTCTTCTGGGATTCCCGTTTCCCTCACCCATTGAATCAAACTAGTAACAAATCTGATCAGTTCTAACTCACCCATCTCTCTAGTCTTTCCTCTTTTCTCCATGTCAACACTCACCACCAGAGACCTTAGTCCGTTCTCTTGTGGCAGTTTGTACAGCATCAACTTGGTATGGCTGAAACTACTTTCTCAAAATGGATTTGGGGGCTAGTTAAACCAAGGAAGAATTCAACTGGTGTTTGGAAGGTGGGAATGAAGCATCAATTCGTCTCTGAAAGCTTTCATGGGGTTCTCTCTCTCTCTCTTTCTCTCTCTCTCTCTCTATCTATCTCTCTCTCTCTCTCTCTCACACACACACACACAGACATACACACGCACATGCCAATGGAGTTCACTGATATAGCAATTACAGTCTGTCCTGCTTCTTCCCAATTGCCACCCTGTCCATCCGCAGTAGCTCCAGTGCTACCTGAAGACACATGTCTGAGAAATACAAAGTGGGAGAAAAGCAGCGTTAACTTTCCATAGTCCTTCTCCAGCCCCTCCAGGGTCCCACACCAGCAGCTGGATGTTTTCCAAGGGCTCCTGTTACTTCTGCTGGTCCTCCTGGCCATGTTACAGGAAAGCTGATTAGCAGTTGTTCTTTGATCCTCTGACTTGCCCTACTGGACTGACTTCTAGATCATTCCATGATGGTGCAAGATCTTATTCCTCTAATTCCTTTATTTATTAACAGTTAATCATCATGCTTCATAGACTATCACAGATCACAGCATAGATTTCTTGTTAACTTTTCATTCAAGTATCAAACAAACAAAAGTTTACATGTCATAAATATTCAGCTTTATTAATAGTTTTTATTTTTATGTTTTATGTTATTTTTATTTTATGTGTATGAGTGTTTTGCCTGCATGTACGTATGTATGTATGTAAGTGCATGGAGGCCAGAAGAGGGCACCAGATCCCCTGGAATTGGAGTTACAGATATAAGCTGCTATGTGGATGCTGGGAACCGGGTCCTCTGCAAAAGCAATCAGTGCTTTTAACAGCTGAGCCTTTCTCTCCAGCCCCTTTACAAATAATTTTTTTGAAAAAAGTCTGTGTAACCTCACATCCTGTAATGATTCAAGAAACATATATAGACACATGTGCATGTGTGTATACACATATACATGTGTATATGTAAAAACAGAGATAGAATGAGACAGCAAGAGGTCAAATTTTTAATAATTGGAAATTCAAATAAAGAACATGATGATTTTCATAATTTTTATTATAACATTTTATGACTTTTCTATATATTTGAGACTTTTTGGAAAGGAAAATTATTTTAAAAGTTAATTCAGCCAGGCATGGTGGCTCACACCTTTAATCCCAGCACTTGGGAGGCAGAGGCAGGGGGATCTCTGTGAGTTTGAGGCCAGCCTGGTTTACACAGTGAGTTCTAGGTCAGCTGGGGCTACAGGGAGACCCTGTCTCAAAAAGACCAAAAAAAATTTGTTTATATTTTAATTTTATACGTATTGCCTGCATGTATGTAAGTACACCAGTGTCGTGCAATGCCCAAGGAGATATGAGAGTGAGTTCAACCAAAATCACATTTTTTTGTGGATAGTGATATGATGACTCTAAATTTTTTAAAATTTGATTTATTTTTATGTGTATGAGTGTTTTGCCTACATGTATGAAAGTGCACATGTGTGTAGTTTTCACAGAGGCCAGTAGAAGGTGTCAGATTCCCCTGGAACTGGAGTTTGGGATGGTTTTTAGGTGCCATGTGGTTTCTGGGAATCAAACCTGGGTCCTCTGGAAGAGCTGTCAGTACTCTTACCCACTCAGCCATCTCTCCGATCCAAGCTTGCTGCTCTTGTGGAGAACCCAAGTTTGGTTTTCAGCACTCACGTTGGGTGGCTCACAACTGCATGTAATTCCAGCTTCAAGGAATCTGGAATATTCTTCAAGCTTCTGTGAACACTCACATGTATGTGCACAGACAGAGAAGGAGAAGGAGAATGTGAGAGAAAGAGAGAGAGAGAGAGAGAGAGAGAGAGAGAGAGAGAGAGAGATTGAGAGAGAGACTGAAAGAAAGATACATAAAATAAATTTTTTATCTGTATGCATGTATTGTCTGCATGTAGGTAAGTGCACCCATGTCATGCAATGCCCACAGAGGTCAGAAGAGGCTGTTGGATCCCCTGAGACTGGAGTTACAGACAGTTGCTAGCTGCCATGTGGGTGCTGGGATTCAAACCCAGGTCTTCTGCAAGAACAACCAGTGTTCTTAACTCCTGAGCCATCTCTCCAGCCCCCATAAAAATAATTTAAAAAAAAAAATTTCAAGTGCAGGGTTGGAGAGATAGTTCAGTGGTAGCGAGTGTTCACTGCTTGGTGGATTGCTGTGAGTTCAAGGCCAGCCTGGTTTACATAGTGAGTTCCAGTTCAGCTGGGGCTACAGGGAGACCCTGTCTCAAAAAGTGAAATTAAATTAAATTAAAATAAGAGTGCTCTTGCAGAGGACCTGAGTTCAGTTCCCAGCACTTAGATTAGGCTTCTCACTACTCCAACTCCAAGAAATCTGACACCGTCTACCGGCCTCTGTGAAAATGACACACACATGTGCACTTACATAAATGCAGGCAAAACACTCATATATATAGAAACAAATAAATAAAATTTTTTTTAAACTTTAGAGCCATCATATCAATATCCACAAAAAAGATGAGACTTTGGTTGAGTTCACTCTGACTCTATGGTGAAGATGAAGGGAAAAGTGATATGATGACTGTATTTCCTTCTATACTCCATTATTAATATAGTCCACATATTTTAGGTCTCTAATTCTTCTTGGTGGTGCTTCATAGTTTTCTCTACAGTTTTTGTTTTTGTCTCACATAGATTTTTTTACGTTGTAATATGATTGTTAGAAGATACCTAACTTTTGATTGGGGTAGCGACTCCAGAGCTCAGCAGACCTCCAGAGAGTGTGGGGTTCTGGCCCCGCTCTGGCCTCCAACTACCAGAGGGCCTGAGAACCCAGGGGACTGCCTGATAGCCCCCAGATCCTGCCTCCACATGGTGGTGAGTTTCCCCTAACTGCACCATACCATCCCCCTACCTGGGATTTTGTGAGGCCCCTCCCAGGGCCCCAGAGCAGATCTGGCTTTGGTAGGCTAAGGCTGAGATCCTAGCAGACAGCCTGAGAGGGTGGGTTCAGACCTCCATCAGTGTAGTGGCTGGGATCTCAGCAGACCACCAGAGAGTGCGGAGTTCTGGCCCCCTCTGGCCTCCCTCTGGCATAGGGTTGACAATGCACGGGACTGCCTGAGAGAGTCTGGATCCTGCCTCCACATGGTGAAGGAAGCCTGAGTGTACCTGACTGGAACCTGAATTGGGCTGCTGTGAGTACCCATGAATAGCTGATCTGAAGCCATCAGTTCACTCCAAAATAAACCTGAGAGAACCTGAACCCTGAACCAACCAATGCTACATAACCAATAAAGAATGTATCTAGGCACCTGGATAATACAAACAGAAGCATACTTCAACTTAATTCTCTTATCAGAATCATAAAAAAAAGAAATTCACATGCCAAAATCACAACAAAATAATAATAAAATGGACATAATCAATAAAGAAAGGATCTAGGCACCCAGATAATACAAACAGAAGCATACTTCAACTTAATTCTCATACCAGAATCATAAACAGCAAAAGAAATTCACATGCGAAAACCACAACGAAAGAGTAATAAAATGGAAAGACAAACACTATGTCCCCACCAAACCCCACCAGTCCTGTAGAAGAGTTCTTCAAGGAGAACCTCCTAGAGATAACCAGGACACTGAATTTAAAAGAACAGTCACAAACATGATCAAGGAATTCAACAAATTTAAAGTACACATGAACAAACAAATCAAAGAGCTAAAAGGGATAGGGATAAACTGCTGAATGAATTCACAAAAGAGATAGAAACGGTGAAGAAAACCCAGGCAGAAATGAAGAAGGAAGTGCAAAACTCAATAGGCCAACTAGAAACAACAGGGGAAAGCCTCACCTCTAGAATGAATGACATGAAAAACAGAATATCAACATTGGGGGATAAAGTTGAAGAATTGAACCACTCAAGCAAAGAGTATAGAAAATTTTAAAAGACACAGGAATGGAGAAGGAGAAGAATTTCAGGTTAATGGTGTTGACCAGATCTTAAACAGGATTGTAGAAGAGAATTTCCCAAAACTAAGGAAAGACATCCCCATACAAACACAGGAAGCATATAGAACACTAAATAGACAGGATCAGAAATGAAACTCCCCACGACACATCATAGTAAAAACACTAAATGTACAGAACAAAGAGAGAATACTGAAAGCAGCAAAAGAAAAACAAGTCACATACAAAGGAAAGCCCATCAGAATTACAGCCG